>NC_080105.1:53435235-53763985 GCF_950005125.1 Chionomys nivalis | reverse complement strand
TGGACAGATTGCCACTGACACAAAGAACCCCGCACACCCTCTCTTGCTTCCTGGCTCACCCACCTCTTTCGAGCATGAGGCTGGCACCATTCTTGACGTGTTCTGACGTCACTGTTTCCAGCCTTTGATCATATGTGGGATCTCAGCTAGATGCTGGGGACAAAAGATATGAGTGATGCCTGGATCCTGTTCTCTGTCAACATTCCTGTGCCGGACAGGAAGTGCAGAGGAAATGCTGCCTGTTGTAGGAGGAGGGGCAGCTCCACAGAGGAGGTGTGGCTAGCCTAAGTCCCTAGAGGTGGGAGGTAGTAGAATGAGCCTGAGGAGCCAGAGAGCCATTAGTAAACACCATCCAAACAAAAAGAATGGGCTGGAACTGGACCGGGAGCACTGATGGGTTAAGACCGTTAACAGGGCACAGAGTGTGTGAACACGCAAGCGGGGGTGTGGCCTAGATGAAACGGTGGGCAGGGGTATAGGGTAGGTGAGATCCTAAGCCAGGGCGTCCAGTGTATCAGGAGACAGTAAATAGAACGGCGTGGTTTGTGAGGAGGTAATGGGTACCGGCGTGTGAGCTTGTGTGGAGATAGCAGTGTGGGATGTGTGAGATGAGGGAGGGTGTGGGGTATAGGGAGATAATGAGCAGGAGCGGGAGGAAGCCGTGGGTAGAAGTGTGATGTGTGAGGGATGGGGATGCTGCCTAAAATGGTCAGTAGTGTGTGTGTGCGTTCTTCTGAGGGAAGCCACTGCTATGATTTTGTTACTTATATTTCTTTGTGTATGTGTATAGGTGTGTGTGAAGGTAGGCAATGCCATGATGTATGTGTATTTCTGTGTGTGTCTGTATGTGTGCAAGTAGGCAATTGTAGCGAGCTGCGTGAAGCCACACCTGATGGCAATGTAGAGAGCTGCGTGGAGTCGCACCTGATGGTGCTGGCTCCCGCCCTCCGCGATCCCGAAAGCGAGTGCTCTCTGTGATAACTAATATCAACTAGGCCTGACTTATGCTATTATCATGCAATGATTGTCAGCTGCTTGCATATGCATGGACCTATGGGCAGTGCCCACCTGGCAATCCGGGGTTGGTTGCCCATGCCTACTTAAGGGCTGGGAGAGGTTTGCCCGGGGAGAGAGAGAGAGAGATTTTACAATTGTCAAAAGGTCCTGAATAAAACTGCAGTGAGAAGAGCTCTGGTGTTGCGCGTCCTCCTTGCTGGACGAGGGGGGCCGCGACAGGCAATGCCACGATGTGTGTGTGTGTGTATGTATGTATGTGTCTGTGCATGTGTGTGTGAGTAGGCAATGCCATGGTGTGTGTGCGTGTATGTGTCTGTGTGTTGTTTAAGTAAGCTATGCCATGGTTTGTGTGTGTGTATGTGCACACGCACAAGTAGGTGATGCCATGATGTGTGTGCGTAGGTTGGAGGACAATTTCCGGGAATCAGTTCTTTCCTTCCACCTTGGGTTCTGGTGTTGGAAATTGGGTCTTCAGGCTTGGACAGCAAGTGCTTTCTCCCCCAGCCATCTGGGCAGTCTGCTCAAAGGATTTTAAACAGGAGGTATTGACACCTCCATAATCCCAGCAGCCTCTTGGGTACTCATTGTGGTTAGTAGGCCGGATGGGGTAGAGATGGAGATACACAGGTGATGATTAAGTAGAGACATCTCTGCAGAAAGGTCCTGCTCAGCCACATTGATTGTGTTTAACCCCAACTCCCCTCCTGCGTGCCATGGATAAGGTCTCAGTTTTCCCATGCTACCAAGGCCCTTAGCAGCTCCTGGAGTTCTATGTTCTTTGTCCAGCTTGCTTTCCTATAGTTGTGATTCACGTCTGGTATTTTTTTCCCTGGCAACTGAGTTCTCCTTGAGAGTTCTGTCTTTAAAGGTTAAACTGGGGGTGTTGATGCTTTTGGATTCTTTTCCCCCCTCCCTTCTGAAATAGGAAGAAAGTAGTATAACTAACCAGAAAGACTGTGCATCAGATGATCTTTTCATGCCCTATTTTAGGAAGCGGTAGGATAGCTCTTATATTTTTGAGATTGTTATTGGAAATTATTTGCATCCTAAGGGCACCAGATCTTAGTCACCCTACAGCATCCCATGTAAGGACAAGAATGGCCACGGAATGGTGTGGACCCTCCAGACTCAGGCTGCTCCTGAGAGAGCTAAGTGAGGATGGCCTCATGGCAGCTCAGAGTGCTTCTAACCACGCTTCATCTGTGCTTTCTGAGGTGGGTTCTGGGTTTGTAGGCCAAGCTGTCAGGAACTCATAAGCTAGGCCCAGCGTCTTGTTAGTCCCCCTGCCTGGGCCTCCTCGCTACCGGGATTGCAGGTATCAGCTGCCAAGCCTGTGTTCATACAATGCTTGCTACATATGCGAAAGGATTTGAGTTTGACCCCCCTAGAACCTGTGTAACACATGGAGTGTGGTGAGATACATCCCAGTACTGGGGAAGCAGGCTAGCCGGATCCCTACCGAACTGGTGAGCCACAAACCAGCAAATGAGCTTGTCTCAAAAAGTTAAAGTCCGCGGGGATGATACACAGGTTTGGTCTCTGACCTACACACTTCCTTCCTTCCTGCCTGCCTGCCTGCCTGCCTGCCTGTCTCTCTCTCTGTCTCTGTCTCTGTCTCTCTCTCTCTCACACACACACACACAGAGTTTTGAGCTTCTTTCGATATCTTCGGAAGGTTCATTGTAGTCTTAGTTTTGTGGGTTCAATATGTAGTCCTTTTTGTAAGAGCAATGGCTGTCTTTGCTAATATTTCATAACTCATGGTTAAACTCTGAACCTTGAATGTTCAGGGTAGAAATGATGTCTTTGCCACTAGGTGGCACTGCAGTATCTGCAGATCATGCCATTTAGCAAGTGTTTGCTAGAAAAGTTCTGGTGTGTACTGGTGTGAATGTGGTGTGTGTGTCCATATCGTGTGTGATGGTAATGTGTGTACAAATGCATGTGTTAAGCATGTGTATATTTGTGGGTGTTGATTTAGGGACAACTCTACTGTAGTATTTTGCCTTATTTTTCATGTTAGTGGTTGATAGGTTGATACTTGCTAGGATGTATTTGGGGTAATGACACTACCACGTGTCATTGCTGGCATTTTGCAGACATGTTACAGCTGTATGCTGATATCTTATATTAGCAATGAAAAAAATCAGAAAATGTGGTTTAAATGCAAGCATCTCACAATCTCTCCTGAGAAGTTCACATCTCCCATGACAGGAGAGTGTTAACACGCTGCCCAGGTGTGTGTGCCACCACCGCCCAGCTGTAATTTGAGGTATAAAGGTGACAGTTGTATCACCAGATGTGTTTTATACCGGCTGTGCTCTTTAGTTAGCACTCCGCTCACAGCATTTCCTCAGAGGCCTCCTTTTACTCTATCTTAAAGATATCTTACTGCTGGGTGAGTTCAAGGCCAGCCTGGTCTGCAGAGCAAGCTCCAAGACAGGCTCCAAAGTGACACAGAGAAACCCCATCCTGAAAAAAATCAAAAAAAAGAAAAAAAGCCTTTTTTTCTGAGACATGGCTCTGGCAACTTGAAATTTGCTATGTAAACGGCTTCATCTTGAACCACGAAGCTCCACCTGCCCCTGTCTCTCCACTGCTGGCCAGAGATGTGCACTATCACATCTGGCTTTAACCTGGAAATAAAGTTTACCTGTGTGCATCCTGAAGCAACTGTCTGCCATCTTGTTCGCCCTTCCTGACAGGTTGTGAGGAGGTACATCCTGGGTTCCATTGTCGAGAGCGAGAAGAACTACGTGGACGCTCTGCGGAGGATTCTGGAGGTATCCAGCACCTGCAGCACGCTTAACCCCCTCCTTCCCCGTCGCACATAGTTTTGTTGGATGTGTGTCGTATGCATATAATTATGACCCAAAGTGTACAAGTGTGAGAAATTCTCTGAAAAGTGTAACTCTTGTGACTGCATGCTGATGTTGAAAGTCACATGATTTGTTCTGAAGTGAGAATAACTCTCTTGCCACCTCGGGTGACTGAACTGTTCATACTTGTTTCTGGTTCAGCAATATGAGAAGCCGCTGTCTGAGATGGAGCCCCGGCTCCTGAGTGACAGGAAGCTCAAGATGGTGTTTTATCGGGTCAAAGAAATCCTGCAATGTCACTCCATGTTCCAGATCGCACTGGCCAGCCGTGTGTCTGAGTGGGATGCGGTGGAAACGATCGGCGACGTTTTCGTGGCCTCGGTAACCTAGCAGCCCCCATTCCACACCCCACCTGAAGCTCTGTGGGCTCTCAGGGTGCATCGCTTCCCAGACCCCAGAGCCCCTAAGGATGCGTGCTGATAAGTTAGTGCCCCAATTCTGTTGTACACTCAGGGAAGGAGCAGGGTCCCCTTTCCCAGGGGACAAATGGGCCTGGGCAGAGGTTCAGGACGGAAGACATGTCCAAAAAGGCTTAAGTGTACACACTTGATCCCGTTTTGGTTGCACTGTCATGAAGTGAGTCCTGTTTTCGTTCCCGAGCGAGGGCTCTGTCTGTGTAGTGTCACCGTGCCCCCGCTTTCTGATGTAGGCCATACTTTCTCTACACGATATTCTCTGTGTCTGGTGATTGTATAAAACGAGGCAGAAAAAAATATCTGGATGTTTTTCTCAAACCTTTATTCTTTGACCTGATGTTTTGTTACACGGACCTAGGATTTGGTCCTCCTTGGTGATGCAGGAATACAGAGCTCAGGCAGCTTGCAGGTGACGTTTCCTGGCAGCAGAAGCAGCCGCCCAGGAGCTGAGGGCACGGCATTTCTATGTCATTGCTTTGGAGTCATTGTATTTTTCCTCTTTAGGAGGGGCAGGTCCAGAGTGTGTTGTTTCCCCTTCCGTCCAGATGGAGAAGGCTGTGGGTGAAGCCAGTTAGCTCTGTGGTTACCTAAGGTTGCTGTCAAAGGGGGAGAAGCTTGCTTGAAGGTTTGTGGGGAAGTTCTTGTGAACTTAAATGATGCTACATTAGTGATGTAGCAAACTTTTAACAGTTATTTTTTCTTCTTTTTTCTAAATTACAATTGATTTCTTTATTGTGTGTTGGGGGCACTCATGGAAGTCGGAGGACAGCTTTCATGGTCTGCTCTCGTCTCCCACTCTGGGTTTTTGGCATTGAACTCAGGTTGTCAGACTCTACCCTCTGAGTCACCACACTGGCCCTGTTAGAATTTTTGAGACAGAATCTTGCTTTGTATTCCAGGCTGGCCTTGAACTTGAGGTGTCCTGACTCAGTTTTGTAAGCATGAGTGCTGGCCCAGCCCTTTTCTCCGTATAGTTTGAACAAATACCTGATGAAGTGGACAAAGCAAATCACACGCGTTTCAGCATCATTACCCGGGCCACACACACACACGTGCGCACCCCACAGCCAGAGAAAAGCTGCTGGAAAGCATGCTCATGTCAGTCACCTGTCTGTCCTTGATGGCACACGGTGTCTTTGTGAAAGAACGAGAAATAATTGGTCTCTGAAAGTTGATACCAGGGGCACCAGTCCTGCCTCTTCCTGTATCTTGAAGCCTTTGTGTTTGCAGGAGAATAGGAAATGTTAGCATATGGGTGTCATATCTCCACCTGGGGAAGGGATCAGCCTTACCCTGTGTTTGCAGAGGTGAGTTGTGCCCCAAGGGAGGATGTTGGGGCCACTGAGTGATGACCCTTCTTCTCTTGGCAGCTGTGTCTGCCCAGGAAACTTAGAGCTGGCTGGCTGTGCTCCTCTGCAGCCAGCAGGGTTTACCTCCTAACTTCAAGTGCAGGAACAGGTGTATTGGGTCCAGCCCAGCAGTGTCCAGCCAGGTGGGCACCAAGTACGCTGCAAGCATGCAGGGAAGAAGAACCGCGTGCAGCCCCAGTGGTTTGTGGTGTGAAAGCCTTGTGAAGGGCATGCTCTCCCAATCTCTTTTCTCCAGTTCTCCAAGTCCATGGTGCTGGATGCTTACAGCGAATATGTGAACAACTTCAGCACGGCTGTGGCCGTCCTCAAGAAGACATGCGCCACAAAGCCCGCCTTCCTTGAGTTCTTAAAGGTAAGCACACTTGCACTGCTGTGAGTTTGAAGCATATCTTATGACAAGTCCATAGCAAAGTGCCTTGGAATGAAGCTGGCCTGAGCCTGGCCTTGAACATGCTGTGTTGTTTACTGTAGAGTCATGATGAGACCCCGGGTATCTGCGGGATGGGATTTTAGGCTGTATGTAGTAGCTTTTTGAAGGAACTTTTGTTTGCATACCTTAAAAGTGTGCTTATATGGATATAGACGTAAAGGAAGTTCAGTGAGAGCCCGCAGATGGCTGGGCCTCCCATCTCCATGTGGTGCTAGGAGTGACAGTAGCCTGCATCTAGAGCACAGTCGGAAATGAGCCCCTCCCTGAGACAGAGCAGAGACAAGGCCTGGAAAGGCTGACCCCATGAGGAGCCCATGCTAGAGATGTGGGCTTTGTGCCTCCTGGTGTCAGGCTTAGAGTGCCAGGCCCTTGCTGCCTTCCTCCATTCCACAGTAGAGGGCAGTTCCCTGGTGGGTGCTGGTCTGCAGGCATGGCTCAGAGGCCCAGGCGTGAATGCCTAGCTGAGGTTGCCGTACAGAACCAGATTGAAGTCCCTTCGGGGAGCTTGGGCTTCCCTGCTCAGTCCCAGCTGAATGATAAAGCTTCGGGGCACAGTGTGTTCCTGGAAAGGTCCTGCCAAGGTCCCCACTGCACATGGTCAGCTCAAGGAGCACTATCCAGAAATTAAATGTCCTCTGGCTTTGGAGAAGCTGAGCTCTGTGTCCTTGAGCTGTGACATCATCTCTTTCCCTAGAGGGAACAGAGACATTACCAAGTTAGAAATTGATTTCCTCTGAGGGTTTTTTCAGGAGCTTGATGCTGTGGCATTGCAGTGCCTATATTCCCTTCTGTTCTCCTCGCCAGGGCCAGGTGACCTTGAGTCTAGGCCTAGCTAAGCCTTGCTGTGTCTGTGTGCCCTGTAGCAACCTTCACTGTGTGGGGTTATTACAAGGAGCCGATCCAGGTATAGCCCCAGGGTCAGGGCCACCCATGGCCTCAGGAAGTCCAGTGCTGGTGCCTCTCTGGGTGCTCAGAGATACTTGTAAAGATGCCTGATAAGTGCTGGGAGGAACTTTCTCTCTGAAATAGCAGAAGGGGCCACACCCTCTCCTGGAGCAGACTGACCAACATGGAACCTTAAGAACTCTGGGAAGTGTATCGGGGCCTGAGACAGCCAGGAATGGCTCCTTCTTGGGGCCAGCATCAGCAGAGTCTTCCCAAGGGCTGGTGTAGAAAGTGTTTTCCACGTGTTCTAGAAAGTTTCTTATTGCGTGGCCTGTCTATCATCCTTGCTCTGTAGGCAGCAGGCACACAGCAAGGCTGGCCCACTGCATGCACTGAGCCTGTCCTTCTTCCCTGTAGCAGAGCCAGGATTCCAGTCCGGACCGAGTTACACTCCACAGCCTTATGATGCGACCCATCCAGAGGTTCCCGCAGTTCATCCTCCTGCTGCAGGTATGCCAGGCCACAGAGAGCATGTCCTTGTCACTGTGGTGAAAGACCAGGGGCAGGAGTGGTGAGACCCCGAAGGCTCCCCTCTCTCAACAATCGCAGACCTCCTTTGTGGCTGCAAATAGATGGGCTGCACCTGGAGTTGGTCACTAGTCTGTTGCTGTCACGGGACAGCAGGGCACAGTCACCCGCAGCCACAGTGGCTGTGGAGACCAAAAGGGGGGCTGAAGGGTGATATGGGCTGCCACATGGGTTCTAGAAACCAGAGGGTCCTCTGCAAAAGCAGCCAGTGCCCTGAACTCCTGAGTCATCTCTATACCCGTAAATTGTTCGGGGTTTTTGTTTTGTTTTGTTTTTGTTTTTTGGTGGTTTTGTTGTTGACAGAGTGTCATGTAATTTAAATGCAGGGTAGGTACATATTGGTCATGACGACTGGACCTTTGGGCTGTTTGTGCCGAGATCTTTCCCTGTTAAAAGACAGAACGTTTAGGGAGAAGTTGGTCGTCAGAGATTCATAGGATGTCCATGTCTTTTAACAGCAGAGTTGGTCAAAGTGGGAGAATTCATGGATCGGAGTAATAGATGTTGAAGATTGAGGACTCTTGAACAACAGCCATGAAAGACTGACTGAAGGACTGCCTAGGAGCTGTGTGAAACGCCACAAGAGCGTTTTCAGAAAAGGCTACCGTTTGGCTCCAGGGAAGCAATCAGTTAGCAAGCAGAGTTTATACAGAAAAAGACACCAGGGTGATTGTTGTGATAACTTATAAAAAGGGGGTGCTGCATGAGATAGAACCATGCTCAGCTCTGAGTAGGGGTGTTTGTGATGCCTGTTAGCCTCTTCAGGAAACATCCCCAGCCCTGTTTGTAGCAGTGGGGGAGCGTCAGCCCCAGGTGAAAGCCAGGTAGTTCCTGCCCCCCTTTATAGAGCCTCTTTTGGAATTGGAGTCAGCCCTTGGGTGCTGCCATTCCTGACTGCACATGCATGTGTCAGTCCTTGACATGGTCCTGTGCTGTTCATAGCACTTGCCAGAGCCTCTTTCTCAGGACGCCAGCTTCTCTGGCCCTTTGTGAGGTTTTGGTGATTGCGGCCATCCTTCAGCCTCCTCCCCCAGCTCTAGTGATTTCCTCTGCATCCACTGCACTGTGCTTTGTCAAGCATCGAGGCTACTTTCAGACAAGTCCTTCTCTGTGCGGTTGCTCTCGGTGAGTTTAGAGCACAGAGTAAGAGATGCTGTATGCTGGCTGTCGTAGGACTTGTCGGTTTCTGAGCACACAGTAGACTCCTGAGATGAGAAGGCCGAGTGAGGTCATCTTCAGCATCAGCCCCCACTGTGTCCGCTCTGCTCTCCACAGTCATTGTGTCCTTTATGGCTCTGAGCCAGGCACCTGACTGCTCTCTAGTGGGGCGAATCTGACTGGTTAACTGGTCCATTCAGCAGTGATCTGAGCTGGATCTTGTGGTGCTCAGCACCTGCTGGGCCACCTTCCCATCACCTCACAGGGATCTCCCGTGCTTACGCCTCTCCATCCAGCCTTTGCCAACGTTGGGCTTTCCGTGTCCAGTGCCAGCAGCTCTCCCAGCCTGCACAAGAGTGAAGAAAGCTAAGGTCTCTTCCCTTAGCTGACTCGAGGAAATGCTGTGTCTTGCTAGTTTGACTTTTCTCCCTGTTTCAGCATCAAGGCTGTTTCCCTTTCTCGTCACTGATGTCTTTACTAGAGGAGAACATTTAATTTCCCTCAAGAGACTTAGAGACTGTATCAGGTACAGCTGTGTAGCAGGTGAGACAACACTCAGACTGGCCTTGAACTCAATGTTCATCTCAGCTTCGAGCTGCTGATCTCCTACCTAGGCCTCTGGCCTGCTGGAATGGCCTGTGTCCCTACAGCTGGCCCCATTTCTTGCTTTTGCTTTAGAGTGAGAAGTGTGAGAGTCCCCAAAGGTCACCGTAGGATTGTTGATTGACCCACTTCAGTACTGTTGTGTCTCCAGTGTTAGGAGAAGGAGAAGGTTCAGGGAGTGCCCTGCCAGCAGGTCAACAGAGCACACACACTTATAGCTTCAGCCCACAGTCTTGGAGCGGTGTGGGCTACGGTACCCCAGAACAATTGCGATAGTGGCGTCAAGTTCTCCATAACAGGATGATAATAAAAAAAAGCCTGAAATAGTGTGAGAATTACCAAGTAGGACTTGGAAACTCGGCGTAAGTACGTGCTGTTGGAAAAACTCAGTGTGAATGGGTGGATACAGTGCTTGCCTCAGCCTGCAAAAGGCCTGGGGTCTGAGGGAACAGAGAGGAGTGTGAGGAGAACCTGTGTGGTACCACGCAGTGCCGTACGTCCTTTGTGCGGCGTGGAGAGACAGGGCACACAGACCTGCTGGGTGGGTCGACCTTGTGGGATAGTAGATGCCACGGCAGCACAGTTAACACTGCTGGGATCTTCGGTGAGTAGGTACAGTTGTCTGACTCCAGGAGAAAAATGCAGCCTGACTGTTCTGTCCGGGCCACTGTTGGCTTCTGAGATGGTGGTGTATTCCTATGCCAGGGGCCCACACTGTGTATTTTTTTTTTTCATCAGCAGTTTCATTTTTACACCAAGAACTGACTGGCTGTTTAGCCAGGTGTTGAGGTGATTCTCTTGTCCCTCTCTGAGCCCCGATCCTCCTCCAGCGGTGACTGGCTGCCCATGCTGGCTGCCCACGTCACTCCAGCTGCCTGACCCAGCACTCTGCTAACTGTTGGGCATGGAAGCGTCTTTGCTGACCATCCACACCCTGCCTCCTGCTCACAGGACATGCTGAAGAACACAGCCAAAGGACACCCTGACAGGCTGCCCCTTCAGATGGCACTGACGGAGCTCGAGACCCTGGCGGAGAAACTAAATGAGAGAAAAAGAGATGCTGACCAGCGCTGTGAAGTCAAACAGATAGCAAAAGCCATAAATGAAAGATACCTGAACAAGGTCGGGAGAGGTTTTTCCCAGCCCTTTGCTGGAGTATTTCTGCTTCATGCTAACAAACCAGGGTGACAGTTTATTAATTCCTAGGGTAACTCCCTCTGCTCAGCTAACTGTGGTGGGTGGGGCCGGGAATACTTGAGGTTGTTTGTAAAACCTTCACCTTTGCCCATTGTTTTCTCAGCAAATGGGCTCATAGATTTGATAGCACCCCCTTTGGAACCAAGAACCCCAAAAAGGTTAAGAGCAACTCTGAGCTTTAGTTTCAAAATCCCGTATTTTGTTTTGGTTAGCTGTTTGTCGCTGTCCACCTATGCTGAGCTTGGTGTGCTTCAGAACAAAGAGGTCCTTGGCCTGGCTGCTTGGCTTCCTCTTCTCAGAAGGATTTCTTGTAGCACACCACAGACCTCCCTAGGCCTTCAGATGTTGGCTTAAGGCCCCGTCTGTGGGGGGAGCCAGTCTACATGTAGGAGCCCTGCTAACTGGTGCGGTGTTAATCATTGTTGTTGATGCCACATTCATTTTCTTCTTCTTGGGGGAGACGTCCTGCTTGATGATACCCAGTGGCTTCTTGCTGCTGATGTTATGGCTGCCTATTTTGAAAGGCATTTCTCTGAGTGTCTCAGTGACTGAAAGCTTTTGAGTAGAGAATTACAGCCGGCTCTGTTCTTGATACAGTTTACGTCCTTCATTGTTGTGCATCTCCATGGTGCTAGATGTGAGAGCTCCCTGGGAAGGAAGGCGTACTGACTGCAGCCCGGAAGCACCTGACCGCGATCCTCTGCCCAGATATGATGTCGGCTTCTAGCCAGTTTCTGGAAGCTGGGCAGTCAGGGTGATAGGCTAGTCTCAGAAGTGGTAGCAGTCATCTGGGCCAGAGGTGCTGTGTCTTCTGTTCTGAGCATGAGGTGACATCCCATGGTACTGATCGGTGCAGAGCATCCTTCAGCTGATGTCTCTTTAGTTCAGTGACACAGAGTGGCAGATGATGAGAAGTCCAGATACAGCCCCTGCTGGGTGTAGCTCAGTGGTCGAACACATGATGGGTTACATGAAGTCCTGTGTACAGTCACCGATAGTGGCAAAACAGCAACAGTAAATCAAGCTAGGTACAGACTTACCTTTGCTTTAAAGTCAGTTGCTAAGTGACTTTTCACCCCCAGTGTTGCTCTTCATAAGATATGTGGTTTAAAGTCACACACTGAGCTCAGTAGCTTCTGTGTGAGGAGGGAACAAGAGCTATGGATCCTTCTTCCAGAGACTAAGCCATAAAGCATGGATCCTGTAAGATTGTACATTTCAGAAGGGCCCCTTCCCGTCTATTTTATATGAACCCCGATGTAGTGACTGTGTTGGTGTCCTTTTGAACACTCAGCTTCTCAGCAGTGGAAATCGGTACCTCGTTCGATCCGATGACGTGATCGAGACCGTTTACAATGACAAGGGAGAAATCATGAAGACCAAAGAACGCCGACTCTTCATGTTGAATGATGTGCTGATGTGTGCCACTGCCAGCTCACGGTAAGAACGAGCCCACGTCACACGGCGTCGGCCTTACAGTAACAAGCTGTGTACATCAGAGAATGAGGGAGAGAGAGGCTGCATTCAGTCTCTCGCCCGAACTGCACCAGACTGTGACCAAATTCAGTACCTTAATGAAGGCAAACTCATTGAAAGCTTTTGCATCATCATCATCACCACCACCATCATCATCAGTAGTAGTAGTAGTGTTAGCATTTTATTATTATGTGTGCTGAGGGTGAGACCCAAGCATTGCACACAGACAAACTCTGGCACTGAGTTGTTGAGGATCAGTGGGTCTGCTGGCGGATATCAGGTGCATACAGGTGGACTCACGTAGGCTGGTGCTGGAGCTAGCCCCGAATTGTGCCCTCCCATCTCCCTCGTCACCCGTGGCTCTTGGTTGTCGTTTAGCTGATCCTCTAGATAGCTATTTTCTGGCATGTTTACATTTGGGTCTACCCCCACTTGTTCCCGTTAGTTCTGTCACTTGGTTTGTCCTCAGAACGGAGGGATCCTGGGACGTAGGACCTCACAGTTTGTGGAGCCAGCTCTAGGGGCTGGTGAGAGGTTTTTGCTGGCCTTGCAGGAGCAGTTGATAAGCCTTTGGTAATGCAGAGTGGTCTAGCATGCTGCCTGCACTGTGGAAGGTATGGGACATGGCATCTGGGTTGTCCCTCCTGGAGAGTGGGCTGGGAACCGTGCAGCCACACACCACCCTCACCCTTGTTAGTAGGTGACCACCCTCCTCCCACTACCAGAGTTCTGGCAGAGGATATGTGGGTGATACTTGATAGGCAGAGTCACCCCACTTGCCAAGCCTCTGACTCCTTATCGTCAAGTGAAGGGCGTTGACCACGAGGGTCAGGACGGTCCTGCAGACGCTGTCTGGTGCACGCTCGGTGACATGGCTGTGACTGTTCATGTGTATAATTACGTGAGCTGTGGGCTCTGCTGCTGCTTTGGTCATAGGTGTTTGTGTTCTGTGTTTGTTTCCCATGTTGTAGTAAAAGAAGAGAATACCTAGGTCTTCATTTCCCTTCTGTGCATTCAGCAAATGTTTCAGTCATGCCTGGAGTGTGGGTTGATTTAACTTTATCAATGTTAGTATAATTTAGTCAGCCATACAAGGATAAACGGGAAGCTAGAGTCAACCCAGAACATCTCTGCACACTTGGGACATTTTCTCCAGACTCCTCAGACAAGGTTGCTGTGAGTTCTCAGGTTCTGGGTGAGATTGCGGAGACGATTTTGCTTGCCCATCCTGCTGGAGGCCTTAGCCGGAGCCAGAGACTGCTGTTTGCAGGAGGATCCTGAGTGCCTTGGCGACTACCCTGCTGCTTGGGGACGCGGGAGGGACGGGAGGCATCGGAACTTGGCCCCACGGTCATCCGTGAAGTAACAGCTTCTGTTTGTTCTAGGACCTCACATGAAAGCCACTCTGTGATGAACCAGAGATACCTGCTCAAGTGGAGTGTCCCTCTAGGACACGTGGATGTGATCGAGTACGGAGGTAGTTCTGGCGCCGGGGAGCACAGCAGGCACCATGCCGCACACTCACCTGAAAGCCTGGCCGTGGTGGCCAATGTGAAGCCACGTGAGTGACAGTCCTGTCCGCTTTTATGGAATCTGCTGCCTTGGTCAGTCAGTCAGTCAGTCAGTCAGTCTGTCTGTCTGTCTGTCTGTCTGTCTGTCTGACATGACAGAACTCTGTCTCCACACTGCTTTGGCTACAAGGTGGCAGTAGATTGATCAGTAGTGCTGTCAGAAGACCATGGGCAGGCTCTGCTCCATGCCAGCTTGCCCCCCATGGGGATGACTCGGCACTGCACAGTCGTGGTTCGGCCTGGAGATTTTGATCTGAGAGCAGCCATCATTGCCTTCTCCTCCTCTTCCATCTTAAACCCGAATAAAGACTAGCTAGGTTTAATTCATGGTTGACCTCTGCCTCTGGACCAATTAAACCACAGTGAATGGGAAAATGCCCATAACCTTAACAAGCCTCAACCTTTCCAATGAACTTGTTTCTGATGCTCCCAGAAGCGTGAAAGCAGGCATTGAAACTCAGCCCTTCTGGTTGGGCATGCACATTTAGGGGAAACACAGACAAACAGAAAAATGAGTATCTGGTCTAATCCCTTCTACTTTTCTAATTCCTGGCATGTTAACTGTTTGGTCATCTGCCTGGGACACTAGTTCTTCGAACATAGTATCAGTTATTAGACTCTTGAATGCCAACTGTAGTTTGTACCCGCCACTTAAAGCAGCATGTACCTTTATCTAGACACTCAAGTACCAAAGCGTATCCTAGAACACTTAGACGGATTACCGACAGATGGGCAGTGTGAGGAGGAAGGGAAGAGTGAGGGGAGGGGATGCAGGAAGAGAATGATGTTCCAAATTGTCATTGAAATTTTATTCAAGGGGAAATTGATTATTTTTCCAAGTGACCTTTAGAATCCCCTCTAGGTTACTCGGGAGTGTTGATTGCAAGGGCTGTGTCTCGGAACAAAGATGGCTGTGTTTCACGTTGCTGTCGGTGTTAACGTGTGTTTGTAGCTAAGGTTGCCTCTCAATGTTCAGACAGCTATTGATGATGCTGATCGTGAGGTAACTTCATAGCGGACACACAGACTTACATTTTCTTATCATCTCTCTGTTGATGACTTGTCCTACACAAACGTAGGATGGCGTTAGAATCAGTAAGAAGCCGGGCGGTGGTGGCTCACGCCTTTAATCCCAGCACTCGGGAGGCAGAGGCAGGCGGATCTCTGTGAGTTCGAAACCAGCCTGGTCTACAAGAGCTAATTCCAGGACAGGCTCAAAAACCACAGAGAAACCCTGTCTCGAATAACCAAAAAAAAAAAAAAAAAATCAGTAAGAACATTAGGGAAAAGTGTAAAGAAGATGTGACCGGCTCTGTGGAAGGAAGAATCAGAAAAGGATTCGTTTTCTTGAAGCCCTGTGTGTTGTGGTGACCTTTCCATACCAGTGCTGTGCACAGCTGAGTCATCCCGGAGCACCCGGCATCTCTCTCCCACTTCACTGTGAAGGCTACAGCAGGAGCTGAGCACAGGAAACTGAAGGAAAGAGGAGCGGCCAGCGCAGAGCCGAGCTTGTCCACTGTCCAAGGACGAGGTGTGGCGTAGGATGCTGGGTGCCGAGCAGCTAAGGGGAGCTGTCCCCATCCTGAGCTCAGGAGGATTGCCGTTGGGTCTTGTTAAGAGGAGTTGGGGAAGTCTTGGAGGCATGCAGATTGCCCTTTGTAGGCAGGTATTGGTTTTGTGTCAGAAAAAAAGCCCCGCCCGAGATGACCTCAGCCAAGCTGTTTCTTAGGGCATCTTTTTACACGCTCTCCAACAGTGAGACAGTCGTTCTGTCTTTTGGAGATTTGTTCTGCTACTCACTGTGGATGAACCCACGTCTTGGCAGAGTGTGTCTCATCGTCCCACTGCTGATACTGATGCTGAAATATTATCAGCTGAGGTGGTAGCTTAGTGGGTGTGTGACTTCATCTGTTCGTTTCTCCCCTGGTTTGCCATTCCTATTCCCCAGCCTAACAGCATGCCGTAGAGAAGGCATCTGTAGGACGAATTAAAGAGCATTGTGGTTTCCAGTGGGCGTTGCAGTTTAGTGAAGTGGTATTCTCCTCTCGTGTATTTATTAGTAGCTGTGATGAACCAAACACAGAGTCCTGAGCCGTAAGTGAAACTGGCACCGGCCAGGCTATCCCGACACACAGATGCTGCACTGTGGGACACATCCCATAATAGAAGCAGGAATAAAAGCTTTGGCAGCTAAAAGGGAGACCATGTTCTCATAAGCAGTGCCTCTAAAACTAGCTTCTGGGAAGACGTGGGGTTCTACAGATGGACGTGGTCACCCTGCCTGATCCTTGCATGTGGCCCTCGGCTGGTGACCCTTGCTTGCAGCAATGCTGGCCTGGGTACTCCTGAGAGAGCCATGGTTCTGGGGCTGCTGTGGAAGTCCAGTCAGCCGTCCCTGGGGTCCATGGGAGACTACCCCGAGATGCTGCTCCATGCTTAGGAACACAGAACTGGAAAAGGCAAAAGTTATCTTTTGCTGCCTGAGACTCAGTGAGCCTTCATCTGAGTGCTACACATGGCAGTGATAACTAACTCTTGAAGGGCTTTACGAGCGGTGTGCTTCCCAGACTGGACTTGTCCACCTGCTGAGGTTTAATTGCATGCCAGATGTGTCTCAAATGTTTAATGTGATGCTTTGGTATTTATGTGTAAAGTGAAATGCGTTGTGCAGCCAACTGGTAGCCAGTCATCACTACAAGTAGGTACAGTTTAACTTTTCTTCTTTTTAGTGGTTAGGCACTTGATATGTTATGCTTGTGAGAATGGCTCGGCAGGCACTTGCCACCAAGCCTGGCTGGCCTGAGTTTGATCTCTGCACTAACACAGTGGAAGAGAGAACCCACTCCTTCAAGTTGTCCTGTGTGTGTGCAGGCCTTAGTGATGGGGAGTCTTCCTGCATTAGAGAGGTTTGCTGCCAGGTGGTGGTTTGAGCCCAGCATTTGGGAATCAGAGCCATGTTGATCTCTGAGTCAAGGACAGCCAGGACGAAATGAGAGGAGGGGTTACTGTTGCCACAGCAGACAGTAGGCTTGCTGGCCTGTCTAACACTAGTCCAGGGGTCAGCCTGTCCTTAGGAGTAAACTCACTGCCCTCCAGGCTGTCAGTCAGTCACCCCAGCAGGCTGGGCTAGTGGCCGGCTCACTCACATGGAGACCTCCCTGGGTCTCGCTCGTCCTTCCTACAGAGTTTGGCCTCTGTGTCTTCTTTCCCCCTCCCTTGGACTTGTTATCTTGGGGCGTTTTGAGAAGCTAGGTGGAAGTTCTTGTTCTTATTGAAATCACATGACTTCTCTGCTGTTTGAATGACTAGAACATTCAGGTTTGGAAGCTGGGTCTGTTGTTCTGTATTGGAGGCAGAGTGTGGGTGTCACTGCCTAGCAACCAGTGCTGGGAAGGGTGAGGCTGTGCCAGCAGAAGCAGCAAGGAGCTGCCCCTGCACAGCTCCAAGCACCCAGAAAACAGGCTCCTGTTGGGGACACAGCATGCATGTTAGTCTCATCAAGTTTCCGTGATGAATGACACACATAGAGAGATGCTTGGGAACCAGTGAACTGGGCTTCTCCAGGGACCCATGGGTTGGGTTAAGTGTTAAGATCTCCTGGAATCACTTTGCAACGTGTGTCTAAAAGGTTTCGCTGACTTTTCAGGCTGTGGTTCAGGGTTGGGAAGGCAGATGATGAGCCATCTGTTGGGATTCTGTGTACTAACCTGCTCCCCACACACTGATAATACTGACAGAGAAGCAGGTCCCCACCTTCTGTGCTGGATGGTTATTTTGTATTGGATTATCTGGTATATGGTCCACAGGTAACCTGGGGACTCGGGGTATCTGTACCTTATTTGGCTCTGGTCTTCCTCATCCAAATAAGAACACATCCCTTGGTGCTGCTTATTATGAATTGTTGCTATATTTAACTTACTTATGTCAGATATTATGATAATTTGACATCTGAATTCAAAATAAAATGATTTAATAAGCTCCTTAGTATTTCCGTTGCCTTGAAAATTTTCAACTTTTGGTTAACACATAATAATTATAACTGTAGGACACAGTGTGACATGTCAGTACTGACATATTATCCGTCCTGACTCGTCTGCCTATTTAATGCTGCCATCTCCTTGTCATTGCCTCGCATTTGGGGCTTCTTGTCATCTCTCTTCCAGGTATCCCTAGGTTGTGAACTGTAATTACACTGTCTGCAGCCCCTCTGCAGCCTCCCTCCTCTCTCCCTGCCCCGGCCTCTGGAATAGCTCTTTGTATTTGGACACCCTCTTGCCTTCCTCACGTGGCACTTATCTTTCTGTGTCTGGCTTAGTTCCTTTAGCAGTGTATTCCAGTTCCGTCCATTTTGCTACATATGACAGAACTCAATACGCTGTGTCATTGATAGAATTTCCCACTGTGTGTGTGTACCATATTCTCATTGCCTGTTTTGTCTGCTGATGGCCACCCAGGCTGCTTCTGTGTGTTGGCACTCGTGAGAAGTGCTGAGACCAGCACAGGCCTGTGATGTACTGACTTGCTTTCCCTTGGGTGTATACCCAGGGTAGGATAGTTAGATCGTGGGGCATGTTTGTTTGTGGCTTCCTAGGGGCTCCTCCATGCTGTTCTCTGTGCTGGCTCTACTAACAATCTGCACTCCCGTCAGCGCCAGGCCGTAATTCCCTTTCTCCACTTCTCACCTGCTTTTGTTATTTATTTTTTGATGACAGCCCTTCTCACTAGTGTGAGGTGATGTATAATTTGATTTGCCTTTCTGCAGTGATTACTGTTGTAGAATTTTTCTTTGTGGTCTCATTGGCCACTTATGTATATTATTTTAGGAATGTCTGTTCAGATTATTTGCCCATTTTTAATTGGATTAATTGGATTTTTGTCAGTGTGGTCTAGGTGGTACTCCTCTGTTACGTGGTTAGCTTGCAGGCAGATCTTTATGTCCTCTAAGGCATATCAGTTGATTGCTCTTCCTGCTGTGTGGAAGCTTCTCAGTTTGATGTTTGCCTATTCTTCTGCTTTTGTTTTGGGGGTCTTGTGTAAAAACTCTTTGCCAAATGGTTCTGGAAGAGCTAGTTACTCATACGCAGGAGGTTGGACTTGACCCCCCTCCCTGCAGCACATGAAGCCGATTCTGAACCTGGTGTTTGCTCTCAGTGAGCTCTTAGTTATCAGAAGCCTGACCCAGGGGTGTGGCCCTGTGGAGGCGAGGACCAGGACAGACGGGAGCTGGTTGCTGTGCCTTCCCATTCCTGCTGATTCTCTGGAGATCTGGGAAAATCAGGGGGCATTCTGGGAAATAGGTGTGGGAGCCTGTGGAGACCAGTGGCTGACTGCTTCCCTTCACTCCTGCTCCTGCATCCTCCGCTTTGTAGCCCAACCCTGCTAGAACAGCCTTGTCTGGGCCTGGGAAGCCCTCTGCCCCTGGTCAGAGATATTCCAGCTTCCAGACTCGGGGAGGGTCATGTCTGAGTCCACACTCCTACCCAGCTTGTCGTAGATGTCCTTGCTGTTGACTCAGCCACACAGCCCCTTCTGTGTTTGTCACATAAGATTCCATTCAGCTTACACCCCGAATTTTCTCACTGGTTCTAGGGATTTCCATAGAAACGGGGAGGGGGAAGGGTGGTGTCCGTGAGAAAGCTGGTGAAAGATGTGGAGCGATTGTGTGCCAGCTGCAATAGAGCATCCACCCACAAACTCTGAAATGCTCAGAATCCATCACCAGGTAGCTGGAAACTGGCTCTGAGAAGTTTTCTGCTTGTGTGTTTTTACTTGATGGAGTTTGGGCCAGAGAACAGGCTCTCTCTGCTGCACGGAGGTAGCCTTTGAGAGCTGCTCTGCCCTGACGTCCCCAGTGTCTGCTGCTCCTGCTCAGGTGGCACTTTGTGCATTTCCTGTGCTGGGCAGAGGTGGACACACCCCTTGTGGTCTCAGTATCAAGGTCTTGAATCACTGAGAAGACGTAGCCTCCCTTCCTGCCTCAGATTCACATCAGGGATGGTGTGTGGGTGTGGACACACACATCGCTGAGGAGATGGCTCCGTAGGTAGAGTGCCTGCTGGGTAAAGTGTGGCCACAGTGCAGACCCGTCATTTCTTCCCTGAGTGGGCAGGACACAGTAGGCTGTGTCCCCGCTTTTTCTCTTCTGAGGAAGATCTCCAGGTGTCTGAGGTGAAGTGAACAACCTTGCCTCAGATCCCTCCTGTTTCCTATCAGCGTCTTCCCTTCTGCTGGGGTCTCTCTGCTCAGGGCACTGCCTTGACCACCCATCACTTGTCTTCCTTGAAGGGATCTGAGACTCCAAGAAGAGCCTAGATAAGGCTTCCAGCTCGCAGGAGTCCAAAAAGGCCGCTTTAAGTAGCAGAGTATTCTCAGTTTAAACATGCGACTGACTCACGAGGTGAGTGGGAGGGAGGAATTCTCTCCAAATCCAAGCACAAATGGCAGATTCTTGACACTTGCCAGAAAGTCGTTGTCCTTTCTAGTTCTTCACCTTGTCCTCAGAGATGGGAAGTGAGGAAGCTGGAGCAGAGTCCCTCGGCAGCCTGGTACAGACAAACCCACCTTCTTGGTGCAGACTTCTGCTCTGCTCTGTGACATTTGTCATGGCATGACGGCCCAGGGTGTAACTGTGACCAGTGTGGACACTTTTCCCCCAAACCAAGGCATTTCTCCTAAAAGGACCTATCAACCGAACACCCTTGTAAATGAAATCATACTATTTTTTGGGCTAAAGCTAGATATGGTTATGGTAAGACAAAGGTGCGGTGGTAGAGAACAGAGTCAAGGAGGCGCTCTCACTCCGGGTCTCACAGGTGATGGCAGTGATTTTGTGAGCCCCCGAGCTAGTCCTGGCCTGTGAGCTAACTGAAGAGTGTTGCAGGCATCTAAAATGTGTCCTGAAATTCTTAGTGCTGCTTACCAAAAATAGAAGTCAACATTTATTAGTGATTGCAAAGCTAACATAAAGTTGTTGAAGAAAGTTAATGTCGCGTTTATGGTATCTCAGGCCTGGGTTCACAGCTTATTCTCAAAAGTTTATACAGTGAATGCAGTGGATGAGTTTCCAGATAAAAATATTTTGATTTGTAAGTATAATGTAAAGGAAAATGTAGTCAGTGTGTGCACCGTAGATGTGTAGGGGTGTGTGCATAGATGCACCTGTTACATTGACTGCATCGATTGAATGCATTAGTGACATTCAGGTCATTAGAGTTCATCAGTGTTTCATGAAGAAAGGAGATGAAGGCCCTTGCCCCTGGGGTAGTTTGATCAAGAGAGAGCCCAGGTTGAATTCCTGTTTCCTGCCCCGTGTCTGCAATCTCTCTGTTGCTAACGGTCTCTGGTCTGTCTATAATTTGTCTGCTGTAGGAGTCTGAGTCTGTGCCTGCCTGAATGCTATCTTGTGGGCCTCTGCGTCCCTCATGAAGGGCTTTTGCTCTATTTTTTATTGAACAACACAGAAAGCATCCCATGGGGAAGGAATGAGGGACACTTTTCAGACGTCTTCACTGTGTTTTACAAGGGGTACACACGAACCCTACTAACCTAGATAGCACAGGAACAAACAAAGGCTATCAGATCTTATCTGCGTGCCTCTTCCAGCGTTTGGGTGGAGTTTATTGCATGAGGTTGCTTTCAGCCTGTTTGTGTTCCCAGCATTTATTGCCATAACACGCATAAGCACACGTACTGCCCTCTGGGTCAAGGACATGGAAGAGCACATGTCTTAATTTTAAAGCTATGTATTAACTTGGGTTGTAAAAGTTGGTTACATGGGAAATACAAGGCAAATAGGAATAGTTACATTTTGTTCTCTTAAAAGCACACTAAACAAACAGGCCCAGTACACAGTACATAGCCATCTTGAGTCTTCAGTAGCCTAAGATGTATTATTAACTAAGCTGTGAGGACTGGAAAGTCTGAGTCTCAGAATGTGAGAGATACTTTCATAATAACGCCTTGCCACAGTTTGCTCCTCGTGTGGTGAAACTTCAAGATTCTTGGGAGGCACCTAACTCAGGAAGGCATGAAAAGTGATAAAATCAGCCCTGTGTTCTGAGAAACCACTCACATCGTGGTGGCTTTGTCCCCAGTGAGACATCGTGTGTTTGAGAGACACGCGTTTATGAAGCTGTGCCCCAGCTTTGATACAATGGCATAGTGGACGGAACGAAGGTTGGGACGAGCTGTGTGGTTCTCGGGACAGAGTGCACACCGAACTTACAGACTTCAGTGATGAGAATCATAAGAAACTGAAGCCGTTAGCAGCAGAGCCTGAAACCCAGCTGGGCACTGCTCAGCCTGGGACCCCTGAGGCACGGCTGTGGCTAGGCGGCCATCCGCTGAGACCATGACACCAAGGCCCCATGCTCTAAATCCAGCTCTCTCCCTGGCTGGCTCTGGGATGATTACGTGAGGTGGAGGGTGGGAAAGGACAGGACGAGCGTGCAGGTTTGCAGCTTGGGTTGTGGATGTAGTTCTGAGTTCAGATCCCTCTTGCCTCTGTGTGACCTTGGAGGCTGAGGGTCTGTTCTCACCACTCATGGGCCTATGGGATCTGGACATAGAATATTTGCAAATCTCCCCTTGCACCTCCCTCCCTAGTCCCAAGCCTTCCATAAGTGGTGGAGCTGGCATGGTTATAGGCGTTGGCTGGTAGGAACTGACTATGGACACATAGACAGTAGGGTGCTCATCACCTCCTGACCCCAGTGTATGGACAGAGCCATTTCTGGTCCTTTCTAAATGTTCTAACTTTGGGGGAAATCCCTAGGGAGCTCTATGGTTTTGGATACCTCAGGTATTAGAAATTTGATTCTGATAAAATTTCCTATCTGGGTATTTCTTACTACTAATGATGATGTTTAAAATTAGGGGACCAGGGGTGCAGCTCCATTGGCAGAGTTGTTTCCTAGCATGCGTGAAGTCCTGAGTTTGTTCCCCAGAACTGCACAGTACAGCGTGGTGGTATATGTTACGATCTTAGCGATCCCGAGGTAGAGGCAAGAGGACCAAGAGTTCAAGGTCAGCTTCAGCTCCTTAGGAGTTGAAGGAAAGTCTGAAATACGTGAAATTCTCTTGTCCACCCATGCCCCCATCCATCCGTCTGTCTGTCTGTCTTGCTCTCTCTTACAAAGTGTGGGTCAAATTGTGAGACATTCTGTAAGATAATTCAGCAGTGTCCTTCAAAAGAGTCAAATTCATCAGAGACAGACCAGGAGGTCTGTGGGCAGGTGAAGGCTAGGACACTCGAGGACTTCAGAGACCTGGGCTGGACCAGGATGAGAACAGTGAGCAGAAACTGTGGCATTTGGGTTTGACAGGGAAGTAGGTGCTGTGCCATCCCAAGCATCGCAGTGTGCAGTCCTATGAGACACGACACCAGCCTGCGGCCCCTGAAAGACGTCATTCTATACACATAAATTACCAAAACAGCAACTAGCAAAGGAGTATCTCCCAAGTGTATATGTATGTATGTATGCAAAACTAAAATTTATTTTGGTACTTTCCTGAGCAGGAAGCAAGTGATTCTTGTTTTTCCTCTGCATTTCAGACAAAGTTTACATGGGGCCAGGGCAGCTGTACCAGGATCTGCAGAACCTGCTGCATGACCTGAATGTCATTGGGCAGATCTCACAGCTGATAGGAAACCTCCGAGGGAGCTATCAGGTACGGGGCTTGCGTGGGAAGGGCTCTGGGATGGGACGCTGCTGCAGCCTCCAGATCTGTGAGCGTGAGCGTGGGCTTGTCTCCAGGCTCTTCAGAGTCGGGCACTTGCATGTCTGTGACGGCTCTTCTGTTGTTTGGGGCAGCGTAGCTTTCCTTCGTGTAGCAGTCTCAAACCTCAGTCACATCTCTGCATGATCAGCCGCAGGGGGTTTGCTTTTGTGATGGGATATGAATACCATTGAGTCTCCCTGGGGTTTTCAGCTTAGATCTTCGCTTTTTCTCCTCTTCTAAAAGTGTGTGTAAGCAAAGTGTGCTGGCTCATCCTTGTAATCACCCCCACTTGGCAGTGTGAGGCAGGAGGATTGCCATGAATTTAATACCAGCCTGGGCTACGTAGTGAATTCCAGGCCATCCTCGGTTAGAGTGAGACCTTGTCATGAAACAAAGCAAGATGCTATAAAACCTAATAAACGTGTTATGCATCTCCTCTAGAATTTAAACCAGTCAGTAGCTCACGATTGGATGTCAGGCTTACAACGACTGATCCTGAAGAAAGAGGAAGAAATCAGAGCCGCTGACCGCTGCAGAATTCAGTTACAGCTCCCGGGAAAGCAGGACAAGTCAGTAACTTTAAAAACCAAAGTGTAGCAGTTCCCTGTCATAGGTGCTTTCTGGCTGGGTTATTTGCATTACCTGCCAGTCCGTGCCAGAGTGTGGTCTGTAAAGGGAACGCTTCTCTCCTCTGGCAGGTCAGGGCGGCCCACTTTCTTTGCTGCTGTGTTCAATACGTTTACACCTGCCATCAAGGAGTCCTGGGTCAGCAGCCTGCAGATGGCCAAGCTGGCACTTGGTAAGACACAGGGTTTAAGCTAACTGGGCATGCGCCATTGAGAAATAGATGTTTCAGAGTCACCAGAGAGGTTGTATGGTGCTACCTACACCTGGAAGGGTAAAACCAGGGTAGAGAGAGCTTCCTGTGTTTTGGAAGCCTAGCTTTAGTAGGAAAAAGTAAGTTAAACAAGAGCATACCAGTTGCTTCTATTATGATCAGACATTCTGTATATTATGACTGTTGAGCACAAGGGTGAGCCCCTGAGGCTGTCGCTCTGGTCCAGAGCTTGACACCCCGGCGTGGGCGAGCTTTCAAGGAGCAGGAAGCACACACCATCTCAGCCCGTGTGCTAGCACCTCCTGTGACAGGGCTGCAGCATATCAATACCTTGTCCCTCAGGATCCCCGCTCTAAAAATAAGTCTCGTGGTTTTACTGTGGTTGGATGTGGCTTTATAACTCTTTCCCGGCTCCTCTATCCATTTAGCCTGTGTAAGTGGTAGGTGGATAGATACATTGATGATAAGTTGGTAGATGATAAATGATAAGTAGGTTGGCAAATCAATAGGTAATAAGGTAGATAGATGATAGGTAGGTAGATGATATATGATGGGGGATAGATTGATAGACCATAGGTAATTGGGTAGACAGGTGGGAGATTGATGGTAGATGGGTGGGTATATAGACTTAAAGATGAGAGGTAGGGAAGGAGGCAGATCATCTCTATAGTTTGTCAAGAATTTATATACACAGATTTCTTTACTTAGCTTGCACTGGGGTGTCATGTGTATGCATATATGTGGCATATGAGGGAGTGCTTAGGTGTGGATGTCTGTATATGTGATGGTTTACCTGTATGTGGGTAGATGTGTGTGCACCCATTTGTGAAATCCTCTTCCAAGTGCAGACGGTCTGAACTGTCACCTAAGAATTAAACAGAAGTTCGCTGTTGCTGGTCCCCTAGAGAGCAGTAGTTAGTGAAACAAGAAAGACTTTTATTGTGAACGGGAGCCTCCCTGATCTGAGTGAGGACAGGGGCGTAGTCTTTGTCCTCTCCCGGGGGATTCACTGACTTGTGTCCATAATCCAGAGGATGACCCCTTGTGAAATAACACGGTGGTCACCTCCCTTCTGCTTTTACTCAAAGCTAAGATGCTCATCTTCTTTGGGAGCAAATTATGTCTTCATGTTTAGGGGTTTTTCACTGAGTCCGACCAGCTCAGCTTCTTGAAGGATCCAGCCCCAGTCCATTGTGCTGCTGCTGCTGCGTGCAGTTCAGGAGCAGATCCGGAGTGGGAGGCCCCATGACGTTACAAATTAGGCTGCAGCAGTGAGAGGTCACCTCCCCCCACCTCCAGCGAGGGAAAGGCAGTGTCGCTTCCCGAGATAAAATCATTTTTGCTCACAAGCCATGGACTGTTGGGTGCAGCTCTTGGGACAGGAGGGGGCACTCAGATGCACCCCCAGCTCAGCTCTGCTCTCTCTGAATGTGCCCACAGAGGAGGAGAACCACATGGGATGGTTCTGTGTGGACGACGATGGCAACCTAGCCAAGAAGGAGACGCACCCTCTCCTTGTGGGACACATGCCTGTGATGGTGGCCAAGCAGCCAGAGTTCAAGGTGAGGGCCCGGTAGTACCTGCTTTTGCAGAGGATATACCTGGGGAGCGCTGGCATCGCACCCTGTTAGTGCTACTGGAGAGGAGATAAATGTATTACCAGTATTGGGGAGGGTCTTGCTGGGAGCCCACCAGTGAGGCTCAGCCCGACTGTGTGGCCTGCTGCCGGCTAAAGTTATTGTAGGCCTCGGCCCGCTGTGCTCCAGCCTCTTCTGCAGTGCTCCAGCTTGCTCTGCAGTCCCTTTCTGTAGAGGGCCAGGACTCTGAAGCCCTTACCTTCTTGATGTCGTGTGCACCTTCTCTGCTGAAGTGCCCACCGTGTCCTCATCTCAGGCACCGAGGCCCAATGCCCTTGGCAAGGCCCTATACCTTTCTTTAAGAAATAACTTGACACTGTTACCTCTCTCTTATTCCTGGCCTCTGATCCACTTCGTGGGGGCTCCCTTGCCCCTGGCTCAAGTGAGGCACACTTTTAGAAGCCTCAGAACCCCTGTCCTGCAAAACCACGTGGCACATGTGTCAGGAAGGCCAGTAGACACACTGTCAGCTGTCCTGCTCCTGGCTTAGACCTCCTGGCTGATTTGGCATGTCCAACTGGCTTTCAGCACGGTTGAGGTGTTCTAAAGATAAAAACACAAAAGACCAAACCTTGGGAATTCACGTCTGCAAAATGAACTCGTGAGACTTCCACAGTTGGCTATTCATTGTATGCGTGGGCTCAGGCCCGCGCTTCAGCCAGCCACGGATGGAAGACATTTTGAATCCACAGTGTTGTGTTCCGTTGTAGATCGAGTGCGCAGCTTATAACCCCGAGCCTTACCTAAGCAACGACAGCCAAGCAGCTTCGCCCTCCGCAGCACGTGGCTTCCTGTGGGTAAGGCTCTTTGCTTGTCTTTAGGGCAGATTGAGAAAGAACTGCTGGGGGCATTCGCCAGAAAATACCCGGTCAGGTTTCCAAACAGAACCTTCCTGTGAGGTGCGGACTTAGGAATTCAAATGTTGGCTTTTATTCTTTTACCGTTAAGGACCCGAGACAAAGCCCTTAGGTGCTGTGAGGAGAGCTGCATGTCCTCCACCCCAGTGTCTCTCCACCTTGACTTTCCTCCTCTTCCCGAACATTGGAGTCCTGGTTAAACAGAGCTGGTTCTGCACCATGTCTAGGCTCGCAGCAATACTCAGTAGTAGTAGCCCTTTCTTGTTCTCGCACATGAGAGGAACTTGCTGGAACTGGCTCCCTGGCCTCCTGCATCTCCCTTTGCCCCTCTCAGTATACATAGCTCTAAGCTGACAGCCAGGGCTGCTGTTCAGCCCTGCTCCTAGTGTGCCAGCTGGTGTTTCAGCCGCCTAGGGACCCACAGAGATGCTAAACTTCTGGGTTGTAATTTCCTGCTGAGCAGATTTGTAGCTGCTCAAGGCTCTCTCTCCTCTCCTCTCCTCTCCTCTCCTCTCCTCTCCTCTCCTCTCCTCTCCTCTCCTCTCCTCTCCTCTCCTCTCCTCTCCTCTCCTCCCCTCCCCTCCCCTCCCCTCCCCTCCCCTCCCCTCCCCTCCCCCCTTCTCTCCCAAACAGGGACTTGATGGTTTGGCCTCCTTCCAACAGGGTCAGAGGGGGTTGCTTACTTGTTGCATAGAATAAATGCAGGAGAGGCAGGGAGGTGTGGCAGCCTGCTCCAGGCAGGAGGGAAGCTGAATACCGGGAACCAGCCTGCTGTCTGTCCACAGGGGTCAGGATCCCTCCAGACTGTCAGCTGTGGGGAGCATAGTAGGCTTTCATGGGGCTCCTTGCAGAAATCCAAAATCCCAGAGCTGCTTGGCAGCACGCACTGTGCTCCCCGGGATGGCCTGCTTGGGCTGTGTTCTTTTCAGTTTCCGCCTCTTGAAAGGCTTGTTTTCACCGAGGCTGAGAGCTCTTGCACCGTTGTGCCAGCTTACTTAACACTGCCGCTAATTTGCTCTCTGGCACTTGGTAAAATGAGTGTGTGAATAGGCCTGTGCAGTTGTGCGAAGGATGGTGTCTGCTGTCCGATATGTACACTTTTCACTTGCAAAATAAAGTTGTGTTCATGGTATTGAAAAATTTAAAAGCCAAATTCAACACACTGAAAAGAGAAATGGACTCTGTTAGGCATCCTTTAACTTGATTTGCTTTTTCTGAGTGTGATGAGCACATGAAAATCAATAGCTTTGTAGGTCAGGGTTCTGCATCTCCAGGATCATGCCTGACCTGATTTAGCAATTCCGGAAGGATGCGGTACTCCACACTCTTTCTCCCTCTCACGTACTGTCTCAGATCGGAAGCTGTAGCAATCAGATGGGCCAGGTCGCCATCGTCTCCTTTCAAGGTTCCAACCCCAAAGTCATCGAGTGCTTCAACGTGGAGTCGCGCATCCTGTGTATGGTGTATATTCCTACGGAGGAGGCGAAGCCCCAGGAGTCCAGCGAAGCCACCGACCCAGAGGCCACGGCCTCGAGAGCATCCCATGTGCCCACCATCTGCCTGGGCACGGAAGAAGGAAGGTAGGAAACAGTCACTGCTTCAGGGACTGTCCTCAGTGCAAGACAGGTCACCCTCACATGGGGCAGTGTGAGCCACCTAAAATGTGAGGGGGAGGGGATTCCTGGGTCACAGCAGTCTCCTGTCACCAGTCATCCACACCCATGGCAATTATTGTGATAAGAGATGAAGGGAAAGCTCCCCACAGCTTGCCTCCTGAGTGATTCGTTTTTATTAATCCTTCTTAAAAATATACCACTTCTTCAGTTTTGGAATGAAGCACCAATATTTTATGCTGTAATCATTTGGAACAATGACACTGTTTAATGACGAATTAAACTAACATTACAAAATCTATAGGAAGAAAATAAATTATGTTCCAGAATTTCTCTCTAAGCTCTAAGAATGAAATCAGAATGACGGCAGGCATTCTTTAGAATGTAGCCCGTGTGAGTTGAGGGGGAAGGCACTGCCATTTGACGATGCAGAGGCACCAGGCTTCTCACAGGGCGCACATGGGACCACTAACGTGTGTCTTTCTTTTGCAGCATTTCCATCTACAAAAGCAGTCAGGGCTGCAAGAAAGTGAGGCTTCAGCACTTCTACACCCCTGACAAGTCCACCGTCATGAGTTTGGCCTGCTCCCCACAAGGCCTGTATGCTGGCCTGGTCAATGGATCAGTAGCCAGCTATACCAAGGCTCCAGGTAACTTCCCACACTCAGCCCTGACCTTGGCTAGGAGTCAGTCTCCCCTCCCACCATGTTTATCACTTCTAGTTCCAAACCTGTGTGACTTGCTCCTTACCCATAAGGCATTGGGCACATGGAACATTTTTTTAAGTTCGTTCCCAGGGGTTTCTTGTCCGTCTCTGCTCCTTCCATATGGCACCCTTGTAACTGGCCTCACCGGCCCTTGCAGAGCCTCAAACACTAAGCCTGGTCCTTCCCACCTCAGAAGTGCCCAAGCCCCTGTGTGTGCCCTCAGCCCCCAAGCCTTGAGCAGGGCAGTGTTTAAGTAGCCATCCTAAAGGGCTCTGGTAAAGATAGAAAGAGGCCTATCCAGGTCACATGCTCCCCTCTGTAGACCCTCCCACCTCCCTGGCTTTCTGGTCCCTCTCTGGTGCTCCCAGCAGAGAGTAGCAACCCCACACTGTTCTTCAGACTTCGGGAACTTGCTGTGTTGTAGGTATGATACCGTCGCTTTCATTGGCTTTTCTCATGAATTTCACTGGTTGTTTTGTGGAAATGCTTTTTTTTCCACAGCAAGGGACTGCCCTTGCTGCTGCACGGCTGGTAGCCAGGCTTTCTCCCCAGTCCCTCAGGCTGGCATATAATATAGATGTGCCAAACTGAATCCCAGAGGCTGACCCTTTCCTGCTAGTAGCATGCTCACCAAATGCCCAGGTCTGCCCTAGAGCCTGCACACCTGGCCTCAGCTCCCCTCGCAGCTCACACCTGGCCTCAGGCCCTATGCATATGCACCCAAAGCCTTCTGACCCTCTGTATTTCCTAAGGAGTCTCAGAGCCACTGCCAGCAAAATGGGGGGTGGGGTTTCCTGCCCTGATGCTGCCCTCTATGTCTTCCAGTGCTTTCTGAATATTTGTTAATGAGCTTTCAAAATGGCTGGTGAGCTCCTTACCACTCGCAGAGTACTGCCAATGGTGAACACAGACTGGGGAGCTCTGGACCTTTGTCCACTGGTGCTGGGTCTTGCTGCCCACCTCTGCACCCTGTGTTCTCCAGGCCCCTCCTTGGTGGAGACTACATTGCATGGAATATTGATTATTTGTAAATGGAAGGGAGGTGATTTCAGGGGGATGCAGCGGGTCTTTGTAGTTGATTTCAGAAGGTGATGTCCATTTTCCATTACTCTGAGTGTGTGTGAACTTTTGAATCAACATTGTACTACTGAAACTTACATAGTGGCTTATTTGTAGCGTGCTGCCATTTTGCTTGGCCTTACTTTATTGTCTAACTTACATGTAGAGCAGAAGCTTGGCCGCTGAGCCATGCCCCCAGTCCTTTCTTCCACTAAAAGGCTGATAGTTCCTTTCCTATTCCATCTGCTTTTACGGGTATTTGGTTTCACTCTAATTTATTTTCTTTGCTTGCCCTTCTTAGAGAAGGCACATGCCCAATGCACAGCAGTTTTTGTATATTTTTCCTTCTATCAAACTTTGTGATTGCCATATATTGTTCTATACTTCCCTACCCATGATGCCCTTTCCTTAAGGTCTCCAGGTGGTTTTCTTTGATCCTGTCCCTTGGCCTTCTGATTTTCTTCCTTCTTGTGTGTCAGTCGCATGGAGAATTAATCCTCATCGCTGTGCATCCCTGGGTTTGGCCAGCCCAGCTCTGTGGTGTGGTGTGCAGTGTGCATCATGACCCACAGTGGCTGTATAGTCTCTACAGCCTTCCCGCTGTGAATACACTGCCTGCACACTGTCGGCAGGCCTGGGTGGTAGAGAGCAAGGTGGCCCGAGCGCCCACACACAGCCTGTTGTCCTTCCATTCTTGGGTGGTGGAGAATGTGGATCGGAGACTACGCCCTTGCCTGATGGACGAGCTGCTGCTTTGGAGTGGGACTTGGCAACCTGGGACTTGATGGGAATGTTTCAGGTTGTGAAGACTTGGGGTTATCAGTATTGTTAGCTCATGTATGAAGTCTGTCTGTGGTGCAGGTGCCTCACTAGGTAGAAGTTGTCCTAAAAGTTGGCCCAGACACACACTGGGTCACACACTGGGTCAATAGTGAGATTGTACAAGGCCCTTCCAGGGAAACAAGAATACAGTATCTACGGAAAAGAGAACTTGCTTAGGTGGCCAGAAAACAGAGGCTGATTGTTGGAAGTCGAACTTTAACCAAAGTAAAATATCTAAAGTGGGTTATCCCACCTTTGATCTTGGAGTTCCTGTTTCAAAGGAGCCATACTGTGGTCAGCAACTTCACACTCCTCTGGCAGCCTGCAGGCAGAGCTCTGTCTTGCTTCAGAGGTCTGTGTTTTTATGCCATGTCATGCTTTTAGGAGCCTGTGAACATCAGAGGACAGTGTGTCTACTCTGAACACACACACGTTCCATCACAGGTACAGGCCACAGTGCTGTAAAGGGCTGTGAGTACCACGTGGGATGTCTGTTTGTGTGAATGTTTGAGCAGGCGAGGGAAACCTTGTGTCCTCCGAGCTGAGAGAACTCTCATGGCAGGGAAGTCACACTGATGATGTAATTACCATTGGAATCCTGGGGCTTAATGAATGAACAATTAAATACTTACAGGATAGCCACATCAACCACTTTAATTTGTATTAAATCTTGTTTTCAGTCTTTACAGTTGCTATCTATTGATTCACATTTCACTTAAGTCATGGTAGAACTCATTACAGATCTCTGGAATACAGCTTTGGCTTCCTAGGGGACAGGAAGGAAGACAGTAGAAGAGCAGGGCCTTCGGCTTAGTTTTGTTTGGTCTTTTCACCTTAGTAAAGACAGGTTCTCCTCACCATTGTAGGATGTTTTGAAATTGATGCTGTCGTTCTGACAACCAATCATTCCATGCATTACTGCTGTATTCCAGCAGGATCTGTGGAAACGTGACAGGTCCTGCAATGAGTGTTTATGTGTATGTCTCATTTTTAGTTCTTGAAACAAGTTTCAAGGCTTGTGACAGTACTGCCCCCATCTTATAGATAAAGAAACTGATACTTAATTTACAGAAAGCAAGGAATGTGTATAGAGATGTGCCAGGTAGAGAGTGCCATAGGAAGGTGGTCCCGTCCTACCTGCTGTCCTCTGTGTCTTCCACACGCTAGAGGCGCTGTGTGCCAGGGCTGGTTCCTGGACCCCTAAATACCTCATGTTGAATACAACCATTGTGGTCACAGTTAGTACTTGATTTGTGGTTTTGCAGTGAGGTGTGGGCATCCTGTTTCTCTCTCTCCATGCACAGTTACCTGAGCTTAGAGGAACTATAGACGGAAGTTTCTTTCCTGCCTGGTTCCACAGCCATTCATTCCCAAAGAAACACATAGAGGCTTATATTTATTATAAACTGTTTGGCCTGTTAGTTCAGGCTTATTATTAACTAGCTCTTATAACTTAAATTAACCCATAATTCTTGTCTATGTTTAATCATGTGACTTGGTACCTTTTCTCAGTGAGGCCGTCTCTCATTTTGCTTCCTCTGTGTCTGGGTAGTGACTGCATCTCTGCCTTTCCTCTTCCCAGAATTCTTCTAGTCTGGTCGCTCCGCCTGTGTTTCCTGCCTGGCTACTGGCCAGTCAGCATTTTTATTAAACTAATACAAGTGATAAATCTTTGCAGTGTGCAAGAGCATTATCCCACAGCAAGGAACTAAAAATATATATATTTTTTAAGATGGATCCTGGAACTCTGAACCCCAGCAAGTGATCAAGCTGGGTGTCCTGCCTGTCAGAAGCCTTCTCCTGGTGGAAGGTGCACTGTGGGCAGCCTCGGGAGGACAGGTGTTCATGGCCAGCGTGGAGACGCACACTATAGAGGTGAGTGCTGTCACGAATCTGCTGCTGCCTGCTGCAGACAGGGTGTGTCCCAGCCACACAGGCATTCTACAATGTGAATGGCAGGAACAGTGTGCATTCTGGGGCTTGCTTAGAAAGATACGATTAACTAGAAAACTCATCTCACCATTTTCTAACCTCTTCTCTGGGGCATGCTTGCTCTGTGTTTGCCTGCTAAGTAGTGGAAACATTGATTTCAAAATACATTCGATATGAACAGCCCTCAGGGACACATGGAAAATCAGCACTTGACTGGAGTGCCATTTCTCATCAGTCGGTTGGGGGATCGTTCCTGAGATGAAGGACGGACTAGCCGGATATTCAGGAGACCAATCCAGGCTTCCTAAATCCAAAACTCCCTCTTTATGAGAATTTTAACCAAAGGAGAAGCCATAAACTCGCAGGGCAAAATGCAGGATTGGTGTGGGGCCCGCTGTGCTAGGGAGGGTGCCTCTCCTGAGATACCAGACACCAGAAGTTGTCAATAGGGATTTGGGAGGCAGAGGACAGCTTGGTCTACAGAGTGAGTCTCACGACAGCCAGGGCTACACAGAGAAACCCTGTCTCAAGAAAACAAAAAAAGCACAAGATCAATAACAAAGCAATCCTGTCACAGAATTACCTATAAGTGTCATACAAGAGGTGACAAGTGTTTGTCTTTGGGACGGGGCTTCTTTAGTCTGGTATGTTCGAATGACTGTTCAGAAATCTGCAGACCAGATTGCCATTGCCATTAGCTCCTGGAAACATTTGCATCTCTGGTGGAGTTTGCCAGCTCAACAGAGCAGGGCAGGGCCTCAGGCCCTTTGCTAAGAGTTCACTTGTCACATTTTTAGATGTCGCTCAGACATCTATTTCAGGACGTACGTTGGTGGCATGTTCTGTCACCTCAGGAGAGTGGGATTTAAGGTATAGAGAACTCAGGGTGGTTTTGGTACTGGGAATGGAATCCAGGGCCTCATGCATGTTCAGCTCTCAACTACCTGACTGTGCTCCCATCTCAAGAGCTGTGAATTGTAGTGTGCCCTGTGACATGGAGCTCATCAGTGCAGATGCTGTGTCAGGCCTGCAGACTCCCAGGGCGGTTCAAGGGTCAGGAGGTGAGGCTCAGTTAGAACCAAGATGTTTCCACGTGGGGCAAAGGTGCAGACGGGGCACTGTGTTTCCTGGCACATCCAAGTTCAAAACTTTCTCCCTGGGACTGCAGTGAGATAACTTTACCCCCTCCCTGGCTGACCCTGAACTAAAGATCCTGCTGCCTGAGCCTGAGGGCTGGGGTGACGGGAATGTGCCACTATAGCAGTGTCTGTTCTGATTCTCTTAAGGGTTGGCTCCTCTGTGTTCCCAAGACCCAACCTGCCAGCTGGCCACAGGAAAGGCAGAAGGAAACATGGACAGATGTTTTCCCCATAGTTTCATGGTAACCTTGGTTACTTTTGTATCCACCTGAGAGCCACTGTTGTCATAAAAGCTTCCCTTCCAGTCACAGGTACCATGGCAACTTCCTCCCAGCTCTTGTAGGTACCAGTGACACCATCTTGTAAATAATGTTCCTAGAAAGTTCCAAGCCCTATGCCGCCTTGTTCCACCGGGCAATCTTGATGACTAGCAATGTCACCTTGCTGATTCTGTATCTGCAATAGCGCAGGGCCCACCCACAGCCCAGCTGTGTGTCACAGAACTCTCTCCTGGGCCCGAGTCAGGGATGCTTGGTTGGTGGAGGGGAATGCCTGCATCCAGCACAGCACACTGGAGCTGCAGTCCCTGAAATCTTAATGTTTTTTTCGTCATCCATTGTTTTTATGCTGAGGCATGATGCCACTATTTTAAGACTTTTTCCCCCCAAATGGCATGAACATCATCATTTGTAAACGAAACCCAAAACTGCCAGGAGTGCTCAGCAGCCTTCCCTAGAAGGCTTCCAAGGTAAGGCAATGCACCCTCTCTGCTTTAGACAGGCACAGCGATGAGATCACCAGGACTCCAAGAGTAGAGACTCCCCAGATCCAAGTCCTGGCCCCTCTAGGCAGTTTTTAGCCTAAAATAACTAAACGCATTTATAGAGAGAAGCAAAACCTGCTTTTTTGGGTAAGTGAGATTTATGCTGTTCCTGTTTTGTGGGCAGCCACAGCTGAGATGTGGGTGCAGCCCAGGACCTCAACCTGTGTTCACCCAGCTGGAGTGGGGGTGCTACTGCTGGAGGGAGCTGCCTTCCTGCACAGGGGGTTCTGAAGCTGAGGCATCTCGACAGCTGCCGCAGGGCTGAATGGGAATATTCATTGGTCAGGGTGTCCGTGTTTGGGGTCTGTATCCTGGCACCCTGAGCAGAACGCCTCTCAGATGATACTTCTGCCTCCTGCAGAGCCCGAGGGGAACTCCTAGTGCTGATGGTCAGTAGTGGAGGAACTGTATTCTCCACCTTTTATTTTTGCGTCTGTGTATACATGTGTGTACGTGCTGACAGAGACCAGAATAGGGTGTCTGATGTGGGGTTTCCCTCTGTATGCTGTGATTACCATTAATGAATAAAGAAAACTGTCTTGAGCCTGTGATCGGGTAGAACCTAGGTAGGTGGGGGCGGGGGAGGGAACTAAACTAAATGCTGGGAGAAAGAAGGGCAGAATAAGAGAGAAGCCATGTAGCCCCGCCAGAGACAGACACTGGATGAAACTTTACCCAGTAAGCCACAGCCACGTGGTGATACACAGATTAATGGAGATGGATTAAGTTTATATGTAAGAATTAGCCAATAAGAAGCTAGAGCTAATGGGCCAAGCAGTGATTAATTAATACAGTTTCTGTGTGATTATTTCGGGGCTAAATGGCCGGAAACTATCTAGCGGCCTCCTCCAACAGCTGTCAGAACCCCTGGAGCTGGAGTTGTGGGCTAGGGAGCCAAACTCGGGTGGGTCCTCTGCAAGAGTGGTGTACATTCTCAATTCCGGAGCATCTCTCCAGCGCCTCGTCATCTTTTCTCTTTCCTGGGGCACAGTTACAGCTTCACTGCTGGAGCTGCTTAACTCTGAAGATGCTTTCCTTGCCCCTGAGTTTCCACCGTATGTAGTGCTGTTTACTAAACTCAGATGGAATGAACAGGTAGGACAGTAACATAGCAGCATCACAGTGGTTTTCAACCACGCTTCTTCCCTATGATAATTAGCACAGCAGCGCAGAATTGAGCCAGTGTCATCTGGCCCTTCACCTGGCATCTAAATACTGTTCTATACTTGCCAAGTACCAGGTACCATACAGCAGATCCTGGCTGTGTCCAGCCATGGGGCGGTGTCAGATGCTGTGGAGCTCTGGTGGCTCTTTTCTGACCACTCCTCAGCAGGCATGGTACACCCATGCCCAGGTTTGGACTAGCCTTGTGATGTTCAAGTCTTGTGTCTCCCTGAGTCTGTGTGTCACGCCATGGACCCTCACCCCAGGGCTTTGTTAGGACCCCTATCAAAATAAGCAGAGTTCACTAGGACAACACGGGGGAGGAAACCACAGAGATGGTCAGAATGAGGAGATGTGAATCCTGGAGGAACCGTGGTTCTTAGACTGAATGAAGCATGGGCCAAGAGGGCAAGGGACGAGGGGACATAGCAGGGTTGACAGCTGCCAGGGACCTGGATCCCTCACCTGAATACATGGGCTCTGAAGAGGTCTGGACCCCCACCCCAGCTTCCTGGTCTATCGGCAGAGATGGAAATAGCCAAGTCCGCCAGAGCTAGCGCCTTTGCCCTCATGCCCTAAAGCAGACAAGCACATTTCCCTATTGAATATGACACTTGCCATGTGACATAGGGCACTGAGGGACCTTGAATACAGAACAGAGATAATGAAATGTGTTTTCTCCTCTGCAATGGTCCTGCCAGCCCTTCAAGTGCTGCAGACGGCAGACTGCGAGTCAAATGGAGAAAGTTGCTGGGAATCAAAGACCCTGGAGCCTCCAGGGAAGGTTGGGTAGACACTGTGACATGGATGGGAAGGCGGAGCCTTGCTCTTTAGTCCTCCAGTCATGTGACCTCACATGCCAAGGTTTCTTCTGCTTTTTCAAGCCTCCTTGGAAGTCCTGTTGCCCAGCTACTGCAGGTTTCCAGGGGCAGTTACTGCTCTGCCTTGAACTCACATGAGGGGCAGTAGTGATGGAGGCTTGTACCCCAAATGCACAGCAGGGATTCTTTCCCTGCAGACAGTTCCGCACCCAGCATGAACACTGGGCAAACATCAGGAGGGGAAGGCTCCTTCAGCACTACAAGGTAATACAAGGCAACATGTCCTGTCTCGTCCTCCACCTGAGGCTTGGCAGTGCAGCTGCTATGGGGAGGTTGATGTGCATTTCCAGACCTGGGAAGCTGGGCAGGCATTGCCTTATCTGGCCCATGAGAACAGTACACAGAGCAGACTGACCCTCCCAGACCCCATATCTCTTGCTTGTCCTTACTCAAAGCCACCTCCCTCTCTAGTCCCTGGCACTGGATCATGCTCGGGGCACCCCAGCTGTCCCAGGTGCAGAGCAGTGCCAGGATCCTGGGCTTGTGACATCGATTCCTCCTGTCTGGATCACAGCTCTGTGTGGACGGTTCCTGCTTCTTTGTGTGTTAAATCACAGTGATGTACAGGTGTGTGTTGTGGCAAGAAGTTATGCATGAAGTTAGGGGTATCTGTGGATGAGGCTTCTTCCTCCAGTGATCCTGACTGTACAGTGTGTGTAACCTTAAAGACCACACTAGTACTTCAGGGCACAGGCCTGGGCATCAGCCTTCTTCAGCATTCCAGGAAGTATCCCAGTATGCAGCCTGAGCTTCAGGGTAAAGCAGACAGCTCCTGGGGAGAGGGGCAGCAGCACCAGCCCCATGTTCTATTCTCTGAAGGCATCAGAGGAAGACCTGTCGCAGGGGCCATCCCATGAGCGTCAGACACACTGCTCGGCATGAGCTCACAGAGAAGTCTAGGACCAGTCCAATACTAGTGTCTCAGGGCACATAGAGAATGGTGAGTGTCAGCTTTATAACTGTGTACATGAGATATGAAAGGTGCACAGAGGCCCATCTCCTCCTCTTCTGCCCACACAGAGTTGGCTGCTTTTACCAGAGGTGCTGGGGATGGACTGGGTGGGCATTGGGTTTAAAGAAGGATATGAATTTGCTAAGAGATTGTCTTGGGTCCAGAATCCCTAAGGAATCTGGAACATCACTAACAGATTAAAAAAAAAAAAAAAAACATAAAAACCAAAAACGAAACAACAAAACATTCAACAGGGTCAGAGTGTGCAAGATCAATATCTAAAAAATCAATCTAGTTTGTGTGTGCCGGCAGCAAGCAGCCTGAAAACCAGGCCAAGGAGACAAGGTCGGGAGATGTCCCCTACAGCTCCTGACCTGGGCTCTGCCAGCCCTTTACAAGCAAAGCGCTTCTGCCCTGGAATCTTCCATTGAAATGAGATCCAGTTAATGCTGGGTGCAGCTCAGCCTAGCCCGCCAGGGAGCCTCTGTGAGGGTGTGGGGTTCCGTGACCTTGGCAAGTCTATTGTCTCTGTGGCAGGGGTCAGGTTCTCTCTCCTCTCTCTTCTCTGAGGACACAGAGCTAGGTTTTTGCTCCCTCAGGGGGTATTTTAAGTTCAAATTAAGAGAACTCCACAAGACTGATCTTTAGTGTGAATTTCCTGACCTTCTCAGGTGAATTTCCTAACCTTCTCACTGCACCCTGCCTAGGCTTTGGCCACCACACACACACACACACACACACACACACACACACACACACGCACACACACACTGGTCTCAAGATGACTGCAGAGCTGTTTGTTGCCAGTTGGGCCTTGTGCAGTGTAGTATTGTCCTGGGGTTCCAGCGCGAGAATGGGATCCCACAGGATGGCCTGCTTTAGACAGGCCTCAGGAGAGGCGGCCCTGCGACAGTGTTATGTCTTTGCCAGGATTGTAGGAGAAGGACCAGCTTTCTCCTCGGTCCCCACAGCTTTGCTTCCCACTACCCTCTTACCAGGCTGCTCACTGAGCTATGTCTCCTTGGGGACCAGGACCAGCAACCATCCCTTCCCAGCCCCTTTCATGTTGTGAAGCTGTTTGCTCAGCTTGTCGAGGTGCTGTGGTAGATGGAAGGCCGCACTGTGTTCTGTGACGCACTTTTCCCTGCTCAGGGATGTGCTACAAGAGTGTTGTATCCACAGATGCTACTCTGTGACTGTGAATAGGAGATCAGCGCTGTCACAGTCGTGAGTGTGAGCTCCGGCTGGACCCCACGACACTCACGAGTGCCTTGGCCTAGCTCCGTTGTGTGCTATCTTTGCCCCCAGCACTGTGGTTAGCTCTGGCTGAACCCCTAATACGCTGTATAATCTCATTTCCTCTGCTTCCTCAGAATCAACTGGAGGCCCACCAAGATGAAGGGATGGTCATCTCCCACATGGCTGTGGCTGGTGTTGGCATTTGGATTGCTTTCACCTCGGGGTCCACCCTTCGCCTCTTCCACACAGAGACCTTGAAGCACCTGCAGGATGTCAACATTGATGCCCCCGTGCATAGCATGTTGCCAGGTACTCTCCGAGGAAGGGAGGGTTCTAGGGTCACTCTCCCATGTACAACTTGCAGCCAGGTACCTCAGAAGGAAGGGAAGAGGGCAGCAGAGTTGAAGGAACAACAGGGACAGCCGCTGCTAGTGCACATAGAGCCAGTGCAGTCCATGGACCCTGGGTATTCACGTATGTCCCACACGTGTAGATGCACAGCCTTTGTGTGTGCTACCTGGCATGAGTTAGTGTGTGGACAGTGTATATAAACGTGTAGTTTGTATGCACAGTTATGCAACCTGTCTGTGACTGTGTTAAAGGCTTCACTAATGGCCACAATGGATCTGATGGTGGTGCCAAAGGCAAGGCAAGGCAACTTCATAGTCCTGCAGGAAGTCACTGAAGACTGGACAGGGATGGGGAGAGACCATGCCAGGGTGGATTTGGGGAGAGTGATCCTGCAGGGAGAGACTTGAGTGCCTCTTGCCTGCCCTTTGTCCTCAGTGTCCTGCCTACCAGGCTACAGGGACAGTACGACAGAAGGTGGGGATGGAGAGCACAGGAATGGCTGAAGTTAGGAAGGAAGCGCTGGGTAGTGAGGTGAGCTGGTCGCTGGTTAGCAGATGTGCTGTGTAGACGGTGTTCACATGTGGGTGACAGGCAAGCCAGTCACCCTAGATGGGCATTGTTGCTGGAGAGTGCTCACAGTGTGTACATCAGTAGCTGGGAGATGGGCTCTGGTGGGAGGGTGGGGGGGTGCTGTGCGGTGCTTTGTTCAGGCAGCTGTGAGTTATGCGACTGATTCACACTCAGACCAGATGCCGTGTGTGTGTGTGTGTGTGTGTGTGTGTGTATGAGAAAGAGAAAGACTGTCGTCCTTTAGAGATGGCTGAGGCCACAGTGGTGTGGGTATGGGAGTCTCGGTGGATTTGTCTGCTTGTGTGGTGAATTGTGATGGGGAAGGTGTCCACTGGGGAGAGCAAGGCTCTGGGGAAGGCTGCTGGCCTCTGTCCTGGCTACAGGCTGAGGCCTCTGACAGCATCACCTATTCCCCAAGTCTGGAAGCTAGGAGTTCAAGATGAAGGTGTGATGTTCCTGGTAGGCTATACTTTCTTGTTTGTGTACAGCTCCTTCACACATGTTCACACGGGGCAGAGAGAACACAGGTTGTTCATGGACAACACCGTGTTCACACGGGGCAGAGAGAGCATCCGTGCTGGTCCCTGCTGTAACAGTGCTGATTGCATCATGAGGCCAACCCTCATGCTGCCCTGTGTCCTGATCTAATCTGTCCCCTCCTCCCTCAGGTACCACCTCCTAATTTTATCACCTACAACATGAGAATTTAAGGGAATGCTGACACATATAGTCCGTTACAATTAGTGGTTTTGATACCTTGAAAAAGCACAATAGTTTCGGGGTCACAATGCAGAAAGGGTACACACTCCTCCTATGACATGAGGAATAATGAGGTAGAGGCAAAAAATATGGCCGCAGGAAAGATTCCCTGAGACCTGCAGAACATAGGCATCTAGGGGTGCTGCCAGGTGTTTTCTGGGATTGGCTGCTAATCTTTTTTTTTTTTTTTTTTTTGGTTTTTTGAGACAGGGTTTCTCCGTAGCTATGATGCCTGTCCCGGAACTAGCTCTTGTAGACCAGGCTGGCCTCGAACTCACAGAGATCCGCCTGCCTCTGTCTCCCGAGTGCTGGGATTAAAGGCGTGCGCCACCACCGCCCGGCTTAATCATATTTTAAAAAATACTAATAGACTTTTATTTAGTTAGGAAAGTGGGGGTTTCTGTAATACATACTATTTTTAGAAAATAAAAACAACTTAGCATCAGGATGCCTCCCAAAGCATATTGCTGGGGACTTGACTGTTTTCTTCCAAGCACAAGCTACCTAGACAGGCGTTTGCCGTCAGAATCTATTGTCCCTTAGACAGAAACCACGTCAGATTCACCAGCTGCCAACACCTGCTTGCATCTGGCCAGAGAATGTCCTGTACACTTTGTTGACATGGAAAGGAACAGGGGTTGGGTTGTTCTGTGATAAAGGCTTCTGGGACCCAGGTCCTGACCCGGTACCCTGTGGCCTCCAGGGAAGCTGCCTTGGTTGCCATGGTTCCTGGAATCCTGAGAACCAACCACAGGAATGTTGTCTGGCCACAGTCCCTGCCACAGGGGCCCTGCTCTGCCTCGGGTTCATTCCCCTGCAGTTTCTGTCAGAGCTGGGGAGAGGAGGGAGTGGCCAGTGAGTGGGGTTTGTGGGTTGAGATTTTGTGAAATTAATCCTTGTACATGATACACTGAAACCAAACCTCAAGAACTCCAAGTGAACAGTGAGGTGGCTCTGCGGCTCTCCCTCGCCAACCCCCCCTTATCTGGTGTCCTCACACCCTCCATGTCCACCCAGTTTTAAAGCTGAACTGTGTGCTGCTCTCATCTGTTCCCTTGGTTTCCTCCTGCTGTAGCAGTGGGATGCGCCTGGCTTCTGAGCAGATCACTGGCAGTGCGTGCCTAGACGCAGGCAAGCATGGCACATACCGACCTGTGGTGGTCCCTCCCTCCTGGGCAGGCAGCCAGCTCTGGTTAGGAAACACTTGGAGACCACTCAGCTTAGGTGTGCAATGTTGTGCAGCTGAGCCACACAGCACGGTGCACTTGAGTTCTTTCCGTTCTCCCTGTAGCCAGTGCTACCCCTCTTTAGCCTTCTGTACTGTTTCCACTTGGCCAAACATTGGCTGGCCCCAGCCTTCTCTGTGAAGCCTGACCCTCGGCACTACCGGACTCATGGGATTGTGGAGTATGGGCCGTTCACCAGAGGACTGCCTGTCTCACCACCTCTCTTCCCTCAGGCTGGAGGGTCTGTCAGAGTCTCCACAGTGTTAGAGATGGTTTATGAGGGCTCTGGCTAATCCAGCGATGGGTTAATACTTTGGAGGTGTTGAGAGACAGTGGAGTCTACTTAGAGATGTGTTGCTGGGGTGCTTTGGAGAGATCCCCCACCCCATGCACAATCCCTTCCCAGCTACTTGAGATGAGCGGCTCTCCTCACCACACCCTCCTGTCATATCTCTGGCTTGCCATAGGCGTAGAAGCAGTGGAGCTGTGGACTGAAGCCGTGACCCAAAGTCAATCAGACCTTTAAGTTGCTAATATCAGCTACTTGGTCACAGCTGTGGAAAATGGACTGATAAAAGCCACTTTGGACACAGCCTGTGGGACCCTCTGTCACAGGTCTTGGTCTAGTTCCATGCAGGAGGTCATCAGTCTGCTTCTTACTCATGGATGTGTGGGACAGACAGGGGTGTCAGCCCAGCGTGAACTGGAAAACCTTCAACTGGACTGTGCTCATCAGTGTCGTTTGCTGTATTTTAAGTGGCTTCCACTCTGCCTCTGGAGGCCTTGTCATGCGTGCACCCCCAGTGTTCCTTTAGTGGTGGTGGGGGAGGGTAACGTAAGAACTGGGTTCTGTCTGTTCTGTCCATCAGCAGCTCCTGACATCCCAGAATGAGCTCCACACACCGCGGTCTAGGGAGAATAAAGCCAGTGTTTCACAGCAGTGCCTGTGTGGAAGCCCGAGTGTTGAGCTGCTGTTTGTACCACAGTAAGCGCACATAAGTGTGTGTGGAAGCAGCACGGGCAAGTGTCCTTCCAGGCCATTGTTAAGAGTAATAAAGTCCAAGTAGGTCCTGCAACTAGAGACACATCAAGTCAATAAAGGACAAAATTTGGGAAAGAAGTGATACTAGAGTCATCAGAAGTTGATCAGACCTAAGACCACACCTGGGATAATCAATCAGTTCCTAGCAAGTCAGCTTCCCCTTCCACTGGAATTCAGACCTGAGGCCATTTAACATGGGCTCCTAATGTAGACCACACTGAGCACAGTGCCGCCCAAGAGTAGATCTTAGATCCGGCCTGGGGCTCATCTATTAGAGCAGGCGTTGGATTCTGAGAACAGAGGCACAGAAGGTGTGGCTGCAGCCTGGGAAGGCCCCTGTGCAGCCTCCTGCGCCTCTGTGTCACCACGCAGAAGCAAGGTGACAGAGGTACTGCGGCACAGTTATCCTCTTTACCCTGCTGAGTGGATACGGCTGCCAGAAGTGATGTGGCCAAATAAAAGGGCCAAGTGTTTAGAAAACACTTGCTGGTGGGGTTGGTGAGTTAAACTGCTCTCCCAGTTGTGTGTGAGTGGGGAACTCTATGCAGGCACACACACAGCAGGTCCTTGGCATCAATTCTCCTGCTAACCAGGACCACCCTGGACAGCAGGGAGGTGAGCATTTGAAGACAGCAGACAGCCGGTTCCTGGGACAAGGTTTTACTAAGTTCCCAAATAAAAAGTAGAAAATAGTAGCATCTGGGACTTACCTGCTTCCTTTTCGTTGCTAGCTTTTATTGTCACTGCTAATTGTTGAGACCATTTCTTTTCATGATTTCTGTCTGATCGTCTTGACTTCAGGTCAGCATTTTGGGCTCAGGGGGACCCTGCTGATGCACACCTAAGCTCCTGTACCTCAGCATCCCTGCAGGGCCTCTGACCTCTCCAGGATGCTGCCGTCATCTGAATCTGATGTACGGTTCTGTGCGTTCTCCTTGGGGAAATACACTCCTGACAGAAGGGATTTCTTTGAAAAGGCAATGGAACACTTCCCAGATTCTTACTATACTTAAGATAATGTAGGTGTAAAAGTGAAATTACTCTGAAGAAAATATATACACACACACACACACACACTGTTTATATATAGGAGATTCAAACAGAGAATGAAGGACTCAAGATGTATTTCCGGATGAATGAGAATAGCTAGGGACTCCTCTGTCTTTCGTGCTTTGATGGTAAACTGTTTTTTGGAGCCACTGAGTGAAATGGCGTTACACATGAGACGCCCAATTTGCCCGTTAATTGTCTTTGAAGTGACCTTATTTACAGTAAAAGTATTTCTCAGGCTTCTTTAAAAGCCCCGCTCAGGTCAACACTCTAAAAATTATTAATTCAAAAATTCTTCTTTATAGAAAAAATAAGAGAAAGTCAGTCTCCCAATGCAGAATAGTTTCTTATGTCTGATCAGAGCAGTCAGTCACAGCAACGGCATTTGTGATGCTTCATCTGCACGCAGCAGCTGACGGGTGCCCGGGTGCACGACTGCTCCTCGGGCAGCTGCTCTGAGCAGAGCCAAGGCCTTGGGTGGAAGCGGCGAGATATTCTTGGCACTGTGGTACTTCCCATACCTCTGTGTTTTAAAAAGGAAGTCCCTCAGACCCACTGGAACTTTCCATTTTCCCATCTGTCTTCCTGTCTTAGCGTGGGGGATTCAGGGGGGACAGGTGGAGGAAGTGGCTCCTGCATGTCGGGATGACCCACCAGTCTGCCCCGGCCTGATAACACAGCTCTCAGCAATAACCGCTGTCATGATGGCCCTATGGGCTCCGGAGCTCCTCGGTGTTTCTCAGCAGCCTTTGAAAGCACCTGCTCGAGGATGTGGCCACTGTGGGGTTAGCTGCAACCCTAAGTTCTGCATCATCCCAAATAGACAAATTTGGAATCTCGGGGATTAAATACTGTTTTAGCTTTTTAAAACATTACACAGATCAATGTTATAAAGTTAAAAATGCCTTTTATTTCTAAAATACCTGTTTTGAAGTCTAAGCATTTCATAAAAACAATCTCTAAGGACCCGCAGTCCACTTTGACCCTAGTATTTGCTTGCCTTCGGCGAAAACTTTGTATCAGAAGCAGGCAGAGCAAAAATAATGTATGTTCTACAGAAAACCAGAGTCAGCAGAACTCAGTGCCTCTGTGCCGGTCGGCCTGCTGTTAGGACCAGTCTTAAGACTCCTTCCCACCCAGGGTCACTTCCCATCGCAGCATTGCTGCTCCTCCTCACTCCTCCAGAGCCTTCCTCCTGCCCGGTCAGTTTCCTGGCTACAGAGCAGGCTCAGAACAGCCCAGGCACCCTGGAGGCCTCTCTGATCCCATAGTGCAGTCACCACCCCTGTTCCTTACCATCGCTAGCACCATGCCTTGGGGTACACTTGCACAGAAACTCTGGAAGCCTCGAAGGCAGCGCACCTTATCCACAGTGTGCTGCCAGTGTCTGTGCACGTGCGTGTGTGTATGTATGTGTGTGTGTGAGAGAGAGAGAGAGAGAGAGAGAGAGAGAGAGAGAGAGAGAGAGAACAAGCAGGCACTATGTAACTGTGTAGGAGCAGATGGTTTGAATCGCTCTGGGGTTGGCTCACCTCTGGCAAGGCCAGTCTGAGGAGAGACTGGAGACCTGCCATGTGCTTGCTGCTGTTCAGTTGTGGTGCGTTGATGGGTCAACCTCAACCTCAGGATCCTTGTCTTTCTCTTCTGAAGAGGAAGTCACAGATGTGAGAATCCTTACAGCTTGTCCTGCCACAGCGTAGTGGTATCTTGGGAGCCTGGCCTTGATGTCTGGAACATTTCCAGGCTGCACACCCACCCCCTGTTATCTACCCAGCCCTGCTGCCTGAGCCAGCTACGGGACATGGGGCCACTTACTTCCCTTTCTTACCCAGGGCACCAGCGTTTGTCCGTTACCAGCCTGCTCGTCTGTCATGGCTTGCTCATGGTTGGTACCAGCCTGGGCGTTGTTGTGGCCCTGCCAGTCCCTCGTCTTCAGGGTATCCCCAAAGTGACAGGTAAGTGGGCACAGCTACATGCCTGCCTCTCCTCAAAGTGGCTCGGCGTGTTGCTGTCATGTGGTCTTGAGGGCGCTATAGATAGTTAGCAGAGATGTTCACTGAGTCTGTTTTCATATTCTCTTCGTAATTCCATTTTTCTCTCTCTCATGTTAGTAGTTCCAGGAGAATCGGTCCTGAAAGCTCATTTCATGGTGCCTTTATTACCCATTAGTTCCCATCAGAACGTAGGATTTTGCTCAGTGGAAATGGACCCCTTCTTACTGGGCGTAGAGGAAGCTGGGTAGGCACCTCTCCTCTTGAGTGTTGCTTCTGGCTGCAGTTCTTACTAGGCAGCAGCTCAGCATCGTGGTCTTGAGGTTTCCACCTCAGGATGCTACTCAGAGGCAAGCCCCACCATGAACAAAGCATGATGGGAAGACGCAGGCAAGCGCCAGGCAGGACAGAGCATCATGGGAAGGTTTCAGTAGCACGGAAGAAGACCTCTTGAGTGCTCAGATGAGAGGTGGGAGATGCACAGGAGTGGCTGCCTGGTCCTTCACTGAAGGAGGAGGAAGAGACTGAGAGGAACCCGGAGTGCTGACACTGCAGGTGAAACAAAGACGCCGTATGCACACCAGGGAAGGCAGCTGCAGAGCAGAGGACTGAACAAGGCAGCAGCAGCCTCTTAACAAGGGCTGGGTTCCATCATGTTTCCTGGCTGGTCGAGTTAAGGAATCCCAGTTCATTTACCCCTTCCTCTTCCCTCCTTCACTTCCTTCTTCCCTCTCTCCCTTCCTCCCCTTCTTCCTCCTTCCCCTCTTCCCCTCCTTTCCTTTTCCTATCCATTCTTCCCCTCTCCCTCCCCCACCTTCATTTTCAGAGCTGAGGAGTAAATCCAGGCCTCACACAGGCTAGGCATTCACACTTACACCCAGCTACTGCCCCAGCTCATAGTCGCTCATTTTTAAATTTTGTTTTTGTTAGGAGTGATATACAGCAGATACCTCAAGTTTTAATTAGCAAGTGTTTTTTTTTCTAATGTTAATGGGATCTCATGGTGGCCACACATCTGCTACCTGGTGGAGGACCTGGGGCGCGGTTTATAGGTGTGAGTCCCCAGGCAACCGTCCTTGTCCACTCACCCCTGACCCCTCCACACCCTTCCTTCTGTTTCAGTCACCAATCTGCTCCTCACATTCCTTTCCTCTTTCTGTGCTGTCCACGGTAGTCTCGTAGAGTGTGTCTTCCTGGCGACTTCATTTTCTCCTCTGTTTCTGCTACTTCCTGCCATGCTCCAGTATCTGGGTGTCTGTCTTTTAGTGCCTCTGGAGCCGGTGACATTGGGAGGCAGCACTCCGTCCGTGGCCAGGAGCTGTCTCTGGCAGCTAAGATGAATGAGTCAAACCATGACCTGGAGACAGGAAGTCCTGGTTTTTATAAACAACTATAAAATTGCTTTTCTCAAGCTTCAAAAACCTTTTGCAGTGGAAATTGCTAGGACCTTCTGGGAGCATAGGCATTGTGTTCCGACACTGAACACATCAGTCTTTGATTTCTTAAGACTTAGGAAAATCAGGTCCATTTGCATAGAGCAAGTGAGGAAGTATGCCATGCCCAAAGCTAAAAACTTGCTATTGTATTACTCTAGGGGTGTGTGGTCCATAGATTCTGGATGAAAGCATCAGATTCCCTATAGTTACAGGCAGTTGTGAGCTGCCCAGTGTGGGTCCTTGGAACTGCACCCCATCCTCTGGGAGAGCACTGACTTGCTTACCACAAACAGTTGGCTTTAAGGCTCCGATAACCAGGCGTCTACAGGGAAATGACCAGGGTGTTTCTGCTTTAACTAGCCCATGTGTTAGTGCTGTTTTCCAAGCTGTTGCCTGGGTAGGAGTGTGAGGTCAGATTCTGCACTTTAATACCCTAAGCTGGATGTGTGTTGTTAAAGACCTTTGTCGCATTGTCCTCTCAGGGCGAGGCATGGTCTCCTACCACGCACATAACGGGCCTGTTAAGTTCATTGTCATGGCCACAGCTTTTGAGAAGAACAAGGACAGAGCCAGAGACAGCCCGCCCTCTGGCCCTGAGCCTCAGGATGAAGACCCCAAGGATTTGCCCGGAGGCGGTGAGGACGGCACTTCTTGCTTGGGCCAGACTGACACCAACACAGCCATTTGGTTGGGAGACTCATCGGGATTGACAGCTCACAAGAGTGACCTGTCTTCATCCTCGGGGTCTCTGAGCCTGTCGCATGGCTCCAGCTCCCTAGAGCACAGATCTGTGGACAGCAGCCTGTGTGACCTCCTGAAGGACCCCAGCGGCTCCCCAAGGAGCAGGGCACAGCGCTCTAGGAGAGCCAAAGCCAGTTCCGCACTAGTGGTGTGTGGGGGCCAAGGCCACCGGCGAGTGCACAGGAAAGCCCGGCAGCCTTCCCAGGAGGACCTGGTGTCCTCAGTGATGGTGTGGCAGATCCCACTGCTGAGCACGTAGGGCGGAGGCTGCTGCCTGGACCAGGGTGGCAAGCAGGGACAGCTCTCAGCGGGTGCAGGCCAAGTGGCAGAGGCTGCATCCGTACCACTGGGACCAACTGGAAGCAGCATTTGGGAAAGGAGCATGCAGCGGTCACACAGCTTCTGCCTTCTCCCACCGCACAGCTGAGTCCAGATGTGTGAGGGAGGCAGAGCAGCGTTGTGGCTGTTGAGTCACTGAGCAAAGTTCCGTAGTGCTACCGTCTGCCCCGTCATTCACCCAAGGTGCCAAGTGCGCTGACGGCGTCAGTTTGGGACATGCCTCAGAGAGCTGACAGGACACTGTAGCGTCCAGGAGCATAGGAGGCCATTAACAGTTCTTAAAATCATTCTATTTGACTTAGACTCACTACTGTTATTTATATCCTATATATTTTTTTAAATCCCAGAATAAAAATTGTAACAATTTAAAAAGCAAGGTGACACATTCCAGTCCAGTCAACTTGTTTTGTTTGGGAGTGACTGGGGCTTTTTCCAAAGTGACTGATACGTGGACTGTACCCTTTAACAAATAGCATTTTTATATTGCATTTTCTATTAAAAATTAACTGTTAACATTTTAGCCAATATACTAGCTGTAGTGTTTTGCACATAATCTTTGCTTTAAGCCAAAATATTCAATACCTGTCAACATTTGGACTCCAGTTTCCATGCCAAATCGTCCTTGCCTTCTCATGCTAGTGATAGTAATATCTACAGTGGGACACGTGTGGGTGCAGCCACGCAGGGCTGGTGCTGGCAGAGGCTTGGGTCCGTGCACTTGCTATCAGAAAGCCAGCCTATGGTGCCGACGAGTCAGCCGCTGCCTGCATTGCCTGCCATGCTGGTGACCACCCCCACAAAGGACATACAGGGTCATATGAGAGGCAGCTGTGCATGTCAAGGGACAGGAGTAACCTGTACTCCGTTTGCCCCACCCGTGTTTGTACATCAGTGTTTTACTTACTGGATGGCTAAGAATATTTTTTTAAAAGCCTAATTCAGATGTTCACCAGAAACACACTTCTCAGCACTTTACAAATGACTAAAAATGCTAACTTTTAACTTAGCCAAATATTTTCTAAATTGCACATATACCCAAGCTTTCTTAAACTGTTAGCTGCTATCTTGTTTGATAAAAATAAAAGACTTTTTATTTTAGAATGCAGTATTACAAGTTGCCTTTCTTCCTCCCCACCCACCCACCCCTAATAAAATCCAAAAGGGGAGGATGCTGTCCTCTTCCGTCCATTCAGGCCATGTAGTGGCCAGCTGTAGAGACTGAACCACGTGAAGGACAGCTCACAGGTGAGCCAGGAACCTCCAAGGACCCCTGCACTTGCCGGTTCTCACAGCATAAGACATTGTGAGTTCTTACTGATGGTTTGCAAGACCAGGGTGAACCAGAGGACAGCAGAGACGCACAGATCAAGTTCACGGCTCCGGATGGCAGGTGCCACGAACATTTCCGCTCTGCACAATACGCACAGAGCAAGCTTCACCACAGCTCAGTACCTGGGAGAAGCAGGCTGGGTGGTGAGCATCCAGCAGAGTGCAGGTGGGAGCTCAAAGGATGGCAAAGCCGGCTGTGGCCTGTGTCTGCTGAGTCCTGGATCTGAGAGACACAGCTGTGTCTGCGCCCACTGAACAAAGCAACATGTTAAGGCCAGCATACTTAATGAACAGCCCCTCGTAAACCCATATGGCACAGTCACGTGAAGTTCTCTTAGGCTTGGGAGTGAAGTATGAGCCCCATCATGCTGGCACCCCTCTCTAGGACCTGCAGCCTCAGTATTAGCCCCCAGTCCTGAGAGAGTGTTTCAGGTGGTATGTTGGGTCAGCTCTTGGGGTCATGAACTTGGAGTCTCCTCGGAGACTCAAATGGAGAAGGACACCTACCACAACCCTCGAGGCCAGCTTCTCACTGTCTTCTAGCACCATCGTGACATCTCCATCCTGTGTCCCCACTTCCAGGACCCCTCCAGGTACAAAGGTTTTCGGGACATGGTAAGGTTTTGGCAAAGTTTCAGAAGCCACAAATGCATCCGAAGGCTGCCTACTCTCTGTCTTCGGCTAGCGTTGCCAGGCCTTGGGTCTGAGGTGTGGGAGAGGTAAGTGGATAACTCATCAGAGCGCCATGAAATAGAGCCAAGGGATCAGAGTGTGATGATAGAACAGGTAGTCATGCCCGGCGGTGGTGGGACACACCTTTAATCCCAGCACTCGGGAGGCAGAGACAAGTGGATCTCTGAGTTCGAGGCCAGCCTGGTCTACAGAGTGAGTTCCAGGACAGCCAGGGTGCTACACAGGGAAACCCTGCTTCCAAAACAAACAAAAACAAAACCTGGTAGTCAGGATTTGCCCACTATGTCATCACCTGGACCTCAGCATACAAGCAGGCCCTATAGCCAGCCAGTGCTCAAGGTCCCAATGAAGTGGTCTAGGGTGATAGGACTTCGTGTTCCCAGATCATCACAAGGAAGCCCTGGGCACCCTCCTATAGATGCATCTCCCCCCACCCCCCACCCCCCCCAGAGTGCTGCAAATGCACTCAGCAATCAGCTCCTAGGAAACATGAGCAAGCTGTCCTGAGTCTGTTCCAGCACCAGCAGGCAGCCCCGCCCACCCCAGGGAAAGCCAGAGGCCACCAAGGGACAGGATGGCCTATTTGCTGGCTTCTGGCCAGACAGGACCTCAGCTGTGGTGTTGGGCACACAGCGGGGACACTGGGGACGTGTGCAGTCCTCAGGTCCAGCTTGACAGATCCTGCCACTGAGGGTGGCCTCGTTGAGGCAGGGTTGAGTGTCTTGCCATTGTTTCAGAGAGATGAGCCAATGTCTGTGAAGCCCTTGGTGCTGAAGCCTGGAATACATTGTTATAATTAGAAGTGTAAGTGTGGGTTCTCTTCCACCCTTCAGCTGAGAACCGTCACTCAAAACTAGGTACCCAGCATTGCCTCAAGCATGGAAGACAGTGGTCAGGGCTGGTGACTACAGGATTTATTCATTGGCTCCCCGCAAACAGGTGGCCCACCAGTGCCATAGTCCAGGAGGAGCCCTGACTGGCTCTATCTGCCAGAGTCTGGACATGCCTCTACTTACCTCTGCATCCTCAGTAGCAGACATAAGGCTTGTCAACCCCAGCTTGGTAAATGCCCCAGGGACTGAGGATGAAGGCCCACATGGTGCCATGTCTTCAACTTGGAGCCTTTCACCTCTACAACCTTTGGCTAAGCCGCGCTGCAGACCCAGCTTCCCAAGGCAGAGATTCACATGGGGATAGAGAAAGTTCCACTAAAAAAGAACCTTAGCTCTGATCCAGGGCTTTGATAGTTCTCAACCTTCCGGTGACTGCTTCCCCCATGTTCTAGCCCTTCTCCACTCTTATAAGCACACACATATCACATACACACACAGTCTATATGCACACATTTACACACATAGGTATGTACCTATGCATATGCACACATTCACACACCTGCACGAAGGTCTGTGCCCACGTGTATGCATGTAGGTCTGTACCTGCTTGCATTTACACAGAGTTATACACGAGTGCACACAGGTCTGCATCCCTGTGCAAACACATGTACTTACACACACCTGCACACGGGTCTGCACGTACCCATGTATGCACACATATTTGCCCTTCTCTGACAATTGCTGCTTTCCATGAGGGACTGTTCGGGCAATGTTTACTGGAGTGGAAATAGCAGAGGCAGCTGTTGGTCACCCTGGGCTTGGGGCCAGTGCTCCCTGTGATTCTGGGGAAGCGTTAACCCTTTCTTGGCAAGCATGGTTGGAAAGTCTTGGCATCTGAGAGCTTCTGTTGGCATGGGTCAAGTGTGTATTTCTTTGATGACAGTAGAACTCTATTTCCCTGTGAATGTCTATGCTGCTGGGGGACTCACTGTGGTTCCAATGTAAGACTGTAAAAGACAAGTTGTTGAAGAAGGAGCTCTATGTCTCAGGGAGTTTGGAATGCGCTCCCCTGCTCTGGAAGACCCAGGCTGGCTCAGCCATTTGGCTATTGTCTAGTGGTTGGTTGTCAGGATCAATGGGACAAGGGTAGACAACCTTTTACCAGCTCTTAACCTGGTCAAGACAGGGTCAGCACTGAGCTAGACATGCTGCTTCTGCTGCACTTCTGGTGCGTGGGCAGGGCACAGAGCCCAACAAACCCACTCACACACCTTGTCATCCAGGTGCCTTTAACTACCGTAGCCGTGGTCAGGAGGCTGTGGACTGTTGCCTGGAAACCTACCATGTAATCCTGACTGCCCTATGCAAAACCTGACAACTCTGGGGTCTGGTTCAAATGGAGCCTCTGAACCTGCCCAGTATAACCCAGCCATGGCCTAATAGCCCAAGAAGGACAGTATCCTAAAATCCCATAATCCATCAGGAAACTCAGAGCAGGGTGTTAGTGAGTGATGCCTACAGATGCCAGCTGCGTGGAGGAGCTGTCCACGCTGACTCGACTCCAGCCTGTCCTTCTTGAACAAGCCTCTCAGAGACAGGCGGACACCGGGGAGACCCCGGGAGGGAAGGAGGACAGAGACTCTTGGAGATTTTCAGAGCCAGCTCTTCCAGCAGTGACGGGCCAAGGAGAGCACAGATACCTGGCATGCATTCGAGAAGGAAAGCAGGAGGAACACGTTCTCTCGACTTCTCACGAAGAAACAACTGCTTTCTTTAGTGTGCGGGCCCTCCACTGCCAGCTGGAAGGTGGGCCCACTGCAGATGACAATAATGTCCCCTGGAGAAGGTGCCTGCATCTGCCCCGCTGTCAGTGGAATTGGTGAAGGGAAGCTTGCCCACATCACCCCATGAGGCATGAAGACTGCATTTGCATTCTGAAACTCTCACTTAGGAGCCCCAATGGGGAAAGGCAGTGGAGGTGGGGGTGAAAGGAGGTAGAGCCCTCTAAAAGGGAGGGGGAGAAGGGTTCGTCAGGTTGGGGATGAGGCAGGGCTCACTGACTACTCAGTGCAGAGGCCATCGTCATCAAACAGTCCCCAGCATCCCTGGGATCAGCAGGGAATTGTGGTAGGGCTGGGGCAGGTGGAGGGCTACTGACTGATGTGGGCATTCTCCAGGAACCAGCCGGTGCAGGCTGGTGACTCATTCAGGCAGGAGCTAGACAAGAAGAGGTGCTCAGACTCCCTCCCACCCAGGGACAGAAGGCAAGGGCCCCACAGGGTAGAGGGGTAACAGTGTAGAGATTGCTTGTCTGGTCCTTCTAGCCTGCCCCTGATGCTTTTCTCATTTCCTGCCCCTCCTCCTGGAGAACAAACAGCTTCTGGGTGCAGGGAGAGAGGCTGTGGGGGAGGAAATGGGGGGAGGGCATGCTCTCCTGGCACAGCAAGGCAGCTGGCCAGGCCTGCCCAGGCTGACCCACTTCCCAGGATGCTAGAAGCAGGAGCAGGAGCCAGAAAGAAAGAAAGGCTAAAGGTCTGTCTGGCGTGGTACCAGCATACGCACACTGCCACAACTTCTCAAGTCCGGAGGGGTGAGGGTATTCAAAAGCAGCCAGCCTAGGTGACTGTATGCTTTGGAAGGGCCATTCTGGGCCCTGCAAACCATCACCCTTTAATCCCAGACAGCAGCGGGGAAGCAGGCCAGCCTGTCTGCTCTGAACACATGGGTCAAGATTGCCAAGTGGTCAGGTTTCCGCCAACATTTATGGAAATACTCTAGGCCCAGTTTCAAACCTCGGTGCCCACCCTGCCCCAGCTAACTTCTCACACGAATGACTCCTGCTTTTGCCCAAGTGAGTTTGGGGTAAGACAGTGAAAGAGGAATTCCAGTGTCCGTCCCCTTCCGCCAGCTGCCATCTTTGGAAAGGCATGGGGAAACAAGGCAGGGTCACCTCAGAGGACCGCTCTGGGCAGCAGTACACACAGCATGCTATAGGTTCAGACTCAGGGACAAGGCGCAAGACTTATGCTGAAAGAGGCATGCACGGCGCTGGCTGGGGCTCTGCCTGTGCAGCCCTCTGGCCAGTGCTCTTCATTCAGTCGCTTCCTTTCTGCCTTTTGCTTTTGTTCATTGTTTGCATTCAGTCTTCTGTTTTCATCTTTTACTTTTGTTCATTTATTTCCTCACAGCGTTGTGAATGGAATCCAGGGCCCTGCACATGCTTGGCATATGCTCTTCCGCCGAGCTGCACCCCAGCCCTCATATGTTCCTTATTAAATGTTACATCTGCTATAAACTGTAAAAGAATCCATAATGGATCGGCAACGTCAAGATGCTTAAGGTCATCTGGTTCATGCCCAGGCTGATTGGAAAAAACAAAACAAAAAAAAAAAAAAGCAACCCTCTTTATTTATACAGCCAGGATGCAAAACTTCTGTCTCAGTGCCATGGGGTTGTAGCCAAAAAAACTACCAAAGCTGGGGGCTACAAACCACAGTTGTAGGGGCACAAGCCTGTGGCTAAGGTCTCTCACTGTGGGCCCTTGGAGGGGGTCCTTTTGTGTCTGCCAGCTTTCGGTGTTCTATGGCACAGACACACACCACAGGCCGTCTGGTTGCTGCCTCTCTCTGAACCTCTCTTGTCTTCATGGCTTTGCTCTGTGTTACCTGTCTGTCTCTCTCTTCTCCCTTTGGGACATTGGCTATGCTGGTCTTGGACCTCCATACCCTGACAGCCGCCTCTGTGAAAACCCTATTTCTCAATATAGTTACATTCTGAGGTGGGGGTAGAGATGGGAGACCACCAATTTTTTTTTTATGATAGTACACAATTCATCCCTTAGTAATCTTTGAGGTTTCCAGAGTACACTATCTAAGGGAATTACTTATTTTAAATTTTTGAGGATTTACTACTTCAGACTATATTTGTTAAAAATAACTGGAAAATTAATTTTTGGAGTGATTTTAGGATCAAGAGTGAGATGGATGTCTTATTTTTACTTGGATTCCTGTTATGTTAAACTGTATATGGCACCAAGGCCGTTGTTCATGTTCCAAACTGCATGGCATTCATCAAAAGAGAACAGATTTGTGTGACAACATGTACCTTGGCTGCCAGGTGCTGGCACAGGACCGACCAAAGCCTGTGCGTTCTGGCTCCTGGGGCTGTGCCTTCTGCAGTACAGAGCGGTCCCCCTCTTCCAGGATGTCCATCTGGAGCTGCCTGATCACTGACCACATGCACAAGGATCCTGCCATTTGAAGTGAGTCAAACCACTCTGAGAGGTATAGGTCTTGGGCACAATTACACTATACTGGACATGGTGGCTCTTGCCTGAAATCTGAAATCATAGCACTTGAGAGTCTGAGGCAGGAGGGTCGCCATGAGTTCAAGGTCTATCTGGGAAACATCATTTGTCCTTGTCAAAACACCAAAACCAAGCTGTTTTAGGATATTTAACTATGCAAAAAATGTGTTTTATTTTTTAACTATGCAAAGATGTGTTTTATTTTTTAATATGTAAAGATGTGTTTTATTTTTTAACTATGTAAAGATGTGTTGCATTTGTTTATGGTACAGAATATTTGTCTAACTATGTAAAGATTTTGTTTTCTGTGGGACAATGGTCTGCATCCTGTCAATTATATTTTAAATAAACACTGATTGACCAGTAGCCAGGCAGGAAGTATAGGTGGCGCAACCAGACAGGAAGTAGAGGCGGGTCAATGAGAACAGGAGAATTCTGGGAAGAAGGAAGTACCTTCTGCAGTCCTGTTCCAGCCACAGAAGAAGCAAGATGTGACTGCCCCACCGAATAAGATACCAAGCCACATGGCTAATACCGATAAGAATAAAGGGCTGATATAAGTTGTAAGAGTTAATAAGAAGCTTAAACTAATGGGCCAATCAGTTTATAACTAATGTAGACCTCTGTGTGATTTCTTTGAGACTTAACGACTACGGGAACTGGGCAGGACAGAAAACTCAGTGAACATTTGTTTATGTTCAGGAGTATTTGCTTAGCTATGTAAAGATGTTTTGCTTTTCTTTAATTATGTAAAGACATGTTGCTATTTTCCCTTGCCTGCACCTGATTGGTCTAATAAAAAGCTAACAGGCCACTAGTGAGGGAAGAGGTACAGGCGGAACTTCCCTTTAGGGATGAGTAAGTAGGAGGAGGAATTTAGGCTCAAAGATAAAAGAAAAGGAGATGGCAGGGAGACGCCAGGGACCGGCCAGACAAACACAGAGGAACTAGAAAAGTAGGGCGTACAGAATGAAAGACAAGTAAAAAGCCCCAAGACAAAGCACAGTTGAATAGAAACAGGTTAAGTTCAAAGAGCTAGTGGGACAAGCTAAGGCCAAGCATTCATAACCAATAGTAAGTTTCCATGTCTTCATTTGGGAGCTGGTTGGCAGCCCAAAGAAAACGCCAACCACATCAAACTGACAATATTTAACTTATAACAAAACATGATCAAGATGGAAGGAAGTTCCATGTGTTCTCATTGGTGCTCATAGCCTTCTTGCTTTGTATTCTGTAGCAAGGACTTCTGTTTATTTGGAAAGGTGGCATATCATCACCAAAGAACAAGGCTTTGGGCTGGGTAGGAGGGGAACACTGCTCTACCTGTATAAAACGTGTGACCAGGAACAAGTCCATTACATTTCGCGAACAACGAGTCGACTATAGACTGCAAATCCCAGCTTCTTAAGCCCATGTGGCAATCAGTTGTGGGTCACAGAGCTGATTGGACAACAGTAGAAAGGTGTGCATACGCCAGACATCTATCTGAAACCAAACGTGTAATGCATTGGGGTGTTTCTTGCAGCACTCACCCGTGTGCCAGGGCACTTCACTGCAGCCGTGGTTCTGAGCACATGGCGTATGCACTCTGCACTGTGCATGCTGTCATGCCCAGTGGTGCCATTGGATGCTGCCTGCAACATCTTGGCGCAAATTCGATGATAATGTCAGGAAGTGCAGTGTTTTAAGTGTACGTCCAAATTGTCTGCTCTCACAGAAACAGTGTTTAATTACAGAAAACGAAGACTTCCAGTATTTTCCTTCTGACAACTCTCAGCATGTCAGTATCAAAATTAGTGCATTTTGTTTGAATATTTCATTTTAAAAATTGCTGTTGTTAGTTGCATACTTGAGTTTTATAAAAAAAATGTTCAATGAATTTTGTCTTAGAATTAAGAAAAAATTCCAATGACTTACGAAATGGCCCTACACATAACTTCTGCCATTCCGTACTACATCTTTACATGGAGTAGTGCTCTAAGTATTCACAATTATAAAATAAAAATATCATCTCAGGGCTGAAAAGATGGCTGAGCAGTTAAGAGTGTAAACTATACTGCTGGCCAGCTCAGTTTAGCTCCCAGCGTACCTGCCATGTGGCGGTTTCCTAGCTCATCTACCTGTACCACCAGCTCCAGAGGAGCTGACATTTTGGCATCCATGGGCCCCTGAACTCACATGTACACACCCCACGCAACATGCAACACACAAACGTGGTTAAAAAAATAAAATCTTGAAAACATTATCAATCAACTCTGGAAAAAGCAACAAAGATGCTTTGTGTCCTACAAGATCGAATAATCAGTGGAAATATATATTTTTCCTCAAAAATAAACAAGCACACCCATTTCATTAGTAGGCAGAGTTCCTCTTTAATAAATGATAAAACTGTACATGCCAAATGATTGATTTAAAATAAATTTCTTTATGATTCATCATTTATACAAGTTTGATTTGTATACTTATGAAAGTGAAATCTTGTTCCACTACAGACAGTTTGTTTTCAGTTTATTAACATGTTTTTAAAACTATCTGAGCTGCTAAGTTTTTTTTTCTAATTTTAAAGCTATTCTCAAAAAAATGTCAACTAGGATTTACACTGTAAACGTGCTGGCTTATTAAGGGGATGATTGCGGTACTCACTTGATAAGGATGTATCTCCTCTCGGGAACTGATAACTGCTGAACAAATCTACCTGAACCTCCAGCCCACGGAGAGCAGTATCAAAGACAAGGAGCCGCAGACATCTGGGCTAAACCTGCATCTCCATCACTCACAGCTTTCAACCTGGGAGGATATGGAACTCAGGAATGCATCTTGTCGTAGTCAGTGCAAAGGAAGGAGGTATCAACTCAGAGTGGGGTCATCTATACTTTAAAGTGCCTGGAAGGACATGACATGCAGGATCATCTCACACAGGCATCCATTTCCATAGCCACCCTCACACTGGACACATCACAGACAACACACGCCGTATGACCTCTGAGTACCAGGTTCTTAGGCACTGGTATGCAGTGTGTGAAGAGAGAGGAGGGATTAAGCCATGCAGCCACAGCATTTAAGAAGCCTCTGGAAGAATTCATCTGCAGGTTCATCACTGCACTGTGGGGAGTGGCTTGGTCAGACAAGGCAGACTTAAGGGAGTCCCGTGGGGGGCATTTTCCCTCTCACACAGCATGCATTGGATTTCAATGAACCAACAAACATCTAATTATTTATTTTTATGCCAAGAAGCTGGAAGTACTTAGAGTAACTGGCGCCATTCCTGACCATTATTGGAATTTAATTGCTTGGGGGAATGGGGAGCAGTGTAGTACATGGAGTCTTCTGGGCTTTTTTTTTTTTTTTTTTTATAAAAAGCCTGGGGACTGTCTGGTGTGGCATGTGCAAGAAAACAATACCCAGTATTTGACAGGAGCCAACCAAAGCATGCGAGACTAGAAAAGAGTTCTGTGACCACGACCTACAGGTCACCTGCCTCTTCCACTTCCCCCATAAAGGGACAGGTAGAGCTGAGAGTTCCCAGGCTAGTGATAGAATCAGGTGAACACCCTCCCTGGAGAAAGATGGCTCCACCTCCCAGTACATAGCACACACCACCTCCTTCAGTCTGAGATGGGTACTGTAATGGCAGCAGAGAGGCTGAGAATCCTGTCCTGTCCCTGTCAGGTTTGGAAAGGGTGACTGTATTAGAGGTTTAGTCTGTGGAGACTGAATGCTGCTAGTGGCCTGGACCTACCCACTTGTACTGGACACCCAAGGTGTAAAAGGTTCAGTTAGCATCACACCTGACTTTGGCAAATACCCATTGTCTTAGTTAGGGTTTCTATCACTGCGAAGCGACACTGTGATCACAGCAACTCTTAAAAAGGAAAACATTTAATTGGGGCTGGCTTATAGTTCAGAGGTTCAGTCCACTATTATGGTGGGACATGGTGGTGTGCAGGCAGACATGGTGCTGGAGAAGTAGCTGAGACTTTTGCTTTTTGCAAGCAACAGGAAGTCTTCTGATGGTCTGAGCAAAGCTTGAGCAAAAGAGACCTCAAAGCCCACTCCCATAGTGACACACTTCCTCCAACTAGACCACACCCACTCCAACAAGGCTACACCTCCTAATAGTGTCAGGCCCGTGTGTGTGGGGGGGGGGGGAGGGGGGGGAGCAGTCATTTTCTTTCATGGTGATGTGTCTTCATTCTTCTCAAGTCCACACTGCTGTTGGGGTTTTTCCAGGGCAGGAGCATTTAATAGCATGTGCTATTACTCCCATCAGGATCACAATCCAGGTCAGTTTCAGGACCTCAGAAGGTACAAAGACCTTCCAGCGTGGGGCAGATGTCCATGAACGTTTTCTTAGAGAGTGAAGAACTAAAGGAAGTAATTGAGACTACCTTCCCAGCGTCTAGTGCAGGGGGGTTATGGGGTAACCCCATGTGTTCCCTACTTCACTGTTTATAGACTCAGTTTCAGTGAAGTTGGTGAAATTTGCAGAGGTGTGGTAGTTGGAAGTTCTTTGTTAAAAATCCCTGGGTGACAGGGGCGATAGAGGGGGTGGGTAGGACTGCAAATCCCACATGGTCCTGAACAACAGTGATTCTCCCAGCATTCAGAGCTGGGATGCTGAGTGCTCGCTGTGTAGGGAAAGCCAAGGAGAAGCTGTTTCCTGGTCAGCTTCTGCCTCTTTTCCACCCACGTGTAAATAGAAACGCACTAAGGGACCTTGAGAGTCTCTCGCAAGTTTGAGGAAAAACTGAAATTAATAATGAAAAGGATCTCAGCCTCAAGATTGCCTATTTGTGTCGTAACGAACAGAAAATGGAAGGTCTAATTCCTGCAGTTTGCAGCTTTCTGCCCAGATGCCTGGCTAATGAACAAGAAGGGTTTTTACAACTTTGGTATTGTACTCAGAAGGGCTGATGGTATAAATTAGCCAAGCATATCAAAGCCAGGAAGAAAGCAAATGTCCAGGTCCTCTGTCCTCTGAAATCTAGCCATCGGTAATTTGCATAAAGTTTTTAAAAGCAGCATTTACCCGGTCCAACCCTGACTTGTCTCACTCACACACCCCAGGCTGTCTACGTAGGAGGGAAGGCCTTGTCTAGATACCAGGAACGTCCGCCGGTTGGTACGTTTCTCTATCCCGAACTTTTTAAAGACTCCAAACACTATCAAGATATGGCTAAAGGGTTTTTAATTACTACACGTGGCATCGTCTCTAGTGGGGCCAGGATGTAGCATTGGAGGTCCAACAGCTAAGACCGCCATAGGCAGAACCCATCCTACCGCTTGACACCTGTTCCCGGTGCCTTTTGGGTTTGAGGAAGACTCAACAGGTCATGCCCACAAGGTGCAGCAGGGTCTCGTTACTGGAGGCGCCCCGTGCTCGGTGGAGCAGTTGTCTAGGTTCGCAGTTGACTGCCAAGAGCCCCTCTGCTCCCTGGGCCTCTGCTCCCCGGGGATGGAAAGGGTTAAGTGCGGAGGCGCGGGAGCAGGGGACGAAGCGCAGGCCCGGCTCACACTAGGCCCCCGGAGGGAGAGCTCAGCCGCAGCCCCGACCGGCGGACCCCCAAGCCGGAGGCTGCGCGCGGGACCGCGACGAGGTGCACGCGCGCCCGGGCCGTGGGCGGCCGCACAGCTCGCGCTCCCTGCAAGCGCAGGACGCACGCAGGAGTGAGCGGCCGCTGCCAGCCCAGCGGTTGGTGGGGGGGGAGCTGAGGAGCCCGGCGCGCTCCCGGCGGCGGGAAGGCGCGCGGCATCGCGGAGCTCGCTCGTACAGGTGCTTGGAGCCTTCGCCCGCGCCATCCCCCCCCCCCTCCACCCGCCACCGCCGCGCTCGTACAGGTGCGCGCGAATGTTCGCATACGCATGCGCGCCTGAGATCCCCCGGCCAGGCTGCGTGTCCTGGGCTCGGGTGGGCGCAGGGGTGGAGGGAGAACGGCGAACTGCAAGCAGTGAGGTAGGGGACCGGGCGCGGCCTGCGGAACTCTGGGAGGATGGAGGGACCTTGGGGATGGAAGGCAGGGGCGCTGTTCTTGGCGGGAGGTGGGCACTGGTGCGGGGCTGGAGGGGGAGGGCGGGTTCTTCCAAGGTAAGCACCGGGTTGGGCGTGGGAGGGCAGCCGGCGACAGTGAGTCGCCCGCGCGTGCCCCTCCCTGGCCTGGGTCCGGCCGCTCCCTCCTCCTGCGGCGCCGGGTTCTTTACTGGGGAGTGGGGTATAGGGACGCGGCACTAGCTCGAAATGTGGACATGGTTTGCTGCTCCGGGACCCGGGGCCCTTATGCTGTCTGTCCCCTTCGCCACGCATAATCTGCGGGGGCGTGCGGGCCACGGCACGAGCACACTTTCCGCCTCGGCTCATGGAAGCCAGAAGGCGGTTCGGGGGTGCCTGGTGGCCTGCGCGGGGACATGCCTGACAGCTCGGTGGGGTGGGGGTGGAAGGAGAAAAGCGCGCTGCATTTAAATTAGGACTGAGAGCGGCGGCTCGCTGCAGCCAGGCGACGGAGCTGGCAGTGGAGCTCCAGCCTTCCCGGAACCCTGCCAGCTCCTCTGCGCGACTGGGACAGCCCCCTCCAGGGCGGTGGGGGCAGGTCCTGGAGAGTTCCTCTCCGTTGGCCCACTGCACCTGTAGCGCTAGACAGGATTGTCACGCCAACATTTTTAGCTTTCCCAAAGAACTACCTTTCCCCCCTCCCTGCTAGTGTCTGTTCTGGAGACAGGAAAAGCACGTCATCGCGGTGAGCACTTTTACTTCCACTCAGCCCACTCGGGAGCTTAATCTTGAAGTTCCTTGGTTCCCCGCGGGTTCCCCGCACCCCTGCACTTCCTACTGAATCGCAGTTACTGGGTCTCTAATTAGTAACCTGGTGGCTGTCTGTCAATGGCGCCCTTAAGCCTTTTATCCTTTGTGGCTCCTATTATTAGAACCCTCCCCGCCTCAAGTCTTGCCAGGCAGAAGGGAGCTTTCCCGGGTACCAGAGTTGCTGGGAGAAACCAGTGTCCCAGTGCTGATTCATTAGGTGCTCCAATGCTTCCTTCTGGTGTAACTCAGCTAAGGTTCTGATGAGAAAAAAAAATTCTACAGAGATTTTCAGTGCCAGCTACGAGAAACGGCTCATCTTATCAATAGGAAAGTACAGAGGGGAAATACTTAAAATATTTTGCTTGCAGTATGGAAGGTCATCTGTGGTTAAGGAGGAAGGAGAAAGCCTTAAATGCGTCTGGTTACAAGCCCTTCCCAGCAACGCCATCTTGGGGGCCACAACGCCATCTTGGGGCCTGAGAGGATGGAAGGGTCTGTCGTTTGAGATCACATCACCACATTGTTCCCCGCTGTCGGTGGTCTCTGATGGGGTATGTCTCAGTACAAGTCGCAGCATGGACAAAGGGACTTGCACTATGCTTTCTGAGCCAAGAAGCTCTCCCCTTGCCAGCACTCCATCCAAGCTCATGTTTCCTAAACACCAATGGCATAGTTTACTGTGTAATAACAGCTTGGTGCAAGTCTGGATCCACTTAGGCAGTGGCAGTGATTCTCTGGACCGCCCTGCGTGGAGGCCTGTGGTCAGAACAGACCCGGGAGGCCAGCCCAGCCTCCTGTGAGTCCCTGCAGTCCAGCCGTTGTCTGCGCTGTTCTTTCTACACTGAGAGTGTTAGTACCAGCAAGTGTTTGTAGAAGATTTGCAGTGTAGGACTTTTATAATAAAATGCAAATTTCTAGGAGTCTGTTTTGGAAGCGTTCTGGCTCCTGCTAGGCAGAGTATCTTAATATTGTTGGAAACTGAGGTCCAGTGAGACGGCTGAACACTCTTTCAGTGATGCTTGTTGATGTCTGCTGTGAGTGTGGTGTCATCCTAGGTTCTAGGTACACAATTCTGGGTACCATCCACCAGATCTCCCTGCCTGTGCATCTTAGACTCGAAAACATGGAGCATGAAGCGTGCCCTGTCAGTACTTGTGTGAGAGCTCCGGAGGGAGTGTGAACATCCCGTAAACATACATATTGAAGACTCCTGGTGTGGCCAGGGGATTGGCACGGTGCATCAGCAGGGACTTCCACGTGCAGAGGCCCTAAAGTGTGAGGCAGATCACTAGACTTCAGTTCACAGACACTGACGAAGCTCGACACTGGAAGGCAGGATGGAGGGGCACATGGCTCGGAATGGAGACCCCAGGTCAAAGGGAGAGCCTGAAGATGGCGGGTGTGGGAAGAGGTTGCATAAATAAAAGGCCTTGTCAGGATGTTTGGTGAAGAATGCTTAGAGCCACACAGCTGTGGCATCTGCCTTCACTGAATCTGGGATCTCCGCGCGTCATCCATCTTCTGCTTTTGCTGCTGTGGTGGTCTCTGCGCAGGATGTGGGCATCTGCTTTTGGATGCCTTGGTCAGCACAACCCTTTAGAACTCCCATCTTCTGAGACTGGGCCTTTGTTTCCCACCACACGGGACACAGTCCTCAATTCAAGGACTCCTGTTCAGGTCCTCCCGGCTGAGAAAACGTGATGGCTTAAACAATAGCATCCGTTCATTTTGCTTGCCATCCTGAAGTCTTAGGAGTGGCATGTCTGCCAATCAGTGCCAGATGCGGCAGCCTGGAGGCAGGGCTGGAGTCACGGAAGCTGCTATTCACTCCTGGCATGGCTGGGCAGAGGCCGCTGGACCTCTTAGTTATCTGTGTGACAACTTCTTCCCTGGCAAATCATGGGCTGTAGGAGCGTGTCCTAAGAAAGAGTCCCGTGGAAGCTGGACCGCTTTTCCCGGGGACCTTTAGTCATATAGTGCCATTTCCGTTACAGTCACAACCTGCTGAGTGAAGGAAGAGCTGGACTCCACCACTCAAGGAGCTCTGGCATCTCTTACCCCAGGGAGAGTCCTGCATAGGTCACATCTAAGAGGTGTCTTTGGAAAGTGTCACTTGTCAAGTCAGACCTCCGACTGCTGACTCCAATCCCCCTTCCATGGGGTGAGGGTCAGAAATCTCAATACCTTACACTCTCTTGGGGGTCACAGTTCTTAAGTCCTGTTACTGGATGAAGGAGCTGCCTTGAGCGCTCCCTTCCTATCCATTCGAAGGCCTGTGCACCCAAGAGGGAAGATGTTTGCTCTACACCCACAGGTACCACAATTGGCAGCACAGGGTCACTGTTGATCTTGTCAGTGTTCGTCACATAACCACGGGACATGTGTGTGCATGAGTGTATGTGGGAGACCATTGCTGTGGCAAAACTAAATGCCAAGGAATTAAGGGAAAAGGGATTTGTTCTGGCTCACGGTTTGCTCTCTGAACCACGTGGTGGGGAAGGCATGGCAGCGAGAAAGAGAAGAGGCTGGGGGTTGCATTCGCAGTCAGGGAGCAGGATGGTTGCTGGCGCTCAACATGGTTCTTCCGTTTCCCTTTTTATCCAGCACAAGGATGGTGCTGCCCACATTCAGGGTGGGTCTTCTCTTTAGAGGTGTCTCTCGATGATTTCAAAGCCAGTCAAATTGGTAGTGAAGATTAACCACAACCACGGCCCCATGGGTGGGGCAGCTCAGCAGGCAGGTACCCAGGTCCCGAGCTCTGAATGTGGTTTCTTCTTATACAACTCACCTTAAAGCTTGGTCCCAGTTATGGTTTGGGTTTGAAGTGTCCCCTGAAAGGCTTGTGTTGAAGGCTTGGTTTCTGATGACATATATTTGATCATTTGGAGGTTGGTGTCGCTCCTGTGCTAGCTCTTGTTCATCATGAGTCCACCCCTCACGTTTTGCCTCTTCTGAAGGTGGCATTTGTCCATTGTTTTTGGTCATGCCTGTGCCAGAAGCCATGTAAATGGCCAGAGATGTGTCCTTGGACTTCCCAGTCCTCAGAGATAAATAACTTACTATGTTTTATAAATGTCCCGGTCTTGGGTGTCCAGTTACAACCACAGAAAATGTGTTAGTACACCAGGAAGAGCCGACGGTGTAGCATGAGCCTGGAGGGTTAAGTCTCTTTTCCTCCGACACCTCCATCTCTTGGCAAGGCCCACTCAGAGAATGGAGGACATCTAGTTTTACTAAGTCTGCTGACTTTGTGCTAGTCCTGTCTAAACAGGGACATATAGATTGATGTCCAGGATGCTTGACCAAACATCTGGATAGTGTGGTACACCTACATGGATGATAAAACCAATCATTTTCTCATCTCTTGGTGGGAAGGGGAACTGAGAGACTGATAAGCCCTTGGCCCACAGCTATCCCAAGACAGCCAGGTACAGACTAGCTGCAGCTTGGTCCTGGCCCTCTGTGGAATGTCTGCTGTTTGCTGCAAAGCCACCTTCTCTGCCTGTGTTCTCCCCCACCCCACACAGTACTTCCTGAGCCTAGCATGCTGCTTCATCTTGTACTGCATCTGTTTCCTTTAGCTGGAGCTGGCCGCATCTCACCCCATCCAATTTCCAATTGTGTTAGAACGTCCCGAGTTTCCAGGGATCTCTGGGGACCCATGCCGCTAGACAAGCGCTGCATCTGCACATCCCATCTGTACAAAATGTTTCCTTCTCTTGGGCTTCCGCAGGGCTGCCCTGAGTAAAAGCGCTTACAGTTCCTGAAGGCGCTGCGCACTGCCAAAAGGAACCACAGAGCCCCGTGCTTCTCTTCCTTGACCATTTCGGGGAGGGGGGGGCAACCTAGTGAGGCAGCATCACAGAAACCGGAACAGGCACCTGCAGTAGACTTGCTAAATATGGGAGTCTTTTTCAAATTGATTTTTATTGAGCTCTACATTTTTCTCTGCTCCCCTCCCTGCCTCTCCCCTCCCCCTTCAACCCTTCCCCAAAGTCCCCATGCTCCCAGTTTACTCCGGAGATCTTGTCTTTTTTCTAGATTAAATATGGGAGTCTAATGCAGGAGAAGAGAAGGATAGAGCAGCTAGGACCTCAAAAACAAACAGAAAAGACGGAAGGAAAGGCAAGAGTGAGCCTTACCCGCCTGCCTCATGGATAACATGGGTTCAGTTCTCCAGAAAGCACATTTCAGCTACTTTCCAGAGAAGATTCAACTCATGCCTCCTGTGAGAAGCAGGCTTCCCTTTTAAGGTTAAACTGCACACAGCGAGGGGGCAGAGAGACCTACCATGTGAGAGGGTCCTGCGGGACTGTGGGTGGCTGTGCTTGTGGCCAACGAAACAAGCTAAATCAGAACCTTTATGTCAGACAATGGCACTCTGTACTGCAGGAGCACATGCAATGATAGTAATTAGAACATCAGAGTCTTAATTGGGGTCTCTGTTGCTGTGATGGAGCAACATGACCGAAAGCAACTTGAGGAGGGAAGGGTTTATTTGGCTTACACTAACACATCACTGTTCTTTACTGAAGGAAGTCAGGACAGGAACTCAAACAGGGCAGGAACCTGAGGCAGGGACTGATGCAGACGCCATGGAGGGGTGCTGTTTACTGGCTTGCTCTCCATGTCTTGCTCAGTCTGCTTTCTTATAGAGTCTAGGACCACCAGCCCAGGGGTGGAACTACCCACAGTGGGCTGGCCCCTTCCATCAATCACTATTTAAGAACATGCTCTACAGGCCTGTCTACAGCCTGATCTAGGGAGGCATTATCTCAGCTGAGGTTTCCTCCTGTCAGCTATCTGTAGTGCGTGTCAAGTTGACATAAAACTAGCCAGCATAAATAGCAATAACAATACTAATGCAGAGATCAGTTTATCAAACTGGCAGGGTTAAGTTGCTAAACTCACTTGTTCTTGGGGCCAGGTGTCTGGAAGGTTGGCAGAGCATGTCGGGCTGTTTGCTTAGAGGCTGTGGGTGCCCAGAGCTAGCAGGACCCTGCGGTGTCCTCCCCCATCCCAAAGGAAAGGGACACCTGGAACTCAGCCCTCTTAAGACAACCTGCTCCTTTCCACACAGTGTCACCTCCCTGCCTTTTCCACTGCTATCTGGTAAAGTGTGACATTCTTGGGGTGTCCCGAATGTGCTCTCGGGACTGAGGAAGCACCTGCAGAAAATGAAAAGTGCCTTTGTGGGACTCTGTGGCAAAGGCCAGCCCAGGCTGGACCACTCTCATAAGACCCCCTCGGAGATAATTGTAAATCCTCATTGCAGAGTGCCCTTGGGACCCTGTGCTGAGGTTGCCTTGCAGCCACTCCTTCCTCCCTACTTTACTCTTATCCAGCACACGTGGAAGGGTTCCAGCTCCCAGAGTGTGTCAGCACTGGAGTGTGGGGCCGTCATGTGACCAAGCCAGGGTGCCCCACTCCAGCCTTCCTGTCTCAGCATCATCTCTTCCAGGCCTCCTCTTTCTGACCTCCAAACAGGAAGTGTGGCTTTGGACACCGAAACTGTGATAAAAAGAATCCTGTTTTCTCTGTGGCCCCAAAGCAGTTAACACCTGCTGTTGAGGCTGAACGGCACGTTCCAGTTCAGGAACATCCTCTGTTTGCGAACTGACAGTTTTCACGATGCAGGCACTGTGGATGAGGAGAACAAAGGATCTGGAGTCTGGCTGGGGGCCACCGCCTGCTTTAATCAAGTGTGCTGACCAGAAGCTGCAGTTTGGGACCTGCAGGGCTTGGGCACTCCTGACTCTGCTGCCACTGTGTGATCTTGCCCAAGTTTTAGTTTTATAAACCCAAGAGCTCACAAGTTTAGAAATTATACCCTGCGAGTGTCCCTTTTGATTTCCTCCATTTCGTTTGCCTCGAACACGAGTAACCACACAAGTCACTTAGCTGTCGTGTCCCTTGCCTGGTGACAGTCTTACTTTGTCTGGGATTTCACACCTTGTATTTAGTGTAGGCCAGCTCACGCCACTGAAAAGTCTGTCACTGAAGTGCTCAGAGTAACAAGTTACAAATTAAAAGCCTTTGAACAAACACAAACTATCAGAACAGAAAAGGAGGCACTCCTGTTCCTGAGACTGAACGTGTTATTGTCGGTCCTTTGATGCAGGAGGAAATGCCCCGTACTTCACACGTAGAGTCTGCTCAAAGACCTGTCTCACCTCCCTTCCTGTGTTTTCCACTTTGTAAGAGACAGGCAGCATTTTTATATTTAAGAAAGTGTGTAGGTGGCATTACAGGTAACATCTGGCCAATCTTCAAAAAGGCAGAATTGTGTTTGTGGGATTCACTATGATTGGTCCGTGCGGATTTGAGCTCATTGATTTTTAAGGTAAAGTTAGCAGTGCTGAAGAATAAGAATCAAGATCTTTTATCTCTGTTTATGTCTGAAAGGACAAGACAGTCTCTCCCTGCACATCACTGCTTGTTTTAATTCTTCCAAAGGTACTCATGGTTCTCTTTGTGGCCAAGGTGACAGAACTCTGTGGCTACCCAAGATCTCGCTGCCCCACTGGTTCCTGGAGTTCTTTTTAGTCCGTTGGCCGCTCTCCTGGGGAGCCAGACTCACTCCCACAGGCCTTTGAGTCTCCCACTGGCTTCAGCAGAAATTACATATTCTCCGGGAGCATCACCTTCCCTGGAAGTTAGGTCCTGTCATGACGTCTTAGGTCTTGTGTCCACACTTAGCTGGTCATGGCGTCTGATTCCATCTAAACATGTGGTAGCTTAGTCTGTCTCCTAATACAGCTCCAGGTGCCCAGCCTTGTGTACCCAGCCCATGGTAGGTGCTCTGTGTCCATCTGATAATGACTACCGATAAGTATTGTCCAGTTTTGGAGGACCAGTCAGAACCTGAGTGGATGCTTGGAAAAGCTGCAGGTTCATCAGCCTTGCTGGCCTCTCATTTCTGACGCCAGCACCTGTCACTGGTGAAACGTTCCATGTTGACTTTGGGCTCACGGATGGGTCCACAGTCAGGCTGGTCCAGGCAGTGCTAGGAATCAGACGTTCTAGCTATACATGTAAGATAGACTTATAGTGTGTGAACCTTTCCCCCGGGGTCGGCGATTCCAGGTGTTCACGCTTTTTATTTCTCCAAGTCCCTAATGTCACTTGAGTCACTTCCGATTTCACAATATTCCATCTGTGTCTGGGCATCTGTCCTCGCAGAAGGCAGGGGCACAGCTTGCGTCATCTAACCGTGAATGCTTTGAGTGAACCAGCATTTAATATCCACTGTTTTCAGTCAGTCCATCCACCTCTGATCCCAGTGAGTCTGCCTGCCTTGTAACAGAGATGGGGCGGATAGGGTTGCTCTGTATTCCAGGTTTGAACACTCCCATCCTTGGGCAGTGGTCTTTATCCCCATTTGCTTTCAAGTGTCGTGCTTCAGGCTTGAAGGTAGAAAATGCGTCCTGTAGGATATGAAGCTATGCCCTGTGTGTGTCTCGGAATAGTTGGATATAAAACCATCCACAACTGGGTGGAGGAAACAGATGGTAACATCTATTATTTCATGACCTGGTGTCCAACTGGATAAGTGAAAATGTAATCTCTCTACATGGTACTTCAGATCTCTCCAAATCGCCCTCAGTTGGTGATGGTCAAGGGTCCCAGGGGACGGAATCCTGCCTCCTCTCTATTATGCAATGTGACCTGACCCTAGCATCATGCTGTAAATACGGTGAAACCCTGGGGACTAGAGTCTGTGACTGAGCACAGACCTTTAAATACCATGGCCAGTGAATAGCCCTGCTAGCTCACATGGTTTATTAAAGCCAAATGCCTCGGCTGTCCTCTCCAAGGCCACCTGTGGATGGTGCAAGGGAGATGGCAGGGCCACTGCTGGGCCGGGTTTGGTCTTTTGAGATCATGCACCTAATGTTTCTGAGCACAGACCATTTGCTTGTCTCTTAATCAAGGCAGTGGTTCTGTTACTCATGCGATGGCTGTGATAGTGGCCACAGCTGTAGGACATGTCCAGATGAGTACTGGTGGGGACATGGCCAGGTGGGGTGCCACAGCTGTGGGGAATGCCCAGGAGGGGTGCAGCAGCTGTGGGCAAGTCCAGATGAGTACTGGTGTGTGCAGCTCACAGACCTCAGAATTCTGTATGCCAGATGAAGGTTTGGGACCTGACCCAATCCAGCGTTCTTTCTCCTGTGGTTTTCATATCTTAGATTTTTTTTTTTTACTTATGTGTTGAGATATATACACACACACACACACACACACAGAGAGAGAGAGAGAGAGAGAGAGAGAGAGAGAGAGAGAGAGAGAGAGAACCCTGTTCTTGGGTTTGGGGTGTTTGGTGCTGTTCCGGCATACAAGGAGACAGATGTCAGTTGCACATCTTTGGGTGTGGCCAGGCTAGGGGTGCGGGGATACAAGGGGAACTGGGGAATCCGTGAGAGCTGTGCGGGAAGTTAAAGTGCAGCCTAGGCTGTGTTGTGACATCCTGTCCCAGGAAAGAAAAACACAGGGAGGACTCAGTGTGGTTATCCAAGAGAGCCTGGGCTCTGCCTTCCAGCACCCAGCATGCCCACCAAACCTGGGAAGTCTGCCATCTCACAAATACATCGTATGGTGTGCTGTGTGTTGTATACTGTGGGGCATTTTATCTGGGTGCTTATGAGTTATAAATAAATATAACTGGGAAATATATATTATATATTAACTATGGATGTATATATTATATATATATTAACTAGGGATATGTGCACATACACATATATATTATATATAATATATATTTTATCTCCCTAGTTAATGAAAGGTCTCACATTTCAGGTCCTAGGGGGACAATGAAGTGGCTTGGCCTTTTGGGCAAGAGATTGATTATCTATTAGTGCCATAGGCAGGCAAAAAGACAGGAGTTCTAAAACGTTCAGACCTATCCTTCTAACAAGGGCCCTCGAATGTTTCAGAGTGTCTGGGGGGCTATGCCTTGTAGTTGATAAACAGCCCACACAGCACACGCTTGTTGTCCTTTAAGACCCTTTAATTGGTGTGTATGTGTGTGTGTGTGCGTGTGTGTGTGTGAGAGAGAGAGGGGGGGGGAGAGAGGAATGAACCACTGCTAGCCCCGATGACTTAGGAACTTCCTTTTTTTTTTTTTTCCCCAAGACAGGGTTTCTCTGTAGCTTTGTAGCTTTGGAGGCTGTCCTGGAACTAACTTTTGTAGACCAGGCTGGCCTTGAACTCACAAAGATCCACCTGCCTCTGCCTCCTGGGTGCTGGGATTAAAAGTATGCACTACCACCGCCTGACCAGAACTTCCTTTTGAAAAGTCAGGATTACATCAAGGAAAGTCATGAGTATGGTACCTGCCATTTCTTTGTAGAAACTCTGTGTGTGTGTGTGGTGTGTGGTATGTGTGGTGTGTGTGTGGGGGGGAGCAAATAACAGAAACGAGCTTCAGGAGTAAGAATTTTGGCTCACAGGAGAATGGAGGTTCCTAGGCAAGGCTGTCTTACCTACACATCACATCTCTGCATGGCCACCATCCTGAGATGGTGGGCACACTGTCTGATGAGCAGCTGCCGCAGGGAAGGCTCTGGTGGCTGGGAAGAGAAATGGGCGGTAAGTAGAAACACATTGCCCTGTGCCTCACCGACTGGCCCAAGGTGCCTGGGGGCAGTTTATTGGTTCTTGACTATGAAGCATCAGGTAGGCAGAGCGATACCTTTCCCAGAGAGGCTGTGGTCCTGTAGGTGTGGGGGACATAGGCAGGAATATGGGAGAGACACAAGGGAGTACTGTGCATCATTGGAGTTTGTCTCAGGTCTGTAAGTACATCAGCAAATTAAAGTGAGCTGGCTGTAGCGACCTGAAGGATGTGTTTTCACAACTGGCATTAGAGCAAAGCATACAACTTAATTTTGTATAAACTGATACCCACATTAAACATATAGCCCAGTGTCTACATTGGGAAGCCATACACAATCTTATGTTTTTTATTCCTATAAATGGTAAATAAACAGAAACTTAGTGTTGTTTAGCTATTTTTAAGGTATAGAAGGTCATATTCTTACAGAGAAAATGCTATGCAAACTATATTTATCTAAAAGCTTTCTGCAATGCATGATTTTCTGACTATTTAGGAAAAGAGGCTTTGGCACTCCTTCTTTGCCCTGGCACAGAAAGTTAGCTCCATCCCAGGCCTCCTGATCAAAGACAGGTCCCACACCACTGCCTTAGCATAGCTTCAGCATGGACACAGTAAAATGGTCACTCAGTGAAAATTCTTTTAGAACTTAGGACCTTGAAATGACCAATCCCAAGCTTCTCTTGTAGAGTCTTCTGTTGCTTGGTTCCCCTCTCAGGCTGTGAAGCCAGGGAACCAGGTAGTGCTGAGGCCACTTCATAAGTCAGAAGATGTTCTAAAGGAGATGCTGGTCTGCTTTCCCTCAGAGGCAGCGTGAAGAATGGGCCGACCAGGAAAAGCAGCTCTACTCGGTCTCATCCAGTGAGGTTTCCAGACATTTCTGCATAAGACATGTATTGGGTCAAGCTTCTAACTTCACTTTCCTTCAGTACTAAGCCCAAAGGAAAAGCTCTACAGCCCGCGGGGTTTGGGGCACCCATCTCTCTTGTGTTTGAGGTCATCCTTATATCCTCATTGCTGTGGACCAGCAAGTCCTTCTGTTCCCTGGGCTAACACACAGCTGGATGGAGGCTTCTTTGCGATGGTCATAGGTCAACCAAAGGACATCATGTCCTGTATCCTCCTTGGAGTCCTCTGACCCATGTGCCTGGTGTACAAGGCTTCAGGTTCCCAAACCTCCCTGGCAATACCTCTCCTGAAGATCTTAGTGCAGCGCCACGGGCAGAGAGAACATACCAAGTGAAGCAGATCTGGCATGGAGGGAACTTAATGTCTCCAAGTTCCACGATAGATGCCAGTCGTGGGTGTGGGTGCTGCACATGACACACCTCTATGTTATCCTCTTCATCTCATGACAGAAATACCTGAAAAGCAACAGGTGAAGGCTTGGGGTGTGCTGCTTCAAGGCTTATAACCCGTTACTGCAGGGTAGGTATGACAGCTGGGGCTGTCTGGGATAGTGAGCGCCTGCCCAGGGTTTCTATGAGAAAGCAGAAAAGTAGGCGGGAAGGAGATGGTGTGTAACCCTCAAGACAGCCCCAGCTCCTAAGCACACATCTATGCAGGATAGCGATGAAGGTAGCCGGAAGAAATTCATAATGTAAAACACGAGGGGAGGTTTTTTTTACGGGGGTAGGTTAAATTAACTACACAGGTCTCCAGCAGGAACACTGCAGGTGACAACATCCTGTTGCAGTGTCAAAAGGTTGGGCATGCCTGCTGCTTCAGGCAGCCACAGGCTCCTCCAACGGCACCAGTAGCTGGGAACCGTGTGCTCAAACATAAGGCTGGGAGGGACAGCTCACATTCAAACCATGACAGCACTTCTGTAGTATGTGTGTGGGGGGAGGGGTGAGAGGGAATGGAGCAGGCCCTAAGATGCACATGGAAAGTACCCGAATGTTCCTTCTTGTCTTGGGGAACAAAGTACTTTCTCTTACATTAGTGCCAGTCCCTGAGTTGCCTCTGCTTTTCTCGTTCATGCTCTTCAGAAAGCCAGAGTACAACTGGGCCACACTGACCCACTGCTCAAATCCCCTGCAGCAAGGCAGAGAATCATACACCAGTGCCTGCCAGGACAGAACTCTGCCTAGTATTCCTAGGGTCCTGACACCCTGCCACACCTCTGCGGCTTTGCCTCACTTCTCCTTTACCCCCTTCAGGATATTTGGCAACTGCCTCTCCGAGGAAGAGACCTGACTCCAATAAGGCCCACAGGGGTGGCATAGTGATAGCAAGTGAATAGGATTGTTGTCCAGAAAAGTCAAGGAGACTGCCAGCACTTTGTTAATGAGGTTTGTAGCCACGCTGTGCTTCCTCAACACACGGTCTTTGTTCTGAATGTACTTCTACTGGGTTAAACTTCACATTGATAGGTGGCAATGTCCAACTTATGGAACTAGCCACATACTGGGTTTACTTTACTGTGGTCAGAGCTTGTTCCAGTGACATCCGTTGCCTGAACTGGACCTTTCTTGTGCCAGAGGGGGACTGAGTGATTATGTGTTCCCTCTCCACAAAACTCCAGCGCTAAGCAGACCTTTGGCCACCAGACAGAATACTAACTGCAAGTGGTGAAGGGTCAGGGGTGAAACCATCTCCCTCAACAGTGAAACTCAACACTTCCCGCTTTCCTTTTGTGAACAGGAACAAGACCCTGACATCCCACGAAGGAGGCAGTGGAGGGAGGCCCCAGATGACAAATGAAGAAGACCTGGCATACACACAGGAACTGTCTTTCCTGACACCCACCCAGAGGTGGTAGTTCCCCAGGTGGACTGCGTGGGTGCAGAGCTGCCACCCAGGACTCAGACACGCACCTCAGCTGAACTCTGGGCTGCACAGCTGGAGGCTAAACAGCGGAAGCCAAGGATTTAAATGTGGTCACCCCCACCCCTAGAGGATTTTTCCGGTCCTGGGGCTGCAGCGTTGTGAGGCAAGGTGACACAGCGGGTTCACAGAGTCAAATGAAGGGCGTGTCTTGGTGGACCAGAGGCATCAACCTCAGTTCTCCTGGAGCCACACCAGAGAACAGCAGCTGAGGGTTGTCGGAGAGACGTGCGAACTGCGACAAAACTGCTTTGGCACCAAGCTGGTTGGTTCACCTCTACCCCGACGGATATAGCCAGAGTTGAGGATCCCGCGGTTCAAAAGTTCAGTGGGAGTTGGGCGCGTCCTCCTCACAAGAGAGGAGAGTGGGAAGGGCCAGGTGGGAGTGGCGTGAACAGGGAAGGGGGGGGTGGACATATGTGAAATCTGATCTGGTGCCAAGGGAAGGGTGTGTTGCCAAGGACCCCAGGGCAACGACCGCTCAGCCTCCACCAGGCATGTGTGACTCCTAAACTGGCAGAGACCGCACACAACACAGCCCGCTCATGGAGAACTCCGTGGCGCCTTTCGTCCTCTACCCGGGGACGGAGCCGGGGACTCAGAGAGAGGACAGCCTGCCGCTGCCAGCCGAGGAGGAGGAGGGCGCTGCGTCCCCGGCGCAGACATCCTGCAGTCTCAGCACCTCGCTGTGCTTCAGCTCCGGGGACGACTCCCCACCGCAGTCTCGCGCCTCTGCAGTGGAGGGCGCCGAGGCCTCTCCTCCTCCTCATCGCAGCGACTCGCGTGTGGTGGAGACGCAGTGGGAAGTCAGCAGCGCCGCGTCCCCGGAGTCCCCGGAAGAGTGCGCGCGCCCGGAAGAGCCGGCTTCGCCGGAGGAGTCCCCTTCCCGCCACGAGGACGCGCGCCCTACGGAGTCTCTAGACGAGCTCGGGGAGCTCGTGCCGCTGCCGCCCGGGGTCGGACCCGCGCACGGAGAACCCGACCTGGTCATCGAGGTGGCCGGTCGCCGGCTGCGGGCGCATAAGGCGGTGCTGGCGGCGCGCAGCGACTACTTCCGCGCGCGCGCGTCACGGGACGTGCTGCGGGTGCAAGGCGTGAGCTTCACGGCCCTGCGGCTGCTGCTGGCCGACGCGTACAGCGGGTGCATGGCGGGCGTGCGGCCCGACAATGTGGCCGAGGTGGTGGCCGGCGCGCGCCGCCTCCAGCTGCCCGGCGCTGCGCAGCGCGCCACCGATGCCATGGCGCCGCATCTGAGCCTGGATAACTGCTACGAGGTGCTGAGCGCCGGCAAGCGGCAGCGGCTGAGCGAGCTGCGCGACGCCGCCTACCGCTTCATGAGCGACCACTATCTGGAGGTGCTGCGCGAGCCCGCCGTCTTCGGCCGCCTGTCCGGTGCCGAGCGCGATCTGCTGCTGCGGCACCGCCTGTGTTCGGGCCGCCCCTGCCTGCTGGCTGCTGCGCTCGGACCCACCGGGGAGCGCGCGGGCAGCCGTCCGCAGAGCCCGTCCGGGGACGCGGAGTCGCGCGGGGACGCGGCCGTTTATTGCTACCAGGCGGAGGCCGGGGAGTGGCGCGAGTTGACGCGGCTGCCCGAGGGCGCGCCAGCGCGCGGCTGTGGTCTCTGCGTGCTCTTCAACTACCTCTTCGTGGCGGGCGGGGTGGCTCCTGCGGGACCCGATGGCCGCGCGCGCCCCTCTGACCAGGTGTTTTGCTACAACCCGGCCACCGACTGCTGGAGTACCGTGCGACCGCTGCGCCAGGCGCGCTCGCAGGTGCAACTGCTGGCCCTGGATGGCCACCTGTACGCTGTGGGCGGCGAGTGCCTGCTCAGCGTGGAGCGCTATGACCCGCGAGCAGACCGCTGGACCGCGGTGGCTCCGCTGCCCCGGGGCGCCTTCGCAGTGGCCCACGAGGCTGCCACCTGCAATGGCGAGATTTACGTGTCCGGGGGCTCGCTCTTCTACCGCCTGCTCAAGTACGACCCCCGACGTGATGAGTGGCAGGAGTGTCCCTGCAGCAGCAGTCGAGAGCGCTCTGCTGACATGGTGGCCCTGGACGGCTTCCTCTATCGCTTTGACCTATGTGGGAATCGCGGTGACGCTCAGGCTGCAGTGGGTTCAGGTGGTGGGGTCAGCGTCTTCCGCTACCATTGCCTGGCCAAGCAATGGAGCCAGTGTGCTGTGCACCTGCGGCCCCCGGGCGCACTGTCAGGCCTGCAGCCCTTCCGCTGCGCCGCCCTGGATGGTACCATCTACTGTGTCAGCCGCGCGGGGACCTGGCGCTTCGTGCCTTCTCAGGACACTGAGGCTGGCAGCGAAACGGGACCTGGTGGCAGCTTTGAGCCCGAACCCCTGGGATCCCCTCTGGATGTCCGGGGTGTACTGTTTCCATTTGTGCTCAACCTGCCTGAGAAACCGGACCGCGGGGAACAGGGATCAGCTGCCTAGAACAGTATCAGCTGTACAACTCCACTGTCCAGCAGCTGGGTGGGGGTGCAAGAGAGTGGGCTAGGACCCCCCGCAGTGGGGAGGGAGGGCAAAGAGGGTGCAGGAAAGGAGGAAGCTATCGACAGGGCAGGCTGCTGGCCATAGCGCATCATGCTAACGCTTTTGAGAGTAGAAGCTTCGCTGGTTCTGAAGACATTTTTGCAATGCTGTTTTAAGCCCTGCTTTGCAGTGCTGGATTCTCCCGTTGCTTCACTTGCTTAGTGAGGTTCATGGCATAAAGTTTGGGATGATGCAGATAATCTGATGCTTAAGGGAAGAGTCGTAGAGGCCACAAATGAAGTCAGGGGTGGACAAGAGGTGTAATGAAGAACCTGCCCAGTCCCTGCTGCAAGGCTCTCAAGCCTGAATGGGATCCTGAAAGTAGACCAGGCATCAATGCAACTGCTGAGGGAAGGTCACATCCCGCACTGAGGTTTAAAACCACAATTTATAAGATCTTACATGACCTGAAAAGTTCCCTGCGTGAGACGTAACTTCAAGAATAATGTACCAAGTACCGAAGGTGAATCTTTGTTGACCAGCATGGTTTCTAGTCCCAAACATACTGTGTCCAACACAAACACACAACCAGGCCTGTGTCTCAGAGCCAAGGCATGCTTCAAGGCAACTGTGGAGAGGATGTTATTAGCGAGGGTGATCATTCATCCTTGCTTAGATTTGAAGTCTTTGGTGATGAAACGTTATCAGGAAGCATGCTGAACAGGAAAAAACAGCCAGCAAGGGAGTCTTCCTATTGAAAAGACCCTAGGACGGCAGGCTCTGCATGTTCACCCCCTTCCCCATTTTAGAATAAACAAGGGCAAGCTTACCCACTCTAAGACAAGTTAAAATCACATGTTGACAGTTGCACGCTTTGAGCTCTCTACTTGGTTATGTTTTGAATGTGTCTTCTATGATTCTGATGAGGGAGATGAACCATCTCCCAAGAAGGTGTGATACCCTAAGTAGTAGGACATGGAGAAACACATGTGCTTGGAATGTAGTTTAGCAAGTGTCGTTTATCTAACTTCAAACACCCTAATAGAGTTGAAAGGAAACGCATATGTAGACAAGGTTGCAAGGACCCAAACCAAATCAGTTCATGTTTCTCTCACGCATTAGGATGCTGTACATTTTGAGCATATACTGACAAGGCTTACTATTTATTAGGAAGTTAAGGACCAATGCATGTTACAAACATCTGGCCCATTGTTTTATTGCAACAGGGTCCCTACACGTTGAGAGTTTCTAGAACGCAATTAGAGGAAGCTCTGCGCGTACCATGTCATCCCCATAGAAGCTGGTGCTTAGCTGGGAGTTTGGTTAGGCTTTAGAGCCTGCTCTGAAAGAGTCATAGTGAAGTGTGTTTAGAAACAACCAGCTTGGTTATTCCGCATGACCCAGAGGAATGGAGTTGACAGTTTCTGTTTGGATGTTCCAGTTGCTTTGTGCTTGCTCGTGATTACTCATAAACTAAGAGGATGTCTTGGCAACTAGGTTAATCATCTTAGGAAAGAAAAACAGACTTCTTTATGCCTGGTTTTATTGGTCTTTCTTAGGAGTGTCCTGGAGGAAGCGGAGCAAAGTGAAACAATGTTATTCTCTAAACAATGTTTAGAGAGATGTTCCTTTTATATTGTAACTCTTTTTTTTTTATTAATGAAATCGGTCCCTATTTTCATTCCTTCAGTACCTAACTTATAAAATGTCTTTATGTGGTTTTGCCTGAGAAGTCATTCCTCTGGCATTCCCTTTTGAAATTTGGCCTTTTGAGTGACACGACCCTGGAGAGGACAGATGTACACCAGAGGAGTCTTCCTGTGGGGACTAGCATGCTGTTGTGCCCCACAGAACACAAACAAAGCCCAGGGAAGTCAAAAGGGCTTAATGTGTGGACCGTGAAAGGAAAATTAGTTTATTAATCATGATTAGATGTGTGGCCAGCCTGCTTTTGAGAGCATATAAAATATTTTATATCCTGTTTCTAAATAATGACCCTTATGAAAACAAATACTGCAGGCCCTGGCATGTCTTAGCAACCATGCATCTTGTTCTTGGGTTCTGGGAGATTTACTACTCATCTGTCTTAGATTCATTTCATGTTGACATAAGCAATTTATGGGAGAGAGGGTTTATTGTGGCTCAGAGTTCAGGTTACTTCATGCTGTGGAAGTCACAGGGCAGGACCTCGAGGGAACAGGTGATATTGATCTGCAGTCAAGAGACAACCTTGAATGCACATTACCGCCCAGCTCACTTTTCTCCAGTGTATACATTCCCAGGACCCAGTCAGGAAATGGTGTGACCCACAGTGGACAGACAGCTCTTTCCATTTCAATGAATGCAATCAAGGTTAACTTCCGACAGGCATGCTTAGAGGCCCACCTTCTGGATGATTCCAGGTCCTATCAGTTAGCACTAACTTTAATGCCTCCCACCCCCAATAAACAGACGTGAACTCTGTAAGGTATTGGTCTGGTAGTGAGAGGAGCAGGCATCGCTGAGATGTGCCTCCAGGGTGTGAACCAGGGTAGTAAGCCTTTCATGTTCTACATTCTGGTCACACTCTACAGTCCTCCTAGGAGGCTGGTTGGTGTGAACACAGATCTGACTATCAGTTCCAAGAGTCAAATAAGGCTAATATGTTTGTGACACCCATTCATAATCTCAGGACAGTAACCCTTGCACGCTGACGCCCCGGGCGTTTGAAAGAACAGTGCTGCTTCAAGGGGAAAATGATCGACACACGAAAGATTGACCTTTTGTTTGGCTGATGGGTAATTACATTTGTGTTGCCAGGGCTCATTTGGGATCCTAGGCAACGAGCTAATGTTTCTTGGTTTTCTTTCTGTTTTGTACTTTGGCATGGGACAAGCCCCACCTCTACTGCAGACTCTTGGCAGCTTCGCGGACTTGGAGTGCAATGATTCGGCTTCTAGAGAAAGGATGGCAGGAGTTTCTGTAATTCTAAGAAAACGAACATTGTGGAAATTTTGTTGGCTGCTTAGTTTAATTTCTTACCTGTGCTGGCTTTGCTATTTCGACAAAAAGCAATGACCAATGAGCTCTAGCAGCCCCGGTGACGACTGTGCGAACTCTTAGCAAACTGTCCAGTGTTAAAATCGAAAGCCTTTGAGGTGGTCTGCGGAAGTGAGGCAGGATGTAGGCACCTGGGGTGTCTTTGTGGGGGATGGGAGCCCAAGCGTGCTTTAGCTTTGTGTCTGTTTAGTGCCTTCCCCAGCTTAGTTTTCATCTTGACTCTCAAACAATATCACTGTCCCCCCCCCCTTTTTTTTTAATATCGTTCACAAGGAAGTAATGACCCCAGCTAAACGTGGAACCGTGCCAACACTTCAGCTGCGTCTGCACTTTGTCACAAATGACAAGTGGCCATGTCATTTATGCTCTCTCCACACCCATGAAGAGGACACTGGTCCTGGCAGCAGCTTCATGTGGCTCTGTGGACAGGTTTGGGTTGAAGTAAAAGTCTAGGTGTATTCTGATGTGAGATTGCAGTGCCCCCACGCCCCCCATGCTCGGTAAATCGCTCACCAGTACCTACTAACTAGCACTCACATGCTGCCATTTGGTAAAGAGCTGCACCTGCTTAAGGGACGGTCGGGTCAGGTCAGCCGTTACTGGATGTGTAGTTACTGTGCTAACACTTGAGTTTTCTCCTAGGCGTGAGTAATGTAAAACCCTTTATGTTTGTCACCTGTGCCAAGACGAAATAAACCATGTGCCAGTGCTTCTGAAATTCGGCTGTGCTTGCCTCTCTCTCTCTGATCCCCAGAATGGCGGGTGTGGTGTGGCCCCACAGTAACTGGACTCTGATGAGTCTTGAGAGATCTAGGGTATCACTGCAGCCAGCTTCCGTGGATGCTGAGGTTTCCTCTGCCTCTCCATCACCCTCAGGGTATTCACCACCTCCATCTTTATACCTGTCTTCATAGCTAGCCCCATCACTCCAGGTCTTGCCCCGGAGACTGGGGTGATGGAGCCACGAGGGCTGTGTATGGGCTCATGAGGTCCATACAGCCACCAGAACTGAGGAGTGGTCACTTCATGCCATGGATGGATAGCAGGGCTGGGAATTCAGGAGTAGGTGAGAGTGGTTCAAGCCAGGCCTGTGCTGTGGCTCCTGTAGGCAGAGCAAGCAGACTGGTCACTGTTGGCCAGTGTGATTCTGGGATCTGGGCTTTGGTGGCAATGGGGAAGTGTGTGTGTGTGGGGGGGGTGGTCCTCTCCACCTCCCTGACTATGTCTGGCCTTGGGATCCTCTTTAATTCTCTGACTCGGGGTAGTTCAGAGAGCATAGTTTTGCATCTGAAAGTCAGAGAAGGGTGTGGGTGTTGGTCTGTCTGAGGGACGTGCGAGCCAAACCCTGTGCTGTTTTTCCTAGGAACCAACTGATTCAGGGGGAGGGGGTATCTCTCCCCAGCATCAAGTTCTAGCATGTCCAAACATCTTAAAACAGAAAGTACAAGATAAAGTCACATCGGCCAACCACAGCTCTTAGAGAGGGTTCATGGGGAACTGGAGATGCAAGCACCACCTGATTTGACTGGGATTCCCCGTGTATGGGACTGGGACCTCCTTCATCACGTGGCCTCCTGACACCTCCAGGAAACTCAAAATAAACTAGAACAGGCCTAGCAGCTGAGAAGAGGGAACCCCACTGAACAGAGGGACCTATGTCAGCTGAGGAGAACCAGATGTGTAGAGTGGACCCAGCTGAACATAGGACCTGGGGGAGCATGGGTGATTTTATGAGCTTAGGATACCCAGATGCATGGATGTTGCCTACGTGATCTGGGTAGGAAGAAGTTTGGGGTTGGAGCTGGAACATGGACAAGGGCCACTGAAGGGCCTCCAGCCAGCCTGAGTATGACACACATGGCTCTGGCGGGCCTTGCCCTTTTCTCCCATTCCCTCTGCCTGGCTAAAAACCATTAGATTCCAATCCTACACAATCGATTCCCTTATTTGGCCCTTCCTCCTCCTGAGGCTGATTAACAAGGTCCAGCCATCAAAGTATTGAAGCCCCAAAATCAAACCCCCCTGTGGCTGCCCTAATTTAAACAAATCAATCAAAACTAGACACCTCATCCTAACACAGGGTTTCCCCTTTTACCTTATAAACTGCCATTTGCCTATGGGTCATGCCTGTCTCCTCTCCAGAGGCAGTCCGTTGTCCCTCCCAGGACAAATACCCCTTCCCTTCTCCCTCATCCTCTGTCTCCTGTCTTGTCTCTTATTCCCTGCCCTTTGTCCCTATACGGCAAGCAAATCTCCTTTGTGCTGAGAACTTCGTCTTGGGGTGTTCTGGGCTGATACTGGTCTCTACAGCCACTGGGAAGAGAAGCCCAGATCCTCAGAGGGTCACAAAGCATGCTCTTTGATGGGGCAGACCCCACGGTAGTCTCCTTATTCCCTCCTATGCATGGGGAAAGGCTGGAGTACAACTGATGCTTTCTTACTAGAGAGAGGTGCAGGCCTTGGACCCTAGAACACTCTTGCTCTTAGGGACAGCCAGATTTCCAGTGTGCATGTATGTGATGGGAGGGGATGTCCAGATTCTTCTGGAACCTTGAGGACACCCATACACTGTGTGTTTGCCTCGGAGTCTGGAGTATCAGATGTTAAAACACAGAGTTCTGAAAACGAGGTTCCAGGGTCGTGAGGCCCATGAGCCTTGACTCCAATGTATTGTCCAGACTTCAGTGCTACCGCTTCTATCAGGTGTGGTTGAAAAACAACCAATCACTCTCATCTTTCTGTATCTCTTTCCTGCTCCCTCTATTCGGGATGACATTTGGGTACACAGGCGATGGTTCTGAATCTGCCTTGCAAACACAAGACCTGGTTCCATGGTCAGACTGCACCCAAAAAAGTCACACGTGATAATGTGTGTTGTAATCCAAGAAATGGGCAGGTGGAAACAGGTGGAGAAGCGTGGATCTCTGGGGCTGTGGATCATTACCTAGTGAATTCAGGCTGGTAAGACACTGCTTCAAAAAGCCAAGTTAGGTGGTCCCTGAGGACCCAGTCATGGTTTTCCTCTGACCTCAATTGTGGGGCTTTTTTTTTTAAATCACTGAATCATCTCTCCAGCAGTTCTTTTCTTGATTATCAAATCTATTTGATTCTCTCCCAATGGTTTCTTATTTGAGGATTAATTTTTAATCAGAAAATATTGAATACTTTGATATTAAATATTTAAAATTTAATATTTATTAATAGTCCTATGTAAACTCTTCATATATTGAAAGACCTCTTGTACAAGGAAACTGCAGTTTGTATAAGAAGCTTCTAAATGTGTGCTTTACAAATTTAAATTGCCTTTTGTTTATTGTGTGAGACAAGGATCGCATATGCCGTGCATATGGAGGTCAGAGGACGACTGGTGGGAGCTGGTTCTCTTCTTCCACCAGTCGAGTAGCACAGGATTGAACTCTGTTGCCAGGCTCGGCGGCAAGTGCCCTTACCGGCTGAGCCATCTCGCTAGCTCAGGTGCTCTTTTACTATAAATGGGTGTAGGTAAAAACGTGTCCCAGGAAATGATCCAAAGAAGGTCATGATATATGCTATAGTGAAGTTCATTGGCAAAGGCACGCAGTGAGCAGAGGAGGTGACAGCAGGGATGCAGATGGCCGGGTCAGACCCAGACCTAGATCAAAACCTGAGTGATCATAGCCAGGGAGCACCAGCTCCTCTACAGACTCGGCAGCCATGGAGTGAGCTGTCCACGGGTAGTCACAGTGCCTCTCATGAGCACGTCAAGTGTAGTGTCCCCATTCTAACACAGTTCCGGAGTATGGTAGCCTAGAAAAGAATTGCATGCATTAGGACTGGGTAACTCTTATGTGGCGACTGCCCAAATCTATGGGATGTGTTCCTGTAAAGAATTGTCACAGAGACTCCTGGACTTGGGGGGCACTGCTTACAGCAGGTTCCTAACCCTCAAGCCTCCAGGCTCTTGTCAAGACCTTTGGGCCTCCTCACCCTCCAGGTGAAGGCTGGAGGGACATAGACAACTTGAACCTTGGAAAACCTTGGAGCAGAGTAAGGAGCTCGTCTGGGGAAAGCCGAGATCAGTGAAACGGACTCTAGGGTGTGCTCAAGGTACTGGCATTATGATAGACTGTCACCTTCAAAGTTTGAACTTAGGAGCTGCACAGTGGAGTTATAAAGATTAATTATGGGCCATGTAAGTATGAGGACATGAGTTTGGGTTCCCAGCACCCATGTAAAGCCAGCTGGGGCAGTGTGCATCACCGTGCTGGAGGGATACAGACAGGAGGATCCCAAGTCACTGGCAGCCGGCATAGCTGAATTGGCCTCTCTGTGAGAGACTGTGTCTTAAAAACCAAGGTGGTGAAATGACTCGGGGTCAAGCAATTGCTATTGAATGATGGCCTGAGTTCATGCCCTGGAACCCACATCAGGGACAGAACCAATTCCACTGAGTTGCCCTCTGCTTCTGTACCATCGCCATATATCTACACAGTAAAAATAGTAATAAAATAATCAATATGAAAAATGAAAACTTTAAAAGTGGTGGAGAGTGAGCAAGAAAGATGCCCACTGTCAACCTCTGGCTTTTACATGTACACACATATGTGTGAACCTATACAAAACATACACTCTCAATACACATAGAACTACCCAAACCAAACAAAAACCCAAATCTCCTTCATTATAAGTAAGCTCACCATTTTGTGTCTAGCTGCATTCCTAGCTATCTGGGGCACCCCGGCTGCAAGTTGGACATGGTCAAGTACATCTGTCTGTCTGTAAATTCCTTATTAACCTTGTAGGGTTGTTCTGCTCTGCTTTTCTAAAATATGAATTTCCTGGGAACTATGAGGTCAAGAGCTGAACACTGACCCCCCTGCTGTTCAGAACATTCACATTTAAAATGCTACTTGACCTTGGAGTCTTCTAGGAAGAAGCCCCTGCTCTGCCACACTCGCCTCCTGCCCCCATCGTGAGACAGGGTTTCTCTGAGTAGCCTAGGCTGTCCTGGAACTAGCTCTGTAGATCAACCAGGCTAGCCTTGAACTTAGAGATCCCCCTGCCTCTGCTTCCTGGGATTAAAGGCGTGCACCACCACCACCCGGCTTTGCAGTCAGCTTCTCTGGTGTGATACAGACCTTGGGCCACGAGACCCAGTGTTTTACCTCCCGTTCCCCACCAGTGCTCTGCAGCCCAGTGCAGGAATCCACCGCATGTGTGGTAGCAACAGCAAGCCAGGTGTATGCAGGTCAGTACGGGCTTCAATGTCCCCGAGTGTCCACCCCAACCCCAGCAGCAGCTGGCTCAGGACCTGTGGCCTGGATGACCTGGAAGCAGCTCTCTGGAAATCTGTTTCCTCTTTGTACTTTTCCTGTTGTCTGCTCCCACCCCCACCCATGTTCCCAGTTCCTTTTCCTTCCAGGGTTTAGCATGACATCACCGAGCCCCGGGCTCACTCTGTACACAGGCCACTTTCTTTGGTAGGTCTTGCCTGTCACAGTTTACCCTCTGTCCAGCTGAGAACAGAAAATCAACAGAGAAGTGCCCATTGTCCTGAGCTGTGGGGAGGACACTGGAGGCTGCTGGGTAGACAAATGCTCTTTCTCTGGCTAGCCCTCCAATTGGATTTCCTCTGGTCCCCCTGCTCTGGCCGGATGTGATGGGGGGAGCAGACTGAGAGTCTTAGTGGCTTCTGTTGCTCCAGAAGACCCTTATGGAGAAAGTGGGTGGTCTGGCGTGATGGTCACCTCCACTGTCACCTACACGGTCATGAAGAGCTGGGGAGTGCTGTTCGGGAGAAGGCCAAGCCTGAGAGCTAACAAAACCAGATCCAGATCCTCAGGTCTTTGCACGACCTCCCTCTGAGAACTAGGTGTTTCTTGCTGCCTCTACCATACTCTGTATCTCTTCATCTCTGGTGATCCTCAGCTCTGTCTTTAAACTCTCTCTCCGAGGTTCTTTCTCTGTTACTGATAATGTCTTCGGTCCAATTTAAATGGTTTTCTCTCTGAGGTTGGGGTTCTGTGAGCGGAGGTACGATGTAAAAGCATCAAGGCCAGTCATAAGTTACATGGGTCACTGAGTGTGGGAGAGGAAGACAGACCGAAGAGTGTGGGAGGCAGACAGGAGAGAGGTCTGGCGGAATGTGTCTGCGTGGAGCCCCGCCCAGCCTGGGACATCAACAGCTGGCCCCATCTGCCTTATTCAGATGTGGTAGGCTGGGGGAGCTTTGGGGGTGCTGATGGCCGTGGGCTCCCGTATGCCCGGGTCTCAAGGGTTGCAAACCTGAGAGGCTCACAGCTCTCCTTCCTCAGCGCTAGTTTCAGCCTCAAGCATTCCAAACTGGAAACAATCAGCTCTCCAGGCTCAGGCTGGAGCAAACTCTAGGCTTTCTACAACGGCGTGCGGTTCTCTAGCTTTGGGTGCCAGGACTCTTGGCTCTTAGCTGTTAGCTCTCTATCCATGGAAGCCCCCTGGAGCTCTTCTAGCCCCAGGCTGTGGTTCTTTGCCCATCCCCAGTCCACTGTTTGAGTTCTCTGTCATCTCCAGCTTCCTCCTGAGGTGTAAGTGACCTCAGGGTTTGCAGCCTCAGCACCTCCCCAGCTGCCTTCCAGCTGCTGATCCTGGGGGCCTGGGCCCCCAGAGCGTCACCTGTTCCAGTGTCTCTAGCTCAGCCTGCTCTACCTGTGACAGGGACCATAGGTGACAATGGACCACCCAGAAGAAGCCTCTACTGCCTCTTGTTACAACATGGGAGTGGAAATATACAGGAGAGGCCTGTATATAGGTTAACCCGTCAAGATTGAGAAACAGCTTGCTTATATATCGAAAAAAAGGGGTACAGCAAAATTCTGCTTAGCTGCAATTCTACCAAGCCTCAGACTTGTGCGTGCATGGCTTTCATTTATACCTCTCTTAAGGAGAGATGGTTCCAAAGGTCCTTGTTTCTTGCTTGCTTTTCTTAAATTATTCCATCTACTCTTTGACTTCTGTGTTTTTCCCATTATTTTACTTCTTTAAATCTTATTCTTACTCCGTGGATTGCTGGGTGGCTGGTCCCTGATGTCCTCTTTCTCAGGTTACTTACTCAGAACTCCTTCTCCCAGTTTCCCCCTTCTCTCTGTCCTCTCTGCCTGCCAGCCCCGCCTACCCTTTCTCCTGCCTCGCTATCAGGCGACCATCAGATGTTCAAGACAGGCAACCAATCACAGCTTCACAGAGTTAAACAAATGCAACATAAACAAAAGTCACACACCTGAGCATAATATTCCCAGCAGCACATGGTGGCTCACAACCATCTAGAACAGGATATGATGCCCTCTTCTGGCCTGCAGGTATATGCGCAGAACACTCATACATAAAATATACATAAATAAAAATTTAAAAAAGAACCCATCACAAGCCCGGCATTTCTCCAATAGCAGGTACTTCAGGTGGCTCTCTGCCCACCTGCTCCCTCTTGAGACAAAGGGTGAGTAAGGTCACTGAAGTTCACTGAGGCCTGCCTGGCCTGCCTGGGAGTTTTCCCAGGTACCTGGGATGGTAGTGACTGAGGTAGGAATCGTGGCTTGTGCCGTGGCATCCTGTTCTTAGGCATGGAGCCCTGCCACTCAGCCTCTTGGCGTGTTTCATGGAGAAGCTGAACAAGGCTTTGTCTTCCTTAGGACACTGCCGCACTCCCAAATCTGAGGGCATCCTTTTCCCCCACAGATACAGTCTGGTTGCCTCCCCAGTGGGGCAGGATATATCTAAATGTCTCCTTTGTCACCATCATGACACAACTGTAGCTGTATACATCTAGTAGTTTACACAATTCCACTCTTAGGAGAGCTTGACGTTTGAAACATTTGTGAGGAAATGGATCCACGCTGGGCTGGCCATCGATGCTATCACTCACTTTGCTTTAGGAATACAGCCCCCCAAGGACGATGCTGCAGTCTAGGATCCCCTGTGACTCAACTTACCCAGTAGGGACAAAGTCTTCAACACTCAATATCTCAACCATAACAGCCCCATAGCAGGTGACACTGTGGCCTGGGATCTCACGTGTCTAACAGCTTCACCAAAGCTTGTGCTTGGTACCACAGCATCCATGGCTTGCACTGTGACACCGTAGCCTGGGATGCTGTGTGTCTTACAGCTTCACCTGAGCCTGGGCTGGGTACCACAGCATCTACAGTCTGAACTGTGACACTGTAGCCTGGGATGCCACGTGTCTTACAGGTTCACCTGAGCATGCAGATGGATGGAGAGGGACCCACAGAAAACTGTGAGCATTAAAGTCCACGGCTGTGGCAGAGAAGGAGCCACTCTGAAGTTTGTTCTGTTGCTGTGGGAGAGAAGAGCGGCCATGGCATGCCACCCTGGCCCTGCAGGCTACTCCGGTTTCCTGACACTCACTACAGCTGTGTAGTCTTAGGAGAGGAGGTAGAAGCTTCAGAGGGGGAGCTGAGTGAGCCTGGATTCACCAGAGGCCCTGAACGTCATGCAGAGAATTATGTCTTTTGTCTCAACGTCAGAATAGGGAGAACTGATACCACCCACACTGCCACAGAGCAGTGTCTGTACCCCGTGGCTCGCAGTCCTCACCTTAAGGCGACCCGCGAGGGAGTCAGGCCAGTCTGCTACAGCACATCTGTATCCGAGGAGGAACTGGTATGGAGTGAGCATGAAGCTGGGTAAATGATTGTCACTCCTACACTGTGACAGCCGGGGCTGAACAAGCCGGGGGTTGTCCTAATAAGTCCAGGAGCCACTGGTGAAAATGTGGGTTGTCACTAGAAGGGAAAGCCCCCCCCCAATGCCTTATGGGGCTCGTAGTCTCTCTACTCCCTGCATTCCCAGCCCCACAGGTAGAGTCAGGTGTATTCAACACGGCACCTACCCAGTGGAGCTTACCTGGACCCACGGGCAGGCTACTTAAAATGTAATATATTTCAACTGCTAAGTGCATTTTGGCACACAGGGTCTCTGTGTCCTGTGCACATGGCTGGTAACTTATCCCAGGCCCTTTCCCAAGCTGTACTGTGCACAGGCTGATGTAATGTCAACAGTGGGCTGTTTGGCCCACATTCCACTGTACCCCGGACCACCCTGAATAGTATCCACCCTCACCGGTCCAAGACCCTCTCCAGACACCAGCACCTGAATTAGAGCCTTGGTACCTGGTTTTAGGGGCACAGACAGCCAGAATTCTTTTGTACTTTCCCACGGTGTGAGGAGTTTTGTTTTCTCTAGTTCGGGTTCCTGTTAGAACGGCTCTACAAATTCTAATCCGTGCCATTGGATTCTGACTGCAAAGAGGGCAGCTGACATCAAACGCTCACAAAAGGCTTTTGATGGCTCCGCAGTGACACAACTGCCCCTAGATTTCCCACAGCTATAGGAGATCATGGGCCAAGGTTTGGGAGGTACAACTTCAAATCCAACACCACCCCCTGCAGGTCACTACAGCATACTGCAACTGTTAGGTCAAACTGAAGAGTTGTAATAGAGACAAGTAAAAGTATATTAATAACAACAAAGTTACTAAAAATAAATGGCAATCATGATGCCGTATTTTCAGTTTTTTACTTTGTGTGTGTGCATGTTAGTGTGTGCATGCCTGCATTCATGTGTGTAAAAGGTGGGTCATGTATGTTACAGTGTGCATGTGAAGCTGATGGGCTCGTCTCAGGCTTTGCTGGTTATCTCCCTCCCTGTTGGACACAGAGCCACTTTTTTCTCTGGTCCAGTTGGCTGCAAGCGTCCAGGCCTTGTCCCGTTTCTGCCTCCCTCACAGGAAAAAACCTGAGCTACCGAGCCTAGCTTAGGTAAGTCTTGGCGATTTGAACTCAGGCCCTCAAACTAACGTGGCAAGTAATGCATCCAATGAACCATCTCCCCAGCCTTTCAAAACATTTTAAGTACATTTTATATGAGGTAAGTAGTGTATGCACAATAAATGCTTGCTAACTGAAGACATGAAATATACTTTCTTTTCAGGGCAGTGCCTGCCATGGAGAGGACACACACTCCAGTGACACATGTGTCTGCCCAAAATACAGTCCACTAAGCCCCCAGTGTGTACCTGCTTCTGTGTAAGCTCCCTGGTCTGTGTTCATGGACTGAGAGTCAGTACAGCAAGGGGCCTGTTGGTCCTGAAACCAATAGGGGCTTTACACTTTTTGGAAAATCCCCAATATCATCCCAGAATTATTCATGATAGGCCAGGATCTGCATCTAACACTCACCATGTAAAAATTGGAAGATTATGAGGAGGTCAGCGCTTAGGAGTTACAGCCTCGTTCAGTTGTTTGGGTTCAGGCCAGATTGCCTCTGTCTCAGTTTTGCTGTCCTGCACCAGGGCCCGTCCCCACCACACCATGAATCTCCAGCTTCTAATACTTCGTCCCACATGGTATGACTGAAGCAGGGCAGGCTTGGACATTTTGGATACAGTGTTAATTTTGTGCTCTGGGCATCCAGGGAGTCTGGTAGGTGTCACCTGCTGGAGGCTATACTAGGTGGGGACCTCTGTGATGCTATCCACTCAAAGGTCTTTTTTTCTTTCTTTTCTTTTTTTTTTTAACAGTTGTTTCTGACCATGGCCGTTGAGTTTTCAAATATAAAAGTAATATTTTATCTAAAGGGATCATTTGACATCAATTATTTATACTAAGCTAATACTTTTTAAATGCGAGATCATTTTAAAACTGAAAATTACCATAATCAAAAGGAGTCACGTCACTCGTCTGCTTAATAACTGCTTATTAACAGCTAAAACTAGAAGGTTGTAAAAAAAAAAAAAAAGGTCTGTCACTTGGCTGCCAGTTAGATCTCAGGAAACAAAGTAAACCTCAACAGGCAGAGGCAAGCTGTGTTAGCCACTCAGTGAAGCAGGCCTCATTGTAGGCAAACATTCTTCTGTAGTAGGAGCTGCGGGCTGTGTTCCTGCCGCCCCAGCTCCTGGTCGCCTGGCTAGCTTATGCCCCGAAATAACAACACACAAACTCTATTCTTTTAAACACTGCTTGGCCCATTATATCTAGCCTCTTCTCGGCTAACTCTCGCACCTGGACTAGCCCATTTCTAATAATGTGTGTAGCACCCCAAGGTGTGCTTACCGGGAAGATTCTAGACTACGTCCATCCTGGGTCGGAGCTTCATCGCATCTGCCCCAGAGAGGAGAGCTATCGAGTCTGAGCTCACTTCCTTTTCCTCCCAGCATTCTGTTCTGTTTACTCCACCCACCTATGTTCTAACCTATGAGGGCCAAGCAGTTTCTTTATTTTTTAACCAATGACCTTCCTCCATCACTCTTCAATGGAATTTTTATGTCATGCTAAGTGGCTCCTGCCTGCCATATTTACAACGCAGCATGCCAAGAAATGTGCCCACCATCTTTCTTTCTTGAATGTAACCTTCAACTGAGGACACTCGGGTGTTCACATCTTAGCGGCGTGTTCCGTGATGTGCCCACCTCTGAAGTAAGTGTGTGTATAGGCTCCCTGAGTAGCATCCGGGCACTTTAAGGAAGGGCATTGCTTTGGAGGTGGCCTCCTGTCTTGCCCTGCGGCAGGTGGTGAATCGTTCCCCTCTCGTTTCGTGCTGGTTTGTTGTGACTTTGTACTCACTAAGATGCTCATTGCATTGGTTACAGAACCAGACTTTGGTCCAGAAAACCCTTTCAGGATGTTTGCCCAGCAACCACCCACACAGCTATGGGTGGCATTTCCCTTGTTGATCTGTGGTCAAGGAGGATAGTTCCAAGGTGCTTGACGTAATTCATTCTGTCTGTAGAAGTCTCCTCTGGCCTCCACTCAAAGCTTTCTGTATACACCTGTCCCCACCACAGGGCATTCAGCTCTCTAAATCAATGTTCTGAAGACAATGTCCTTCCCATTGCTGTATCTCGGCATCTCTTCTTCATGGGGACCATGTTTGCAAGTGGTCACCATCCCTTAAGGCACAGGGCAGAGCCCAGATGCCCCAGAATGTGGGGGAAAGTTAAGGATTTGGTCTCATCTTGGTCTGATGAAGCTGAGATGTGTCTCTGTGGGTTTCCTGGCGGCTATGCCTGGTAGATTGGGGTCCCAGGAACTGCAAATGGGGGTGCTGTCGGCTTATATGGGTGAGTTTCCACGTTTGTGGCAAAGGGTGGTACCTGTTTAGAATCCCTTTATCTTCTGGGTTTCAATGAGATGCGTAGTAGAGAGACCTGTAGATTTTATGAACACATCATGTGAACAATGATAAAATAAAAATGTGTTAGTATTTGAGTAGCCATACCAGGTATGGGTCAACTATTTCAACAAAGAATTGTGCTTCCGGGGGAACCTAGTGACCAAGTCAACTTTCTTGGATGTCAAAAATAAATAAGCAGTCGGAGCTATCCCTCCCAAATAGCAGTCTACATCATGAAGACACTGTAGGCCACTTCAGTTGTCCCTGAAGTCAGGCTTGAACTCACCCTGATGTCTGTGGCGTTCCCGAGTTGGCTCCCCTGAGGTGCCACAATGGTAGAACTGAAATTCTGGAGGCAACAAAGAATTCACATTCCAGATGTTTTCCTTTACCAGATCCTGGAATTTATATTCGTTAGCACGTTTAGCACGGTGTTCTTTCACCATGTTTTCCAAGGTTGGGGAGGCCTTTGTTTCTAAAACTTCTCAACAGCTTCCAGCCGGTCTTATTGGCCTCACGCTTTATCTGTGTCCTTAGGAGGACCCCTGCAGCTCGCATCGCTCCAAACTCCACAGCCTTCCAAATCTATGGTTAGGCTGCCCAGCGGAGCCATCTGTGCAGGGAGAAGGGAAAGGACTTGTGGGTGCTCACACAAGGGCTTCTTGGGGTGGGTCATTCCAAGTCATTATTTAGCGACAGATAAATAATGAGATATTGTATTATCTCAGTATATAATTTCAGTATATGGATTTTTTTTTAATTTGTTAAGTATTAGTATGCTTTTTTGCCCCATCCCCTTTGCTTTTCAGGGTTTTCAGATGGAAAATATGTTGGTTCTATTTTTAAAAACTATTTTAAAATTTTTATTGTTGTTTTTGAGATTTTAAAAGACTATTTATTTACTTTTATTTTATGTGAGGAATATTTGCTTTTATGTGTGTCTGTGTACCAGGTACATGCCTGGCACCCATAAAGGAGGCCAGAAGAGGGCATCAGATTCCCTGGAACTGGGGTTACAGATGGTTTTAAACCTCCCTGTGAATGCTGGGAATTAAATATGGGCCACCTGGAGGAGCAGCCAGTGCTTTTTTTTTTTTTTTTTTTGGTTTTGCGAGACAGGGTTTCTCTGTGGTTTTGGAGCCTGTCCTGGAACTAGCTCTTGTAGACCAGGCTGGTCTCGAACTCACAGAGATCCGCCTGCCTCTGCCTCCCGAGTGCTGGGATTAAAGGCGTGCGCCACCACCGCCCGGCTGCAGCCAGTGCTCTTAACCACTGAATCCTCTCTCCAGCTCTGGTTTTGTCTTGTTGAGACTATAGGTCTGGTATTTATTATCCAGCCCCCTCACCTCCCTGTTCCCTTCCGCTTTTGTTGTGGAGGGACAACAACAAAGGCCGTATTTGTTGTCTGTTGACACATTTACTCTGACCCCCACTTCCCCTCTCTCACCCCCCACCCCCCACCCCATGCTGCTGTGCTCTCTGTAGACACAATTACAGTGAATCGCCAGCTCCATTCAGGAAATGTTGGAACTTTTACCACATCGCAAAAGGATTGTGAGTAATAATACAAAAGTTTTCTATTTTTTTTTTTCCTTTTGCACGATGTTGTTGAGCTTCCTTTAAAGAACTCAGAAAAGTTCTCAGGGAAGAAGAGATTTCTGGTGGCTTGGCGCGCCCTCTTGTGGACACATGTGAGATTGCAGTAGTGGCTGTTAGTGAAGCGAGGGAGGGGAAGGGCTCCCTGGGGAGCAAGGATCAGAACTTTCACCTTTGCTTTTGCAAATAATTTTCGCAGTGATTGCCACAGGTAGCGAGTGTGTTATTTACTTGGTGAGACGAAATACCTGGTAGAACAGCTAAGGGAGGAAGAACTTGTTTGGGCCACAATTTGAGAGGATGCATCGTTCATAGGGGAGGGGAGGCTTAGGGGAAAGAGCAGTACGGAAACAGAGCGAGATGAATGCTGGCAACCAGCTCACTTTCCCCTTTTTATGCGGCCTGGAACTCCAGTCCAGGGAATAGCACCCCTATATTTATAGTGGGTCACATCAGCAAACCCTTCCTGAAAACACCCACACAGACCTACCCAGAGGCATGCCTCTTAGTTGGTTCTAGATCCAACCAAGTTGACAGCCATTGTACACCATCACCATGGGTGGCAGATTAAGGATCTGCATTCTTAGGTGTTTCTGCTAAGTAGATAGGCTCACTGTGGTCAGGGTGGCAGATGGCTGGACCTTGGGCCATGCAGAGGCTGTCAACGGTCCCTCTTTCCAGTCTCAGGGTAGCTTTGTTGTGGATGATCAACTGTGTGGTCCCCTAGTCACAATAGACTCGGGGGTCTGTGGGAGCGAGGCAGTCCGAGATTGCTTCTATTCAAGGACTTCACAGTCACCCTTTCTTTGTGAAGCCAAACCTGTGTCTCATCCAAGGTCACAGCTCTGGCAGGTGAGTGCCTGGGACGTCAGTGCCATCTCTAACACCCACTTGCTTGCTTGGTGACCTTGTAGTTTCTTGTTCTACTCACCCTTAGCCTGTGGGCTTCTGGGGAAGCCACAGCTGATGAAGCAAATCAGGCATTCACATAGGCGGCTGCGGGGTCCTTGAGGAGGACTGGGCCACAGTGGGTTTATGCTAAGCGATGATGGAAGAGGACAGTATGGGCCTGTCCCTGAGAAAGAGCCCCTCGGGTGTTGGCTTCATTCAGGTCTTGAGCTAAGGGGGTGGCATATTGCCAGTCTTCAGAGTGGCTTAATCCTGAGACTGGACTCTCCCTTCATCCTGCCTTTCCTATTGGCTGGGCAACCATGGGTCTTGGTTCTGTGCAGAGAATGTTGAGCCTGCGGGGGACCTGAGCTTCCCTGTATGAGCAGCGTATTCCCGGGAAGGCAAAAGCAGCAGGCCGGTTGTTCTGGCTTTGTGAATGTAGAGTTTAGCCTGGGCCTTGAGGCACAGAAGGCTGAAGCTACCCTGAGGACAGCTGTGTATTTAGCTGCTCTTTAGCGATCAGGTTGCACGGGGGGCTTGAACTTGATATGTAACCAAAGATGGCTTTGAGCGCTTCATCTCCCCTCAGAAGGGCTGAGATCATAGGCCTGCCCCTCCACACCAGACTCTGGTGGCTGTTCACATGGCTATTTAAAATCCCTTTGACGTCCCACCCCTGTTGTTGACTGTGTCTTGTCCAAGCTACACAGGTCCCTGAAAGTTGCTCAGTCCCCTGGGCCCACACTCATTCTCCATGGCCTCCCAAGCTGGAGTTCTGTCCCAGTTCCATGCTGGACTAGATGGGAGCTCAGACTTTGATCATAGCCCGGTTCTATGCGCCTCTCATTCCTCCCAGTAGGCTCCACCACAGGGGAATAGAAATCAAAAGTGGCAAATTTTAGTTCTGAGCCTTCTACTGGCTTTTTAAAGAACACCCGCCCCCCCCCATGGTTTCAATTTCAGCGGGTGGGGCAGAGGTAAGGACGTCATTTTCAAGAGTTCCTCTAATGGCTGTGGTTCAGCCGTTCCTCGCGCTTGCCAGGACAGGCAGGGCCAGCAGAGTGGACTCCTGTGCCTACTGCCATTTTATTTTATTGCTGCCACTGTTCTTGTAAACACGTGGCGTGGCACATTGCTGCTAATCTTTGAGCCTCTGGTCATTTTCAGAATGGAATCCTCGCTGGCCTGGTTTGTCGGAGCCTTCATTCCTGTTTCCTGGAGCCTGTCGTTGGCCAGGCAGCTGGCCACACGGTCCTGTGCATCCAGCTTATGCTCAGAGCACGACCATGCCGGACCGAGCCCAGAGCCTCTTGGGGCTTAAACGAGGAGTCTCTAATCTGATTCCCACTGTGCCAACGAGGAAGTCAAGGCCCAGAGCAGCTGAACGGATTCTCAATAGGTTTTCAGACCCAAGAATAGATTAGCAAACAGAATGAACCTGAACCGGTGCTCGTGATTCCAGCTTAGGGCTCTCCCTCTAAACCTAGCTGCCTGCTGCCTTAGCATGGCTCATGGAAGCCACTTTAGGAATACACTCCCTGGGGGGCTGGAGACGACTCAATTAGCAATGCACTTGCCACACAAGCCTAAGGACCTCAGCTCGGATACTAGTGCCTCCATTCAAGCCGGATGCTATGGCACAATCCTTAACCCCAGTGCTAGGGCACAGAGACAGGCAGGTTCCCGGGGCTCATTGGTTAGCCAGTGTAGCCGAGTCTGAACTCCAGGTTCAGTGAGAGACCCTGCCTCAAAAAACACAAGGTAAAAAGTTATTGAAGAAGACAATGAAAATTTCTGTTTTCCTAGTGCATGCAACCGTGCATGTACATACAATGAGCACACACTAACATGGGCATGTGCATACACACCCTCCTGCAAGAAATAAATGCAGACACTGGAGTCCGGTGCTTCTAAAGGCAGATGCCTGTCCACAGAACCTGCAGGGTAAACTCCAGGCCTTCACAATTAATCCAAGATAGACCTACTGACTCTCCAGCACGCTGGACGTTGATGGACCCATCAGAGTGAAGATGCAGGTCTATGTCAATGTCCTCCGCAGGCAATCCTGGCCACCTGGTGTAGACAAATTGTCGGAGAGTATGCTCTCCTACCAGTAAGTTGCAGCTGGGTGGCTCCTCTCGCAGGCTGAACGCTGCAGGAATGTTTCACTGCAACTCTGAGTGCTAGCTAGATGCATGGGTGTGAGGGCGCCCAGATCACTACACACACACTAAGCCGCTTGTGTTCCTCTCAGTCACGCAGGAGGCCTCATGTCCTCTGTGGCTTCCTGTCTGCTAAGAACACTTTCACCCTTGGCCTGCTGAAGACAGACCTTTGCAGGCTGAGGGAAAGCCTCCTGCTGCCGCTTTTGATTCTGGGCTTCCTGCCGCTGCAGCCTGGGCACGTAGCTTGGGTTGAAGGCGGTGGAGCTGGTGCCAGAGGGTTGCACACATGATACCTGCAAGGTGCACTGCTGAGATCTGTTGATGGGTTTCCTAGGATATGTTTTGATCGACAAGATACAGAAAACCTTCCGGCTCCCTTACAGAGACACAGAGTAATGCCAAACGCCAAACAAGCATGCAGGCCAGGCAAGTGACCTCAGAAACCAGTCTTGTCTTCAAATGAAGCTGGACCTACTAAGGGAAGCTGTGTGCTGTCTGAGCCCCTCATCCGCGTCATGCGAGAACCTGGGCCTTATCATCCCAGTTCCAGTGGGGTGGAGCGCATTTCCGGGTGTGTTGAAGGTGGCAGGTAGGGCTGGAAAAGGCCTCACCCAAGATCTGAAGTATAGCATGTTACACCGTCTCAGGAGAGGCACCAGATAACCTCACTAGGAATACAAAGTAAGGTCAATGTTATAAAAAAGCATTATTTAAGGGAACATGAGTATTTGTCTTTATTGTCCCTGATAATGGAGGGGATAAAATAATAACAGGAGAAATATTGTATCTGTGTGTCTTAGGGTTTCTAATGCTGTGAAGAGACACCATGACCATGGCAACTCTTATAAAGGAAAACATTTAATTGATGACTGGCTTACAGTTCAGAGGTTCAGTCCATTATCATCATGGCAGGGAGCATAGCAGTGTGCTGGCAGACATGTTGTTGGCTAAATTTGAACAGAAGGCAACTGGAAATGGACTTTCTGGGACCACTGGGTGTTAGTTTGAACATATATCAGATCTCAAAGCCCGCCTCCACAGACACACTTCCTCCAACAAGACCACACCCACTCCAACAAAGCTACACCTCCTAATTGCACCATTTCCTAGGAGATTATGGCAGCCAACTACATTCAAACTACCATGAAGTGTAGCAAGTCAGTTACCAAAAGACCTTCACTATTAAACATTTTCTGTGAACTGTGCTTGATTGACTGAGAGCTAGGAAAGAAAGCAAAGTTCCCCAGAATGGGGTCACATCTCACCAGTGGCTTCAGGGAAACACGTGACATCCCATTGGGGTTAAAGGTACTGATTCCCTTTCCCTTGACAAGTCCACATGGATGGAGAAGAGGTAGAAAAACAAGCTATAAAGAGCACATGGATTTGGAATCTGGAAGGCAAGGCAGCGTGTGCTGTGTGACCAGTACGTGGCCACTGATACCCTCAGCCCCAACACCACCTCTAAGAGAGTTGATTTCTCTGTGGATGATTTCCGTGTGGACGGTGGATGGCAGTGGCATACACATGCAAGCATTACCCCAGAGCCTAGCCACTCCAGTGGGCGTGGGTAGGGGCACACCCATGCATCCACAGGCGCCACACTCTTGCTGAGAAAGCCCTGGGTGTGGTGGCAGGGGCGGGGGGTGGGGCACTGGGGGGCTGGTCATAGCAGCTGTTGCTTGTGGCCCTAGAGTCGGTTCCAAACCTCATCTTTTTCTCATTTCCAAGAGGAGAAAACAGAAACCAAAGGACATTCTGACACTCACATAGGGAAGATGGAAAATCCCTTGCTTATCTCTCTGGACACTTACCTGAAGCAGGACTGCTTTCCTGGCATGCTAAACTGCCTCCCTCCTGGGCTGTCCTGACCCCTGGGGGCTTTTCTTTCTCTCCTCCCTCCCTACCCCCTCTTTCTTTCTCTTTCGTGCTTCTCCATGCCATAGGCCTCTCATGAAGTCCACCTGCCTCTGCCTCCTGAGTGCTGGGATTAAAGGCGTGAGTTATCACACCCTGAGCCAGGGGATTTTCTGATCATGGACAGCCGTGATTGTTTAGCCATTTGGACGTTTTCTATAACATATTAAACCACCTATTTTCTAATATACAATACATGAAAATTAATAACTCAAGAGTAACTTTATTCATAACTTTATTTATGAGGTTCTTCATGAGTTCCTAAGTTGAACAACAGTTTTGACTATGTGGTATCTTAACCAAATCCTCCAGGTTTATTTTGGTCCACACACTAGAGACCCCAGAATTTTCTAAGATTGAAATATTTATGATCCCACTCTGACTTCTGGTCTCTCTTTTTATGTAAAGGGACATTTCATAGAGACCGTTTATTAAGTTGAAAGCTCCAGCTGGGGGTTTGGACATAACATTACCGAAGTTATATTATTATTATTATTTATTTATTTATTTACTTTTTTTTTTTTTTTTTTTTTTTTGGTGGCACATGACAGAAACCCAGGCCTAGCTTCAGCAATGAAGAGTCTTCTTGTCTTACCCTTGGGAACCTGGTGGAGAACCAACATCCCACGGTAAGTTCTGCTTTCTACGTTTTGGGCTCTCACCATTTGGCTTTTCAAGGTTCAGTCTGTGGCAGGTTGACTCCATCCAGGGGCTGATGGCAGAGTCTCGGGGAGGAATCAAAGGCTAAACTTAAATAAATGTATCCTGAAGCAGAAGGGACATTCATCCCCAGGGGAAGACATGGCTGCTTCTCACCAGGAAGCTCCTCTGTCCTCAGATGCAGTGGTCTAGGAAACAGGCTTCCTGCATCCCAGAGCGCTATGCACGGATGCACATGCAGAATAAGTAACTAAAGGAGGGTGGGGGTGGGGATCCTTTGAGGGCTTGCCTCCTGAGACAGGGCTGGGGGAGTTGGCAATGGGAACCCAGGTAATTGGGATTTCCTTGGGTGTAGTGTGCTTTCTGTAGCTACATTACATGCAAGTGGGGTGCAGTGAACCATGTCTGGATATATGGGGTGGGGAGTGCAGAACTGGTCCCTCGTGTGTAAAAACAGCATATGACCTTGGGACTTCTACTGTGGCCCAAGTATTCGTGTTCCTTAGTACTTAGGGAAATCTCTGTAGCTTTAGAGCCTGTCTTGGAACTCACTCCATAGACCAGGCTGGCCTCAAACTCAGAGATCCGCCTGCCTCTCCCTCTGGGTATTGGGATTAAAGGTGTGTGCCACTACCACCCGGCTCCACCACAGATTCTTAGTACAAAGCACCACACTAATTGCCCGGTAGAACCTTCGGGTGACAACTCTCTACTATCTGCCCTACTCTTGGGTTTATTTTCCAAGTCCCCCAATATCTCATTAAGCTCTTAGCATGGAGAGGCTTTTCTGGGTCTAAGTTCTAAAGCCTTTCCGCAATCCTCCTCCAAACATAGTCAAGTCTATCACAGCAATTTCCCACAACCTGGTACAAATTTCTCTCTTCGTTATGGTTTCTATGGCTGTTATAAAGCATAATTACCATGTTATAAAACACAAGACTTGGAGAGGAAAGGGTTTATGTCAGCTTCCGGTTCTCCATCAGAGTTCATCGTCAAAGGAAGTCAGAGCAGGACTGAGGTAGAAACTGTGGAGGGGTGTTGCTTACTGGCTTGCTCCCCATCACTTGCTCATCCAGCCATCTTTTAACACTCCTGCCCAGGGGTGGCACCATCTACAATGGGCTGATTCCTCCCACATCAATCACTAAGCAAGAACGTACATAGTAGGCCACTGGGGTGTTAGGAAAAATAAGACGCAAAAATAAAAGTATGCAATTCACTGACTAAAAATCCAAGGGGCTTCTGGATGAGGCCGCGTGGATCTTTACCTTAGGCCTATCTGAGCCTTAGCTTGTTCCTCAAGCCAGGTGTGGGAAGATGGGTTTCTTGAAAGACTTCCAGGTAATCTGCAAGCGTAGTTCTCACAACAGACTTCTAGGTGGTGGTTGCTGCCGTGCACAACCTAAGACAGCAGTTCAGAGCTCTGCGGGGCTGACCGGCTGGAGACCTCAAGCGACAGCCGTCCCTGCAGAGTCCTCTTCTTGGCAGGATGACCATGCCAGGGGCACGCTGTTATTTATACTTGGACACATGCTGTGTGAAGAGATGGACACCTGCTGTCATCCCTGCAGGTCAGATGATGCGGCACAGTGTGAGGACCTTAAATAAGACTGGGCTTGCCCTGCAGGCTGTCCCCACTCAGGTGGGTAGCTCCTGTTAGAGTCTCCCCTAATAAAGTCACAAAGTCACAGCCAAATTGGAGTAGTTTTTAAATCAACACCCACACCCACACACAACTGAAAATGCATGGAGCTGCCATCTTCCCTAGAGATAGCACCCTTGCCTCTAGGTGCTCTGGCTAACAGGTGACCTGGATGTCTGCGGATGCTCAGGTAGAGAGGCACCATGGTACATGTCTGGAAGCCTTCAGTGAATGAGAAAACTTGCTGAGAATTTGGGTCTGACTCTCAGATCCTGTGCCTGAATCTGGGTAGAGGCAACACCAGAGTCTGCTCTGTCTTCCGGGCAGTAGCCAGAGGAGCAAAGAGTGGAACACCCTAGGACACGCTACCGACACCTTCTACTTCCTAGCTTGAGTTGCCCCCTTGCATCTGGTGCTTCCTCTCTAGTGAGCAGGCCAGTGATTTATGATACAGGTATGGGTTTGGGAGAGGCAGCCCTGTGCCTAAATATAGCACCTCCTCTGGCCATAAATGGGAGGGGAAGCTCAGAGCTTTGCGGGGAGAAATTAGCTCTGCTGACCGGAGCCAGTGTCTGAGAAACCCTTCTGCTCAGGCTCTTCTCCTCTGGGTGAGTCTTTCTCCTTTCCTCAGATGTGGTTTTTGGGAGACCACAGAGCACGCTGCAGCTGCATTTACTTTCACAAGGGGCCAAGTTCAGAGCAAATTGCTACCTGCAGGTATTCCTGATAGGACAAATCAAGGGATTCCACCCAAGGTGTGCTTGTCTTTGACTGGACTCTGCTAGGCTCAGCCAGGATCCCTCCCCATGCCCTGCCTTTTCTTCTTCCCCTACCCACTCCTGTTCCCCTTTCCTTTGCTTCCTTTCCCTTCCTTCTCCGCCTCACTTTTAAAGGGGGAGGGTTACACGTCCCAGGCTGGCCTTGAACTTGCGAGGTAGCCAAGGATGACCTTGAACTTGTGAGGTAGCCAAGGGTGACCTTGAGCTTGTGATCTTCTTGCTTTTGTCTCCTGAGCTTCAGAGCTCTCAAATCACAGGTGTGTACCACCAGGCTTTATGCTGTGCTGGAGATCAAACCCAGGGCTCCAGGCATGCTGGGTTAGTTCTCTACCAGCTGAGCTACACGCCTAAGCATTACCCCTATGTTCTGGGCTTTTGTTGTATAATCTGACACCCCTTCAAGGCAGGTTGTGCCCCCAGTTTCCTACCCTTTTCCTGAGTCTGCTGGTTGATTTGAAGTCTGAGGTTCTTACAAAGGATCAGAGATGAAGAAAGGAGGAGAGGGCGGACTAGAAAATGGAGACATTCTTGTGGGGTAGAGGGCAGAGAAACACCAGGCATTCAGCTTAGAGCTTGGGCAGGACTGGGTGGGAGGTTCAGGCATTTTCAGTGAAAGGGCAGTTGTGGGTTGTTGGGTTTCCTTTGCTTGTACATTTGGAGTTTGGATCCTGCAGGTCACCGGCGCCATGCCTTGTGCAGAGCTGTGTGCAGAGAGCTGCGCCTGTCAGGAGGGAAAGGGGCTCCTGCTGCATCTGAGTGCATTCGAGGGCTGGAACCTCAACTCTCTCTGTCACCTGCCCCACATTCCTTCCTTACTGAGTGCACTAAAAACAGGAAGCAAAGGGCATGTGGAACCAAGACACTTAGAGGTGATAGTGAATAAATGGGGGCCCCAGATAAAAACCTGTCCTAGAAGCCAAGGGCTGGGGCCCAAGCCAACTCCATGTGCCCTCTAGAGATGCTGTGCCCATGAGCTCAGTGCCTGGCACTTTTAGCTCTGCGAAGGAAGATTGGAGCAGGAGTGAGGGTAAGCGGCTGAAGGCTCTGGAAGGATGTTAGATCTTATCTACATCACATTTGTGACAAACTCACAGGAACCAGGGAGCGAGGGGAGCTTGTCGCTAGAACTTAGTGAGGCTTCCATGACTGCTGACTTAATTTCCCTTTATGAAGTAGGGTGGTGCTGTGGGTTGCTGTAAGGATTGTCCAAGTGGGAGCTGCCTGGGACCATTTCTGTGTCAAATTCAACATGATTGAAGTTTTATGGGGAGCCAGCGAGCCTTGACAGACAGCTGAGTGCATTGTGCATACGAAGTTGGATCCTTCTGTAGCTTATGCCAAGGCTTTCAAAGGAGGAGCCCTGCAAAACCCGGCCATGTTTAATTGATTCTCAGTGTCCCTAAGTCATTTTGAAAACCCTTTAAATAGGTCCTAATATGAACGAATGAACGAGCTGGGAAAAAAATTATCTTATGAACTCAGGGCTTTTTTTTTTTTTTTTTTTGTCTACACTGTGTTAGCTGTTTCTCTTCCTCTTTGAATTATTTTCATCCCATGTGTCTATGAACTTTGGCATTTTTAGCTGTATAAATAATTTCTTTAACTGCCTAAGAGGAAATGCTTTCAACCTGGCACATCTCCACAAACTAAAACCGTGTTTAGCGACACAAAAGAGTTTGTTCCCTCTGTTCCTTGCAGCGAGGGCCCCGGACAAGATGCATCACCGACACGGAGCCCTGGTGCTGGGGACAGGCTCGAGTTTCATGGTGGTGTCATAATTCCCAAACATGTCAGGAGCCTCGTGGGTGTGGTTCCAGAGCTGGGCTGAGGCGGAAAGTGTCTGGGAGTGGTCAGAGGAGCAGCTGGTGTCTTGGCTCTGCTGGAATGCCCCAGGCCTTCAGTTAGGGCGTGTTCATCTGAGAGGGTTCAGTCTTACTGGTCGGCACGGTCTCTGGTGTGAGTTACGTACAGCCACGGACATACACTCCTGGAGGCAAGGAGTATTTAGGGGAATATTCCTGGCATTAGTTCAGTCCCCTGGTTTTATAGTGTGGACCACACAGTAGCCTGGCACTGTGAGGGTTCAGGCCTTGGAGTTCCCAGAACCAAAGCCTCTCTGTGCTTCTGAACTCCAGGGGATCAGCAAAACCTGCCCTTTGGAGAAGAGGTGCTCCTCATCTTTTTGGGTATGTGTGGGGCCACTTTAAGGATTTCTGAAGGAGGACAGCAGCAGTGTGAATCTGGGTGGGCTCCCCGAGGGCTCCTTCACCTCCTTGTACCTGATACTCCCAGACGCAACCTTTGTTTCCAGTCTGGGCCACAGGAATATACTTCAACAGAGATGGGGTTGGGAACCCCTCAGAACTCCTCAGGGCAGTTCTGAAGCAAGAAGTCCTAAGGAGACAGCAATGACAGCGTACATTGGACCTGGGTTTCATGAGGCCTCCCTTTCATGTGATATGTCTTGCTGGCCATGGGACTGGTAACAGTCTGAGGAGACAGGTGGAGCCGAGGGTCCCAGGCACAGCGCTCAGGTGCACTGCTCCAGCTGAGGTCACACGTCAGTTGCCCCCAGAGGCTCCGGTTTGACAAAGGGGTATGTTGGGGAGTGCCTGCTCTCCGAGAGCCCTTGACTCCCGCCATTGATGGCTTCAGGGAGACAAAGTGTAGGGATAAGTGCGCTAAAGTGCTGTTGCCCTTGTCAAAGGCACCTAGGGGACGTGTCTGCAGTGGGTCTGTGTGTCAGAGCGAGGGGCCCAGGAAACGTGACCACTTAAAGCAGGTGGTGCCTGGCTGATCACTACAAAGTGTGTACTCCTCACACATGAAGTGTTTGAAGACTTCCAGGCCCTCTGGTAGTGTCAGAGATATATCGTGCTGCGTGCAGTCACTGTCTGTGCCTGTAGCGTTGATTGGGACATTCAGACTAGTCAAGGGGAAGAAGGCCATTGAGATATAGGGACCCTTGTCATCTTACGTTCCACACAGAAGCATGCATCTAGTGGAGTGTGCTTGGCCCTCTTTTGTGGATGGTGCTACTAGGGCATGCGTTTGGAGTTCTTTTTGTAAAAGACAGTTTGGAAGTTAATGTGGCGTGAACACATATGTAAGTGAACATATAGAATGATGTGATATTCTATGTTTCTGATGAAGAATTATAAGCCATCAGGGCAGATGGATTAGGGAAGCAGCCTAGGGAGTAAACTAGCTTGAGGGTGGTTATCTCTGCAAGGCAAGGCTACCTTTAGTGGCCATGTATGCACGCCTCCAGAGACGGCACATGCAGTCATGGGCAGCAGACCTTTCTTGGGGATCACCTTGCTGAGGTACAGTTAAAGTGAGAGGGTCTTTTCGGGGTACCTCTTCCCGTCTTCATGGTTTGGGGTCACAATGACCCTTGACAGAGACAGCCATGGAGTCTGCTGTTTGGCACTCTGTACCAAACACAGTGCCAGCTGTTACATAGATTCAGTGTGGAATATCAGAGCTGGAGAGATTAGGAATAAGCCCCAAGACTGCACCACAGAGCTGGAGGTAGGGTTTGGCCCCAGGGAGCCTGGCACCTGACCTCTGAGTTCTCCTTGAAGGCTAGCTGGGTTGGTTCTGTGTGGCCCTTAGGGCACAATGTCTTTTAACACTTTTGCAACCAGTGGATGGTGACACACTCTGTGGAAGCCTCTGGGAGATGCTTGGTTGACTTGTCGATTTTTTGAAAAGAGGTTACTGAAATATGCTAGTGTATCAAAGCATAAGGGGTCCCAAGACAGAAGTTTACCAACCTTGGGGGTGGGGGATGGACTGGCCTGAGTTTGGATGATTCCCAGCATCTTTCTCAGCTCTGTGATTCTGCGATCCCACGGTCTTAATTGGAATTGATCACAGGGTAAATTGTGCGATATGGTGAATTTTGTACTATAGATGAGGAGGACTGGAATGGGGGCAGTCTCTTCTCTGAGACCTCAGGTTTCCATGCTGAGCCCACTCCGGTCATTTCATCTGAGTGGCAGTCTCAGGGCCGTGCTGTGGGTTCTAAACACAGAAGACTCAGAGCTCATGCCTGGGAAACCAAGGCTCACAGAGACAGAGGAGAGCTGCCTCTGAGTGACTGTGTAGAGATGCCCAAAGAGGCCAGGTGTGAATTCTATTTACTTGGGGTGAATCTGTGCACTATATGAAGACATATAATTCCAGCAATGCTCCAAAATCTCTCATTGATCTCTCAGGAGAATTCCACAAAGACTTGCTCACTTTTTCAGACCCTGGGGTTTCACTGCTGTCTTGGTTTGTCCTTTTTTTGTCTCTGCCTCGGATGCAGAAGCCCAGGACTCGACTCCAGTTGACTCTTGGAGACACTGCGGGGTTAATAATTGCCCGAGGCCCCTGGCCCAGCCACGGGAAGTTCATGGAGTGGCCACAGCCTTCCCAGAGTAACGCCCTGCTGTACACCATGTTTCCACCTGCAGGCTCTCCCTGCCACCTGACCTCTGTCTGTTGGCCTAGTCACCCCCCAGGGCCCTTCCCACGTGTGTCCTGCTGGGGGCCTTGCTGGCTGCCCTCTCTCCTCTTTTGCAGGACGCTCTATCTTTGTGTGGCCTCTAGCTCCTGTCATGTCAAGCATTTGTTTACTCCCCTAATCTGTTTAAATTATTTTTATCGTCTTTACTTGCACTGCTTTGTGAATTGCTTCAAGCACAGTAGGCAGTCTGTAACTGATGTTAAGAAAGAAATTAAAGGCACATTTTCTGATTTTCATGGAAGCCGACAAAAATTAAAACTGGGTTCCAGAGAACTCTGTGGACTTCATGATTATATCTGAAGATTATTTCTATCTGTACAATCCTCCCCATCTCCCCTTTTGGATCAGTATAGCCTTTCTGGTGTGTGTGTCTATGTGTGTGTGTGTCTATCTCTCTCTCTCTCTCTGTATACATCTGTCTGTGTGTCTTTGTGTCTATGTGTGTCTATCTGTGCCTCTCTTTCTCTATGCATGTCTCTCTGTGTGCTTCTGTGCTTGTATGTGTCTGTCGTGTTTGTGTGTGTGTCTGTGTGTATCTGCTACAGCTGTCTTTTTCTCTGTGTGTCTGTGCATGTCTGTCTCTGTGTCTATCCTTGCATATGTCTGTCTGTCTGTGCATTTCTGTGTCTATATGTGTCTGTCTGTGTCTATCTGTGCCTGTGTGTATGCCTGTCTGTCTGTGTGTACCTGTTCTCTCTCTCTCTCTCTCTCTCTCTCTCTCTCTCTCTCTCTCTCTCTCTCTGTGTGTGTGTGTGTGTGCAGGTGGGGACAGAAATCAATGAATCAATGTCAGGTGCCCTTCTCAATTGTTTTCCACCTTACCATGAGACAGGTCTCTCACTGAACCCAGAGATCACCGATCTCTGGACTTCTAGGCCAGTGAGCTCCTGGACCCCTCCTTTCTCCACTCTGCCACCTCCAGCCCTAGAGTTAAAGGCATGTAGGACTGAGTCTTCCCGTGGGTGCTGGGGATCCTTTGCAGGGCTTCCCGCTTGCATAGCAAGCACCTTTTCACAGAGCCATTTCCCCAGCTCCTCCCCCTCTCCCTTGGAATGATGTAGAAGGTAAAGCAGAGACCACAGGACCTGACTTATGCTCTTTTCTCTCTTAGGAGCACTCAGAATGTCCCTGGTGGCAGTCCCTTTCTATCAGAAAAGACACAAGCACTTCGACCAGTCATATCGAAACATTCAAACCAGGTACCTCCTGGACCAGTATGCATCCAAAAAGTAAGTTGTCAGGTCCTGGCTAGGCTTCCTGAATGCTGAATGCATAGCTCTGATGTCTTCTGTCTCCAAACTGTGTAATTCTCTGAGATCTGGAGGTGAAAGGGTTTGAGGGATGTCTGGAAGCAGGAAGACTGCATCCCTGATATACACATCTCTTTGGAGACTAAAGTTTGGCTGGGTTGCCTGGCTTGGCTGCATGGAGTTTTGTATCCTGCAGGGCCTGTGGGCTGACCCTGGTGGAGATGCCCAAGGTTACTCAGTACAAGCCCACTGACTTGCGGGACTTAAAGAGTCACACACAATATGGGACAAGGAGGAAAGCAATGGAAGGACACTGGCAAGGTTCGTAGGTGGCAGAGCAAAGATGGAAATGAAGTCTGTTCTGACCGTAGCTCTGCTACCTCAGCAATACAGGTACAGCACCTGAGCATCCATCCTTCCTGCCCAGTGCAGCCGGAATCTAGACCCCCTCTTCCCCCTTCATCTCTGGCCCAGCTCCTGAAGGACGAGGTCTCCTCCAGCTTGCGGCTCGTGCCTCCCTGGCACTGTTGGAGTGGCAGCCGGCCTATCTACAGCTTCAATGGGCTGATTAGAGGGTGGTGAGCAGGAAGGGACCTCTGAGTCTGGCCTGCTCCTGCTGCAGGTTCCTGCCCCATGTCACCAGCACCCTATATTTAGAAGTGCTGGTGGCGTTCATTTAGTTGCCATCCCTTGTTATAAACAAAGCCAAACATTTGCAGCCTATCTCAACAGAGATTATGCTCCCCCACACACAGACAGATACACAAACACAGACACACCACACACTCATACATACACACACACCACACATACATATGCACACACATACAGGCACAAACACACACTCACATGCTACACACACACACGTACACACCACACATACACACACACTATATACATGACCATATTACACAGAAAAACAAACACAGGTACACACCATAACACACATACACACTACACACACACAAACCACACACACACTCATACACACAGGCACAAACACACACTCACATGCTACACACACACATACACACCACACATACACACACACTATATACATGACCATATTACACAGAAAAACAAACACAGGTACACACCATAACACACATACACACTACACACACACAAACCACACACACACTCATACACACAGGCATAAACACATACTCGCATGCTACACACACACATACACACCACACATACACACACACTATATACATGACCATATTACACAGAAAAACAAACACAGATACACACCATAGACACACATACACACACACAAACCACACACACATTCATACACACAGGCACAAACACAGACACACCACACACTCATACATACACACACACCACATACACATATGCACATACATAACAGACACACACACACCACATACATCTCACACACACACACCACACATAAACTGTACATGTGAACACATCACACATACATTAACACATACACATATCATACACACACACACACCATACACACACACACACCATACACATGAACACATCACACACAAACACGAACACAGACACATACCATACACACACACCACACCACATACACACACATACTATACACGTAAACACATCACACACACACACACACGAACACAGGCACACCACCTTCACCCCCTCACACACCAACATCTACAGGCAGCATCTTGACTGAAAAACAAAAAGGATGGTTCAGGAATGGCTGGCAGAGAAGGCGACCCACCAGCTCTAGGGAGCTCGGCGGGGGATGTTTCTCAGAGGTGGTTTGCAGACTGAGGGAGAATACCACATGCTAATATGCAGGCTTGGGTTTAGGTGTACTCATGCATATGTGTGCTTGTGATTGTATATGTATATATCAATATATATGTGTACCTGCACAAGTATAGATGTCTGGGTATGTGTGTTCATGACCATGCATCTTCCTGCTTATGTTTGTGTAGTATTTATTGGTATATGTATGTGCCTCTGTATGTGGTATGTATGCGTACACAGGCATGACGTATGCCCAGGTACATGTGTATGGACTACTTATGGGCATACATGTACATATGTGTGACTTGTATGTGCATGCTTTGGGTGCACATGTGTGTGCTGTAGGGAGGGATGGGTGTGTAGAAAGGAAACTGTGTGTGTTAGCATAAGTGTTAGTGATTTCCAGCACATCCTAATCGTTTTCACTGTTTGTTCAGGCGAGCAACCACCCAGTCATCATCTGAGAGGTCTCTTACAGAGAGGTCCTCTTCACAGAGAGCTTCCAGTCAGAGCTCCACTGGGGGTGTGTGCAGGCTCTGTGCAAAGCGGGTGAGCGCCTCAGATGAGGAGGAAGTTGAAAAGAACAGGTAATTGCTTTGCGCCCTCCCTCGGCCGCAGCCCATAGCTCCAGTGCTTCTAAGTGCGGTCCTCCAATTCATATGTGGGCTGGGTGACCTGGGGCAGAGAAGGGCAAGGGGGTACTAGCTGGGGAGGTCCAGCAGGCAGAAGCCGGGTTGCTTGTAACCAAATCTGAGTTCTTTCAATCACTCATTTGCTCTTTACCATTTGACGTCAGTCCCAACACACAAGGGATTGGAACAGCATCTCCATCATTATTGTCCCAGGCTGAGATGCAGTTTTGGCTCACCCTCTGCATTCAGATCCCTGTCTTTCCAAGTTATCAGGAGCCTCCGCTCCACGGCTGAGTTTCCATCACAGCCTCTGGGGCTGTTGTCCCTTGGAGCAAGGTCATCTTCTGAGGAGGCAGCCAGTGTTTAAACAGCTGTCTCTGTGGACACCAAGGGCTATGAAGGGTTCCATAAATCATCGTATCTTAGATGTCAATGGATCTGGCTCATGAGGGTGCGTAGTCATAGGAAAGAGAAGGACCGGCCAGAATGTCAATCCTACAGTTACAAAATCCAAGTGATGGAGCAACAGCTGGTGGCCGTGCATTAGTCTTTCAAGAAAAACACGGGTAGGTCTGGAGGGACCGCTCAGTAGTTGACTCTTGCTGCTCCTGCAGGAGAGCCGAGTTTGATTCTCAGGCGACTCACAGCCACCTGTACCGCCCTCCAGTTCCCGAAGATCCTATGGACTGATGGTGGGAAGTTCAGCGGACAGTCTCTTTTTCAGTCGTTTGCAAAGTACAGTTCTTCAGTAACAACGATCCACTGTAGAGCTGTAACACAAGTGAGGTGGAAGCAAGATTCCTGGTGTTTTTAGATTCCTGGCATGTTAAATTCTTTTACATCCAGGGACAAGGAATTCTCAGCCATGTCAAAGTTATGATTATTTTTAAGCATACTTGTAGTAATCCTCACACTCCCATTTAGTTAGTTAAAATGTGTATTTAATGAATAAAATGCAGCCGGGTGGTGGTGGCAGACACCTTTAATCCTAGCACTCGGGAGGCAGAGGCAGGCGAATGTCTGTGAGTTTGAGGCCAGCCAGGTCTACAATAACTAGTTCCAGAACAGGCTTCAAAGCTACAGAGAAACCCTGAAACCCTGTCTCGAAAAACCAAAACCAAACAAGCCAAACCACCACCACCAACAACAAAGAATAAAATGTACCAAATTTAGTAGTACTTACAAAGAACTTCATCCGAGAGGAATAGTCAAACAGTGATATGATAAAGTTCAGGTCTTGTAGTAAGATAACAGCTCTCCGTGGAATCATATGTGGACACTGTTTAAGGACCCACAGGATTTAAGCTTAAGTTTAAGGACTTGAGGACTTCATTTATATAATGTATTACACCTTAAGAGTTCATTCAAAGGACAGGGATGAAGAATACTATATATGTGGACTTATAAGTATGAATTTTATTCATCCTTTTCTTACAAATTATCTTATCAGTGATTTAGGTATATAGTACTATGAATACTGTATACATTTATTTTATTATAAAGTGAGGGCTTCTGATGTTAAAAAATGACTTCAGAGTATAAGCTATGTGGGGTGGGGGGTGTAGGTCGGTGGTACTTAGCATCTGTGGTGCTCTGGGTATCATTCTGAGTCCCACGTAAACCATGTATGGTACATGACTAAATTCCCAGCAGCTGGGATGTAGAGGCAAGAGGATCAGAAGTTCAAGTCATCTTGGCCTCTATAGTGACTTTCATGTCAACCTGGGCTACATGGGACATAAACACTCTGAAGTTTTAAATATTCATTTTTTGGAAAGATATCTTCTGATTATATTTAAGTTTGGGAACAATACATTGGACATTTGAGCCATGCCGCTGTGTGTCCATCCATTCTATATCAGTGCGCCTTTGAACATAATAAATGTCACTCAGTGTCCCCGCTGTCGGATGAGGAAAGTGGACATCATTAACTGGAATGGTTGGTAGGTTGGTTATGAATCCCACACAGTTTGGGGACAGTCTCAGTGGATGGAAATCTTCATGACACACAGATCCTTTGCACTGGGTTCTCTCACTTTGAGTCTGGGTTTGAGTTACGATGGCACCTCTTAGCCTAAGGTTAACATCGGTCCTCTTGGTAGGTATAGGGTTACAGGTGTGGGGTTGGCCAGTCCTCTACTCACCCCACTGTCCCCCGTGGAATCATATTTTACTCTCATCAGTCATGTGGGTATCTTCGCCATGTCAGGTCTTGAGATCACTGCTTCCTCCATAGTGGACTGGGTGGCAAGTGAGTGATCCCTGGGGTCCAGGGAGCTGAAACCACTGCATTGCTGCAGATGAGTGGGCCCCGCTGAGCCCTGATGGGAGTCTCGGTCTCTCATTATGTGCTACCACTCTCAAACAGCCCTAATTGTTATCAAAGTTCTTACCATTCCTTGCAGGCATTAGTCCAGTCTGGTACATATTGGTCCTTTGCTTTGGTAAGAAAGGGCTGACTCTGACTTCCCAGGATTAAGACTGGCATTTCTTCATTGTTTATGAACCCTCACCCTCTACATGCAGGGACCTTTCCAAGCACCCATATATACATACATGCTCTTGAAGGAGTGGCCAAGTATATTATTAGTCTGGTCTCTCATGCCAAGAAAGCAAGAGATGTGTCCTGTGCATATCTATATTAATAAACCACACACCTGCTGTCCTTTGTAACTTCCTGTGTGCCCTTAATGCGCTCTGAAAAACAAGAGGCAAAACTAAGTAGAAAAGGTTGGTTTGTTTCCCTCCATTGTCTTCTTTTTTCCCCTTCACACTGAGGGATGGGTAGCCAGAGAGGATCAGTCTAGTCTGTCTTGTCACATGTCCTATGACTAACAGAGTTCCTGGGCTCTCCTAGGTACCGCTCCCTAGAGGCTTCCTATGGAGAAGCTAAGAGACAGCGTTTCCTCAGTGAGCTGGCCCAGCTGGAGGAGAATGTCCACCTGGCACGGTCACTAGCTCGTGACAAGCTGGACAAGTACTCCCTGGAGCAGATGGTAGGAGGACCTCCCAGCTCCTTAGGGTGCAAAGAAGGAGAGTTTGCATGCATGCAGGTGGTTTAATGCTTCACTGCTAGAGGGATACTCTTGCCACACCCACCCTGACCATCCTTGCTTCTTCCTGGCAGGTGGACGACAAGCTAGCCTGGGAGAGACACTCATTTGAAGACCGGATAAGCAGAGCCCCTGAGATCCTGGTGAGGCTCAGGTCCCACACCATCTGGGAGCGGATGTCTGTGAAGCTCTGTTTCACTGTGCAAGGATTCCCCACACCTGTCGTGCAATGGTGAGTGACCGCATGCATGCAGGGCTGCTTTCCTCCGAGAACTGTGTGCGTGGAAGATATACACGCCTAAAGCCTGTCCTGTAGAGCTATGGAAGTCCCTGAGGGAAACGCATGCGCAACATTCAAAATGCCTTTCTAGTTAATCCTCAGGGCCAGGCTGGGACCTGGCTAGCATCACCTGTGTTTCTTTTTAAATGGAATGATAATTTCTGAGTTCATAAGAGGTTCAGGCAGGTATATGGGGTTCTGTCTGTTTGAATGTTACAATTCCTACCTCTTCTTGAAAGACAACTCCAGAGTGTTTTGCATTAATGGGCAGGGGAGAGAGGAGCCGATGTTTCTCAGAGCAAAAAAGAGGTTGGGATAAAACTGCAGAAGTATGTCCACTGTTACACTAAAGTGAATATTTCCCCCGACCAGGTACAAAGATGGCAGTCTGATCTGCCAGGCAGGTGAGCCGGGGAAGTACCGGATTGAGAGCAGGTATGGTGTGCACACCCTGGAGATCAACAGGTGAGGAGCTACAGCCAATGTGTGCTGGGATCTCATCCTATGATTGAGGGCAAACTACAAAGACAGTGGAAGCTGGCTGGGAGAGGCAGTAAAGCCCTCAACCCTGCCCTCAGGAGGGTGAGGCAGAGAGTCTGGGGTGTCTAGGCCAGCCCAACTGACTGAGACTTAACTGTGTCTGTAATCTCAGGAAGACTTTGATGTCAGGGAACCTGGCAGTATATTCCTGGGCAGAGTGCTCTGACCGGTAGGCCTGCGTAGGTTGGTTTGAATGAACAGTTAGCTTTTCATCAAGAAGTGTTTTCTCTTTATCAAGTATGGAAATAGTCACACCCCTACCCAATGTTGGCAGCATTCAAAATTTACACCCAGAATAATATCAGCTTTCAACAGTGAAGAAACACCCAGAAGGATCTAAGTCAGTTGGCCCTGGTAGGTCATGGTGGAATGATCCAGAAACACGAGTCTCTTGATTTACCAAGACCAATGCATCTCTTCTGTCTATCTCTGTCTCTGTCTGTCTTTCTTTTTCCTCCCTACTGGGGGGTTGTCTTAGCAGATCAAGAGAATTTCATGTTCTTCAAGAAAAGAACAACGGGAAACCCCACAAATTATAGCTTCGCTCAGCTGTTCATTCCAAAGTGCTGAGCTTCAGATCATCTGATCCGGGGCGTCTCCAGGGTGAGGAATGCCTTGCCCGTCTCTCTAGCTGGCTGTGGAATGAGCTTTTCCTTGCATTCTGAGATGACATTTGCTCCTATGAATATTCTTTGGCTCCTGCAGTTGGATTCTTCAGACACTTAAAAGCAAACAGGCTCCTCGGCACTACTCTATTTGAACTTTAACTTGTTATACTTGTATGTTTTCCTCTGGCCACCCATAATGAGAGCCTCCTTTTTATTCCCAAAGGCTTTTTACTGCTCTCTTATTCTGAGGGGCACTTAGAACAGTCCGTTCTCATTTCTTATTAGTGGCACCGCCATCATCCCCGCTTTGCAGAACATTTTCATGACTACACTTCTCTTCTGATTTACTCTTTGACTTTGGCGTTTAAGCTCTGAGCTAAGAGTTAAGTGCTAAGTCTGATTTCTACATCACTTACTGTTTAAGAACCCCGAGTGTTGTCTACCAACGAGGAATCCATTTATGGTGTCTGTTCATCTTTAGCAAAGATACAATTGCATTTAGTTTCCATAGGAAGTTGTGTTGAGACACTTTTACACTGAGATTTCGAGAGGCAAAAGAGGTCCCATGGAAGTAAAAATTGAGACCAAAAGAAAGCCTTCCTGTTCTGGGAATCCATCCAAACAGAAAGTAAAACCCTTGCAGAGTTCTCTCAGCATGAAGCAAAGGCTAGAATTAGACTCTAGGTTTGCGGAACGTTCCCTTTGGGTCGGGAGGAGCAGAAAGGGAGGGAAGGTCCCCTGGGACTGGTGGGGATGGGGTCATAGTTCACTGTCTCCAAGTTAGCCTTGGCTGAAATCAGGGTTTGGTAGAGTTCCCAGAACCACCCTGCGTCCCATTAGGAACCGTTTCCTACAGCTCTACTACATTCAGTAGTGGTGGAATATTCCAGGGCTTACTTCCATACAAGGATGGTTGCTCGCTTATTATTTATATCCATATCACTGTTTCAGAGTTTCGTAGAGACCAAAAGCACCAAAGAGTATAATGGACAAGATGAAGGAAGATACCAGAAGTTGTAACATGCACCCTGCCTACCCAGCAGTCACCTGGGTGCACCCGATTCTGGGGAACAGCTGTCATATTTGGACAGGTCATAGGTTTCCTATCCAATGGGAAGAAAGCTCTGGAGCCTGCCTCCCAGGCCGGCTGTCTCCCGAGCCGGGCTCTCTCCCGAGCCGGCTTTCCTAAGCAGTAGTTATTGCAGAGGAAGAAGCGCTTCTCCCATCAGACCTTCTCCCAAGTGCTCCAAGTGCTAATGGGTGAACGGAGGAGCTAATCAGTGCTAATGCGTTAGGTGGCGCTGTCCCATCTGCATGTCTGAGTCAGCGCGGGGAAAGCTGGGAGTTCCAGGGAGGTGGCCTGAGGTGCAGCGCTTTTTTCCTCTCTCCTGTGGTCTGTTCTGCAACAAGCTTTGTTCTCTTCCTGTGCCATGTCAGCTCTTCCTTACTCAGAAACGGTTCAGGGGGATTGGAAGGCCCTGATGTTTGGAGGACTTTGGGCAAAGAAAGAAAACTTCGTACAGGAGAGAGTGGGAGGACTCTTTTCTGACTCAGTGATTGAGCTAATGCATTATAACCAATGATGATAAGCTTGATATTTATATTTATAATATATATTTATAAAAGTGTAAAAGCTTTTCAAATACATTGTTTCATTTTGGTCATCAAAATCACCCTTAGAAAGCATTTTAGGAATTTAAAATATAGGTACCTTTGGGGAGGGATAACATCTATACATGAGGACTGTGAACTGATCAAGGAAGTGAGAGGTACCAAGGTACCACGGCTGGAGCATTACAGCCTTGGCAGCCGTGTTCTCTGCGGTTATTCTGACCGACCACTATTGAGAACAGCCCTAACTTGCCAAGATGAACAGTTACAAACAGAAACAAGTTTTACCTTGAGTTTAAAGGACGTTACTCGATTGAGGTGGAATCTTTACTGAGGTCTAGGTCCAGACAAATTATATACTATATAAATGACATACTATAGAGTTCTAAACACTGCTCTTAGTTGTGCAAATAGGGTGTGATACATCTGAGCACACACATTTACTCTGGATTTAAAAATTGAAGAGATTTGCACTGCCACAAAGGAAACTCAGTTTGGAAACCATTATATCAACATGAAGGGCTGTTGTTGGAACTGGAGATCATGAGGTCTCTTCAGTGGACTGGACACCTGGGTACCATCTGTGTCCACACTCCCCTGAGGACTCTTTATGGCCTAAGTGTTAATCTCCTTCTCAGCTCTGAGGACCAGGTGATCTGCTAGGCCAAGGGCAGTCTTTGTCCTCTGGGCTCCTCCTGGAAGTCCTGCCCAGGCTTCCGCATGCTCTCCTCTGGCTGGTTCCTTTGGGTGTGCTGCTCCTACTTCCAAGCTTTGTCTGGGCCACTATGTGGCCCTGGTTGGTCTTTGTGTTGGTCAGGCAGTCACTGCACAGACTCTGTCTCTTTCCGTCACCTGTCCAGGACCCCCACCCATGCCAATAGTCACCAGGCTGTCATTTTTCCCATTTTGCAATGCCGATGATGGTGGAGGTAGGTGGGTGTTGGTGGAGTAAGCATCCATGCTGTGGCACTTGCTTCTGTACCCTGTTCTTCTGCACCGAGGTAGGGCTGCCTGCAGAATTTCTAACTGCAGAGCTGATTGCTTCCTCATTGAAGCAGGCCAGCACTGCGCTGTGCTGACGGGTGGCAGCTGGTGTTCACGCCTCCCAGGTGAACGGAACATGACGTTCTGTGTGAATGTCCAGATGGACAGGGCTATGTTGACCTCTGTGAGAAGCGGCATTTAAAGGGGCCAGATGTCATGCCTGACACAGCAGAAGTGGGTTGGAACTCCCAAGAGAAAAGAAGGGCGTTGGCGGACAGCATAGGACTCTGAGAATTCTCCCCCTTTCCTAGAGATATTATATCTTTGGTCACAGAAAATATTTTCAGCTCTGAAAGTGCCAGAGAAGAAAGCCAGGTGATAGAAAACTTGCAGGACAGGGCTTTGTCTCTGGGATGCTGGCTGGAGGCATTTTAAAATTAGACTTGGGCAAAGTTTTTATTTCTTATAAGTGAACTTGTGCTATTTCTTCCCAGTGCCCTCAGTTAGGGAAACAGCAGGAATGCAACTTTTGGAGCCCTCTGGAGCTTGCTTTCCGAACTTTCCAAGTGTCAAATTCTCCCACGGTGTTTTTTAGGATCTACTGGTGATGTTATATAAGCCTGTAGCTGGGGACCGTGGTGCTGGGAACATGGCACAGTCAGTAGGGGCTTGTCGTGCAAGCGTGCAGACCTGAGAGCTGGGCAACAGGCATGGGCGCAATCTCAGTGCCGCTGACACACAAACGGGTGAAACCTGGGGCCGTCTACCTAGTCAGCCTAATGTGGTCTGAGCTCCGGGCCAATTGGAAACCTTGCTTCCACGGTGAGCAGATCCCAAGGCACAACTCCAGAGGATGACCTCTGGCTTTCGTGTGCATGCACACTCATGTACCTACACATACATATACATGAGCACATATGTATATACACACAGGAGAGAGGGTGAGAGTGAGACCCCCACCAGACCCTAACGGGGTACCTAGCATAAATCAGAGGACATAAAGCCGCCTGGGTCTCTCTTGTCACGTTTTCTAGGGAAGATTAAGGGGTGGGGTGCCAGTTCATCACCACAGAAGTGGCCTCACTTCTGAAGGAAGCCAGGAGACGAGAACCCTACACTCTGAGAGTTTGGGCCCCTGCCGTCTCAAGCTCATAGTCTTCCTGGGATGGACGCGTGCACACCCATGTATTAGGTGGGACCCAGCCCAATGAGGCCAGTGTGGTCATTCCAGTCTTGGAAGGATTGTACCATTTGTGGTTTTCAACATCAGCTTCTGGCTGAGGAATGCTCTGGGAGTGAGGCAGCCCTGAGTCTGCTTTACTTGACTAGCAGGGTGCTCCACACTCAGGAAAGCTTGTAGGTTTCTGCTCAGGCCTCAGATACAAGCTCGGGTTCCTGCCTGGGACTCTGGAAAGTTCTCAGCAGCCTGGTCCTGCTGTCATCTCAGAATCATTTAGAACAGGACAGTGGCAAACACAGTCCCAGATGGGAAGCATCAACACAACGTAGAAACCGGCACCAGTCGCCAGCTCCTGGACTACCTCAAGCCAACTAGAGATCAGCTCCTAGGGAGGAGAGCAGCCACCCTCTACAGAACAGGCATAGGACTCTCCCAAACATGCTTCTTTATTGGCCCAGCAGAAGGTTCTGCTATGTATCAAGATTCCAGAAGCCTTTCCCGTGACTAGATAAAACAACAGATTCAACTAGGCTGAGAAATAGGGCCAGACAGACCTGATGAATTCTCCTTGAGAGTGAAATAAATGATTTCTGGAAGCTCTCCTATCCTTCCTTTCTGAGGGTGCAAGCCACACATAGTTTGGGGTCAGGCATGCCTCTGTATCTATAATTAATACTATGCCCTGCCTTCTGTTCCAAGATAGTGCTGGCGTTCTCCAATAAATCACAAGCGATCCAGGCCATGTGGTTGGCTTTTCAGGAATGCTTTGTTCAAGTTCAGGAGGCCGACCATGTCAGGACATCTCTTAAACTTGCTTTCTCTCCCCAAGGGCCAACTTTGAAGACACGGCCACTTACTCAGCAGTAGCCACGAACCCCCACGGACAAGTGTCTACCAACGCTGCGGTGGTGGTGAGAAGTATGTTCCTGCTGTCTGTCCGGCGTAGAGGAAGAAGGTCTTTGTCCTTGCCTGTGTCCTTCTGTGTCTCATTCACCCAAATTTCTCCACAGGGTACCGAGGAGATGAGGAGCCATTGCACTCTGTAGGACTCCCAATTGGATGTAAGTATACCTGGCTGTCTTTGTCTAGAAAGATTTGTTTAGTGACAACTCACTAGGTGAGAAATGATTTTCTCAGGGTAAAATCTTGGTTAAACTTATGTGGCTAATACCTTTCTAGGTTTCTCCAGCCAGGGCTATTGAATGATAATTTTCTCTGCTGGCAAACTGGGTTTTTTTTTTAGCCACAGGCAAAACCATCGCTTATAGAGACTTTCTGTATCTGAATGGGAAAAAGAAATGAACACAAATTCCTGGACAGAATCTGGGATGGTGTCATAGTTTGTGTGTGAAGACACTCCATGCCCTAGAAAATCTCTAGGCCACTTATATGGAGCAGCCGCCTGAGGTCTAGATGGGACGTGTGTGTGGACAGTGACACACACCACCTCAGAGTCCAACAAACCTCTTCCTCGTGTGTGGTGCCCTGGAGGATGTGGCCCCTCGTCTACTGTCAGTGTCAAAACCCCTCCACTTGCCTTTAAACACCATGCATCAGAATTGGGAGACACCACCTACCAGCCATAGGCTCCTTGTCCACAGTGACCTACAGTGGCCTTGTCATGAGCTATGCACGTGACCTGTGACCCAGGTTGGTTTTTCCCTGGGAGGCTCAAGAGTTGTGCTGACTCGGACCAGGTGAGGCAGGCTGCCAGAGATGAGGGTCTGCTTCCAACAGAACTCATGCATGGCTTAGGGACAAGGTTTAAATTTCTCCTATACTTCTACCAGAGGGATTGTGCTTTCCGTGTGGGCTCTGGCTTGGTCATGATTCTATTTACACATGAGCCCTAATCATGAAGAGTTGATGACAACATTTCCTAAGGATAGATCCTTTGGCAACCACCAATTATATTATTTTGGTGTATATGCATGAGTTTTATTGGATGGGCCCACATCTAGTCCTTGGCTGGTATTAAACCACTCCGGGAGCATGGGGCAGGCTAAGGTTGGTGCAGGGAGGGTCTATGGAGCTGGAGTCTCATACACCTTGAATACGCCGATCTTTGAGTATCAGCCCTGTTTCTAGGTTTCTTCCACTAAAATTTTCTTCTTTCTAAACAGATACTGGAAATACTTTTAGATCACAATGACAATAAGTGCGCTTGTATTCACCATGTAACTTTTTTTTAACCATTTTTGTACTTTCGAAATTAGTGTAAAGCTCACATGGCACAGAGTTAACCCCTTAAAGTGCACAGTTCAGCCATGCTTCAGCTGTTTTAAAAGGGCTGGAGCTATCATGGAGTTGGTAAGAACTTCCGGACACTCAGTTAATCTGCCAGGTCAAAAAAATCACTATTTCCATTCTGCAGACAGTTTCTGAACTTTCCCTGTATGCATGTGTTTTAAATCACAGTGGTTTTGGGTTTTAAAATTTACTTTTTGTTCTTTTGGTTTTTTTTTTTGTTGTTGTTTTTGTTTTTGACACCCCATTTCTCTGTGTAGCCCTGGCTGTCCTGGAACTAGCTCTGTAGACCAGGCTGGTCTGGAACTCACTGAGATCTGCCTGCCTCTGCCTCCCGAGAGCTAGGATTAAAGGCAGGCACCTCCACTGCCTGGCCTCAAATTTACTTTTTAAGTGTGGTGGCACACACTCGGGATGCAAAGGCAGGGAGATCCCAAGTTGAAGGCTAGCCTGAGCTACATAATGCAACCTTGCCTCAACAAAGAACTGGGGATGATAGCTCAGGGGTAGATACTTGCCTAGCGTGTGCCAGGCCCTGAGTCGGACACCAGTGCTGTAACAACCAGCTAACCACAGCCTGTTGACTTCCTCCTGAAGCACACGCTCTCCTGAGTGCATCTTTGAGGTTTAATCTGGCTCTAGTTGACATCTCCAGGTCTGCTTAGATCACTTGCTGTGAAATGGCACACAGATCAGAACAGTCCACAGTTTATTCTTAAAGAGGAAGATGTCATACCACCAGTGGGTATGTCTTTCCCAAAGCCACTCTTTGGGTTGAGGTGGGCCGTAAATCCTATGTTGTAAGCGCAGTCAGGTCTGCACTATGTCCCTGTGTGACCATGTCCCTAATGACAAGACAGAGAAGGCTGCTTGTTTGACTACAGAATGGCGGTCTCCCAGGAGGGTGACTGAGAAGGGGCCGCGGTTCCGGGTTTGCAGGCCTGATGTCTTAGATTGCCAGTGTGTGTTCTGGCAGGTGCTGCTTCCTGGTTTATAGGTGGTCCTTCCTGGTCCTTCTGGGTACAAAGCTGTCTCTCTTCCTTCTCTGTAAGGGCCCTGACCCCACCATGGTGCCCATCCTTGTGATTCCATCAAACCCGAATCACCTTTGAAGGATCTACTGCTTTCATATCATGGTGGTTAGGGCTTCAGCACATGAGTCTGAGGGATGCAGAGCCTCAGGCCTTCCCACCCCAGAGGGCATGTACCCCATAACCAGGTGAGGAAACAGCAGACAGCAGGCAGTGCTCTGAGTGCATTTGCTGTGCTGAGACCCAGGCACACAGGCTGGCTGGGTGCCAACAGTATCTGTCCTCCCTACACCCACAGTGCCGCTTTCATCCGTGATTCCGTACACCCATTTTGACATCCAGTTTCTGGAGAAATTCGGGGTCACCTTCAGAAGAGAGGGCGAGACAGTCACACTCAAGTGCACGCTGTTGGTGACGCCAGATCTGAAGAGAGTGCAGCCACGAGCTGAGTGGTACCGGGATGGTGAGTGCTGTGGTGAATTAGGCCTAGGGACACCGCTGACACAGTGTCCCCAGTGGGGACATTGCCTCCTTACTGCTAGACTTGTGAGCCCTTGGTGGAGGTGTGGCCTCAGGCATTTGTCCCTCATCTCTGCTGGTGTGTTAGCTGCTGGCAGAAAAACAGACGTGTGTGTGTGTGTGTGTGTGTGTGAGTGAGAGAGAGAGAGAGAGAGAGAGAGAGAGAGAGAGAGAGAGAGAGAGAGAGATCTTGGCAGCCTAACACTGACCTTGAACACCATCTAGGAGCCCTTTGGAGCAGCTGATGAGGAAGCCCCTGGAGCTAACCTTGCCCTCTGTTACTGTTTCAGACGTTCTACTGAAAGAATCGAAGTGGACGAAGATGTTCTTTGGGGAAGGCCAGGCCTCGCTGTCCTTCAGCCACCTGAACAAGGATGATGAGGGGCTCTACACCCTGAGGATCGTGTCCCGGGGTGGCGTTAGTGACCACAGCGCCTTCCTGTTTGTCAGAGGTGCTTCAGTGGGTGGGGTCTAAGCAGAGGGTTGGAAGAAGCCACACGGGAAGTGGGGACAGGGAAGAGATACAGGAAAGCAGATGGGACATCTTGGTTATTGCACACTCCCCTGCCCAGAAATAGCCCCTTCCAAAATGAGAGGCATGTCTGCCATCATGACCCGGACTTGTGAGTAGGCAGATAGAGTTAGATGCATGGTCTCTGCTCCTTACTGTTCCTACCCATCTAGAATTTATAAAGGGAACCCCCAGAGTGAGTGTGCTGCACGCTCAGTTCCATGGAAGATGCAGTTTTAGACTCTGACAGTGGTTTTTTTTTTTTTTTTGGACTTCAGTTCATTCCTGCTTACTCTGGTCACAACATGCCGGCAACAGTTACAGAATGCCCTGGGTCAGGCTGAATCCTCTGTCCTGCCTCCAACCCTCAACACAGGCTCATCAGTATGCCCTTCTTAATTATATAATAAGGAAGTGTACCATGATGCACCAGGCATAGCACCAGGCAATAGCAATGATGGCATGCATTGTAAACACTCATCATACATATGTGTATAGGTGTGTATAGATGTGTGTTCATGCACAATCTGTACAGACCACTGAAAATTCCCATGACAACTCTGTAAGGTGCCCTGTTCCCCAGCTGGAGACACCAAAGCTCAGAGAACTTAGTTATCTTTCTTGCGGGGGAGCCGGGGCTGAACTCTGTTGGAGCCATAGCCTGGGAGCGTTCCCCCTGCAAAACCTAGTGTACTGTCTTAGAGTTATTTCCCCTTCTCAGCAAGCTGCTTCTGCCCTCCCTGGCCCACCCACCCAGGCTTCCCTCTGTGGGCTCCTTCCTGAGCCTGTTGGGGAGACCCCAGTTATGGAGGCTGTCCCAGGTTGTGGTGTTTTCTGTCTCGTGTGGCCAGCCCTCTTCAGCTGGTCCCTCTGTTCAGCCTCCTGGTGTGAGAAAGTCCTTGGGATGTTAGTTTTTTTTTCTCTCAGTGGCAGTTAGAACTTCACGGAGAGCTGTGCCATTAGAGTATGTTACCTCAGGAACAAAAATATACATTTCGCTTTTGTACTTCCCGCAAGCTCACATAAGCACGCAGGGCTGTGATTTCAGGCTCTCCCATACAGTTTTGTGGGCTTTATTAGCGTCGGCGTTAAGAGATACCTCTCATTCTCCTGTGTGCCTCTGGCAGGGTGCTGTGCACCATAAAAATGCAATGACTTCAATCTGGTTTCATTGCCTTGCTTATTCAGGACTCTGAGCAGGGAGAACAGGACACAAACCTGGGGAGCCCAACCGTTCTAATCTCTTTCTGGAGGTTACGAATGGAGAGGAGCCAGTATACTCGATCTCAATAAATCCCGGGCCTTTATTACATTAGGGGGGTTCGAACTAGACACCACAGAACACTCAGCTTTCTGTGGGCATGCAACATCATGGCTCCTGAATAAATATGAATTTTAGATAAGAAAATCAAGTGTTAAATGTATTAGCTCTCTAAACAGCTCTGCTGGCCTTCAATGTACTGTAATGAAAATCGCACTTACAGGCCACAAGATGAATGGGGAAGCTTTGACCCAGGCATTTGACCACAAAGTTGTCTTTTTTTTTAATTCTCACATTTTCTAAGAAATTTGAAATATAAAAGCATCTCAGTTGGTATTCCTCAGGTGTTGCAAAGTCTACTTCACCACCACTCCATTATTAGCAAATTTTGACTACTTGTAATATTTTACCACGTAAAATTAAGTGAAGGAAAATTCTGATCAATTTATAAAAAAATCCACAGATACAAGACTAAATGATCTAGGTTTTTTTAAAAATGCATATAGACATTTATATTTCTTGATATCAGTCTGTTGGGTTATTAAACATGTTCAAATAATTGGTGATAAAGATCAAGCTGATGAGATAGAATGCGAGTTTGGAGGTCTGTGGGCAGGCTTGGCAGTAACCCCACCTTGTAGGTGATGTGAACACATTTTCCCATGACAGATGCTGACCCCCTGGTCACAGGGGCTCCTGGAGCACCCATGGACCTGCAGTGCCATGATGCCAACAGAGACTATGTTATCGTGACCTGGAAACCACCCAACACCACTACCGAGAGCCCTGTCATCGGCTACTTCATTGACAAGTGAGCGTGTGCTTCATTCCCCTAGGGATGGGAAACACCAGTGACATAGCTAAGGATACTGGGATGTTCAATGTCACTGTAGGCCGACGGTGCCATTCAGGAGAGTGGTCATGCCACTATTTGGCTACCCAATGTCACTGTTAAAGTAGTTGATAAATGATGCTAGTAGCTTGAGGCCTGGGAGACCCCCCGGGGGCTGGTTGACCAGTAACAAGACTGATCCTTCATCTGCGGAATAATTAGGGGAAGAGGGGTGGCACTTTCTAACATGAATGTTCAACTCTATGACTTGAAGAGCCCAAAAGACTAACTTTCAGACCCTGCTGTTTTCTGCTGGGGACTTAACATAAAAGTTTATATTTAATTTCCTCAGCCTATGCCTGTGTGTCTAGGTTTCTGGACCGAACTATATGTTCAAAAGTCTTCAGAATTCTGCATGGGAAGGGTTCTGGAAACTGGTATCTTATTGTTTAGTAGCTTGATCAAGATCCCAGTAAAGTGTCAGCCCTGACTCAGCTCAAGTAAGATGTCCAGTTTAGAGAGAAGACAGTAGATCCTCTCCAGACTTCACCCCACAGGCCGAGGGCCATCCTGTGGCCTTGCCACTCAAGCTGCCGAAAGAATTGCCGATACTGTGGCTTGTCCTGTTCAATTTTGATGCGATAGTTTTTGTTTTTATCTTAGATTTTGTTATGTTTTATTATCACTTAGAAGCCTGTTCTTTTAAAATAAGAGACAGAAAAGGAATGCATCCGGTTTGGGGGTGGGTAGAGAGGAACTGGGAGGAGTAGAAGGAGGGGGAAAACTAAAACAGAAAATGCCAACAATGGGTTTAAAATAAGTTTTTGAGCAGATTTGACTTAAGCATGTTTGATGGCAGGAATTATCTTAAGCTATAAACCACAAAGATTGAACTTACCTGTCTATCCGTGTAAATGCATGTATTGGTTATCTTCCTAACATTTAACTTTGCCTCATCTGTCTGTCTGTCTGTCTGTCTGTCTGTCTGTCTGTCTGTCATCTATCTCTCTCTGTCTGCCTATTATCTAACTGTCTATGTATGTATGTATGTATGTATGTATGTATGTATGTATGTATCTATCTATCTATCTATCTATCTATCTATCTATCTATCATCTATCTCTATCATCCTTCAATCGATCATCTCTATCATTTATCTATCATCTATCTCTCTGTCTGCCTATCTATTATCTATCTGTCTATGTATCTGTCTACTACCTCTCTATCATCTGTCTCTATCATTCTTCTATCAATCATCTCTATCTATCTATCTATCTATCTATCTATCTATCTATCTATCTATCATCTATCTTATATCTATACTATCCCCTATTTATATCCATCCATCCATCCCTATCTCCCTCCATTCTTATGTACCTGTATAGTGATAGCTATTGAATTTGCTAAATACTTCTAAGGTTTATTTTATTACCATTAATAGATGTCAGTATTTCAACAGTGTGAATTTTTATCCAATAGCATGCCACCCTGGGATGACTGCTCTGTGAGCATACCTCTCTGAGTATTTAGCAGATTACCACATGGGCTTCGTTTGTCTTTACTTCTTTTTCATTTTGAAGATGTGAGGTGGGAACTGACAATTGGATCCAGTGCAACGATGCACCAGTAAAGATCTGCAAGTACCCTGTCACGGGACTTTTTGAAGGGAGGTCATATGTGTTCCGTGTGAGGGCTGTCAATAATGCTGGCATCAGCAGGCCTTCCCGGATCTCCGATGCTGTGGCTGCCCTTGACCCCGTTGACCTCAGAAGGTTACAAGGTAGGCTCATTGAAGTCCCAGTAGTAACTGGGAACCCGTGAATCCCCTGCATGTTGTTAGTTCTTTCTCTGGCTACCCATTGCATGTAAGCATGGCTTCTCGTGATGAGTGTGGCAGGCTGTGTTTCCCTATTTTCAGCATCTCCATCAACATTGTCTTTGGGCTTGGAGGTGACTGACACCTTGGAGGTGATTGGCATGCCTGATGCCTGTGCTTCACGACAATGCTTCTTGCCTTCACCATGCAGTGCCTGGGGATCTAGAATGCCCAGAGTCACATGTCCCCCATCTGTTGGTTATGCAGTTTCCACACGTGGTGAGACTTAGGTCTCAACGCCAAGCCACTCTGTGCCTGAGCTTTAAGTTCGATGGCACAGATTCCTTTATGGAACTGGACCCTTCTCCATGGCTCATGGGAGTCACTATTTTTTTTTTACCTTACTATGAGTCCTCTGACCATCTGCAAAGTGCTGATTGTGCTGAGAATCATCAGAAACACTTCCAAAATATCAGAGGTCATGACCTCGATAACTGTTTATTGCCTAAATGCTGAGCCAGCTCACAGCTCACCCCAAGTTAGGGAAAACTGTGCTTCCTGTAGAGAACCCTTGGATGTCACAGTCACTGTCACCCTTTCTATGCAGCCATTCATTTGGAAGGAGAGAAAGAGATCGTCATCTACCAGGATGACCTTGAAGGTAAGGCGCTCTTTCTTCAGCCTTGTGAACTCGAGAGCTCTAGTTAGAGGTGAGAGAGGCTGAGGGCAGAGGGACAGTGGTCAAGCTGTCCTATGTGAATCTCTCTTCATCTTCTAGGGACTTTGTCAGGTAAAGCTGAGATTTGATTCTTAGCTGACGTTGGGTCCCCCCCCCTCTCTCTCTCCCCTCCCTCACTCCCTCCCTCTCTCTCTCTCTCTCTCTCTCTCTCTCCACATACTTTCCCTTCCTCTTTTTTTCTCCCTCCCCCCTCTTGAGACAAGGTATCTCAATAGCCTGGAGCTTGCCAAGAGTCAGTGAATCCCAGTGATTCACCTGTCGCTGCCTCCCAATCCACTTGTCGCTGCCTCCCGAGTGCTAGACTTAACAAGTATGCACGCTTGGCTTTCTACACAGGTGGAGATCAGCAAGCACTGTATTGATCGATCCAGTGAGTCCCCATGCTATGCCCAAATCTGCGCAATCCCCACAAGCGAGTCCTATATGTAAAAGCAAAGAGCCTTTATTTTAATCAAGTTTGCAAACTTGGTCTCTCCACACATCCAATATATTAGAATAACCAGAGAGCCCCAAGCTCAATTAGAATAGGGTTTTTATAGTAGTAAAGGTGGGGGTCTCTGAGGTTTAGGGCCCCTGATTGGCTGACATTTGTCTAGGGGTGTCCTGGTGAGATGCGCTGGCAGGTGTCTCTGTCTACAGCTCTTGGAATGCCAGGCTTTTCCTTTGAATGGTCTGCTCTTGGGTGGGGATCGGGCAGTCTGGGCCTGTGGATCCTTCTGCAGCCAGGCATTGTCTCAGGGTAAACTACTGAGACTCCGGATTCCATTTAAATTCATCGATGGCCGGAGTCCCAGGTGATAACGGTGGGAAGTGAAGAACTTCCTTTGGGTGACCTGCCCAGACTTAGATTATCAGGGCTGCCCCCACACCCCATCTTACCAACTCTCTTAGTGAAAGAATATTTTGTTTTATTTGAACTTTTTTTTAGCAAGAATTTTATTCCTAACATCTGAACTGAAATGGGTTGCGACTCCTCTTTCAAATGGCATTCTTGATTTTGGGGATTGTGTTTCTCTTGTTGAAGCTTGATGCTATTTCTGTGTCTTATCAACATGCACCCCGAGACAGCTAGAAAGAGGGACCGAGGAGGCGAATATCACAGCATGAGTCCGACGTCCTGAGACTTTATTTGGACTTATTGTCAGATCACAGTGCAATGAGCAGAAACTTAAAAAGTCACATTCCAGGGGTGAGATGGCCAGTGGGTAGGAGTGCCTCCTGGCCAATCCTGGTGACCTGAGTTTGATTCCTGGAACTCATAATAAAAGGAGAAAACTAGAAAACTAGCTCCTGAAAGTTGTACATACACACACACACATACACACACACACCCCCCCCACACACACTTTCTTCCTCTCCTCTCCTTCTTTATAAAGAAAGACTGCAAACCAGTTTGAAGTTACCAGTGAAGCAGGCAGGGGTGCTTCTTGGCTCTTCTTCAAAATCCACAGTATTTCAGAAGATTCCTCCTAGGGCACTTGTGGGCTGTGACTGACTTTTAGGTTTGCAATCCACAGTCTCCATGTAGACCTGTGAAGGTTATAGGGTCTCTGAAGAAGCATGCTCCAACCCTGACCACAGAAGGAAGTAAAGTTCCATGGCAAGCGCTTGGGGATTCTGGCGAGGTGACCTCGAGGAGGCACTAGTGGTCTTTGTTTTATGTATATCCAGAAGACCTCCAAAGTCAGGAGAGACTCCTGATCAATGCTAGAGGAAACTGGCCCTGGCAGGGTGGTTTACAACCCCACATAACTGTCTGTCCCTCAGTCTAGCGCTGTGCTAAGCGCAGGGCTTACTGAAACACAGCTATTTGAATGACTGAGAAACGGCTTTGAGATATACTGGAGAGGACAGCCTTGCTTGTGAGCAGGCCCCTATAATTGGGAGGTTTGGCATGCTGGGGGAAAGCATTCTATTTCACTCTCATGGGATGCAGGATTAGCGGGAGAAATGTGGTGCTCTCCCAATGTGGATGGTGGAATTCACACCCCATAACAAAGGCCGCGGTGAGAAGGTGTGGCTTGCTTCACAAATGTCCTGGGTCTGTGATGAAACCTGTGGTACTGCAAAGCAGGGAGCCTAATAAAACTCCTCAAGGCAGGGACCTTCCAGCCATGCCTTTCTACCTAGAGGAGCCACCCTTTAGCACATAGGCACAGATGCATTTGGGAAGATGCTGAGCAAAGAATAGTGCTGATGAAGAAAAGTGTCAAGTAAACGAGGCAGTTTCCATAGCAACAGGAGTGATACAGAGATGCTGCTGGCAGGTACGTGGGCTTGGATTTCCAGAGGAGGAAGATGGGCATTCAGGTATTCCCCTATCCCTCCTCCCTACACCCCCTTTCCAGCTGGTTCTACCCTTCCTTGTGGTTGTGACACTCTTGGGTGTGGCAGTGTCTTATACAGGCATCAGAGCATTCCCGAGGCTAGTATCTATCCATGTGGCTAGCCTTGGAAGGAAGATGAGACCCCATATGAGGACTGGGGACCTTGGTATAGGCTGGTATTCAGCCTCGTGGGGATGCTGGCCCTGGTGTGAGGTGTTGCTTGGGTAGAATAGCAACACCTATCGTCTGCAGCAAGCTGGGTGTGAAACAAGGTTCTGGTGTAGTGGGAGAGAACTTGGAGAGTGAGTTTGTGTTCTAGCTTTATTCTGCTGATATGATTTAAAGGGAGCACTGGAACGAAAAGCAGCTTGGGAAGAAAAGGGTTTATTTCATCTGACAGTCTGGGTTACAGCCTACCAGTGGGGGAAGTCAGACTAGGAACAGAAGCAGACACTGTGGAGGAAGTCTGCTTACTGCTCATGGCTTCTTGGCTCGTGGTTTGATAACTTTTTCATATGGCTGAGGACCACCTGCCTAGGGAGAATACCACCCACAGTGGGCTGGCGCCCTTCTTTGTCAATTAGCAATCAAGACTGTGTCCCTTAGACACGCCCACAGGCCAACCTGACCGAGGCAGTTCTTCAGCTAAGGTTGAGTTCCTCAGCTCTTCTCAGGTGACTTAGGCTGTGTCAAGGGGACACTAAGAACTAACCAGGACAGACTGCTTCTTCTGGTCATTTAAACATAAATATTCATCTTCACTAATCTTTAAAGAGATTCTATAGTGTTTTTAGGTAAATCATGTCTGAGTTAAAACATCTGCCACTAGCAAGCTCCTTTTTCTGTCATGTTTCATGTAATCTGGCCCTCCTTCCTCTCCCCTCTCCTTCTGCCCGGCAGCCTTCCCCTGCAGTGCTGAGGAATCAAACCAGTGTTTGCTCATTTCTACTCTAACATTGAACTTCCCCACCTCCTCAGCTTTGACTGTTTTTAAGTTCAGATAGTTCTTTAGACATTTGTATCAATGAAATGGAAATATTACTTTTCTTTTCCTTTTTTTATTGATTTTATTGAGCTATACTTTTTTCTCTGCTCCCTTCCCTTTCTCTCCCCTCTCCTTCTGCCCTCTCCCATGGTCCCCATGTTCCCAATTTACTCAGGAGATCTTGTCTTTTTCTCCTTCCCATGTAGATTAGACCCATGTATGTCTCTCTTAGCTTCCTCATTGTTGTCTAGGTTCTCTGGGATTGGGATTTGTGGGCTGATGGAAACATTACTTTTATTGACCAAGAAAGGCACGTCAACAGTTTTGTCTTTTTGTTGTCTTTCTTCTTTGCCCTAATCGCAGTTGGTTGGTCCCTTCCTTTAAATATTCCATTCATAGCAATGCTCCTTCCTTAATATAATTTACCTTTTCCCATTTTTACTGAATTATCACTTAAAAAAGATAGTCCATTCTTGGAGAAGCTAAATGTCCCTGCATAATATACTAAGGCTGACTATTTTATGCAAACCTCTTTCCTCCTGCCCCCCCAGAACAACTTTGTGGGGTTAGTTCTCACTTTTCATTTTTATATAGTGTCCTAAGTAGCATTCACTGTCAGCTTGTCTCAGCCCAGAGTCACCTGAGAAAGGAGTCTCAGTTGAAGTATTGCCCAGATAAGATTGGCCTGCGGATATGTCTTTGGGGATTGTCTTGACTGGTCATTGATGTAGGAAGGATCAGCCCACTATGAGCAGCACCATTCCCTGTGTGGCTGATTCTGGGGACTATAAGAAAGCTAGTTAGCTAAGTATGAGCTCCAATGAGCCAACAAATCGTGTTCCTCCATGGTTTTGCTTCAAGTTCTCGATTGAATTTTCCCCCGACTTCTTACAGTGATGGGCTGTAACCTAGGAGCTGAGCAAACACATGGCCCTCCTACCTTGCTTTTGGTCAGAGTGTTTTTTATTACAGTAACAGAAATGAAGTTAGAGCTTTTGGGTCCTGGGTATTGAACTCAGGTCACCAGGCTTGCACAGCAATCACTTGTCGTCATCAGTGATCCCGCTATTCCTGCAAGATTGCTTTTCTTCTACTGATTCCATATCCAGGATCCCGTGGTTGGCCTTGGACCACAGAGCTCATAACTGTGCGTTCAGTTGACCATCTATTCTGGCAATTGTAGCCCTTGGCTTGGTTTCTCATTCTCTTGACTTCTGGCCCCTTGAGAGCTCTACAAATTCCAAATCAACCTCAGGTTTTGGTAACTTAAGGATACTTCTGGGGTGATGGTGGTTTCCTTGGATTAACAGAGGGAACAAAGCCCAGGATTGGGACCCAGAAGCCCTAAGCTTAAACCCCAGCTCAACCTCTCAATGGCTGTGGTGTTGGATGTGGTCTGGGCTTCTATTATGTTTTCTAGATTGGAACTTGAGAGTGTCATCTTCCAAGGGGAAAAAGATAATGGATGTGGAAAAATTTAAATAGTAAGAAGAAAAAATAACACACACACATATGTAGTTATACATTCTGTATTTTTGTTATCAAAACAATTTTAGTCTGAGAAGTATTTCTGTATCTCTCCACTTCATCCAGTATAACCATGGCCTGCTGAATCAAGGCCCAAGAGAACTGGTAGGAAGTGAACAGAGGTCAAGATCATTTGTAGCTAACCAGCTGCACCCAGCTCTACAGCGAAAGGCACAGGGAGAAGTATTTGGTCTCTATTTTTTCATTTTGTCTCTACAGACCTCTCCCCTCACCCTAGCTGTGTTTTTGTGAATTTCCTTAATTCATTCTTGGCTTCTAGGCCATCCCCAGCCTGGTTTCTTCTGTCTGTGGCTAGGGTCTTTGATGATCTGTTACTTGCTTCCCCCGGGGTAGTGTAGAAAGTCTTAATGCCTCAAGAATTTTATCCTCAGTGTGAGCTCTCTGTTTGCAAAGACTGGATTTTTACTTCTTGCCTTGGTAGCCAATAGTGTTTCTTAGTCCACTTTTTCTATGCCTAGAGGCTGTGTCCCCAAAACTACACAGATAGGTCTCAGCTCTGAAGTACGACATTTGGTGTGTAGTTCCTGCCTGCTCCAGGGTGGTAGGAACTATACACAATATGTTCTCCCTAGTTTGCTCCACCAGAAGTGACTTGGTTCTGGGAATTTGGCAACATTTTCTATGCCTTTTTGTGGTGTCCCTGCTTGTACTCTTTTAGGTGCTATGCACATGTACGGGTTGAGAAGGGCTAGTGGGGTCCTGGGCTGTTCCCCATTCCCTCAGTCACCTGTTTCCCCACTTTCCTGGAGACATGCTGACTCCTCTGTGAAATCCAATCCACGGACGGGCATGATTCCGGATCAGGCTGAACCCCCTAGAGCGCGCTGTGCTCTGTGAAGCGACTCCCAGAGTGAAACCCAATCTTGTTTTGTGCTGTTTCCATGTGGCTGCTCAATTTGCCGCCTGGAGCTGAGTCCCAAGGGAGCAATTAGATATTGCAAAGGGCAGAAAGATGTCCTGGGGACTGTTCAAGCCATTTTAATCATGTGCTAATCTAACTGAAAGTTTTAATATTTTGTATAACAATTAAAAAGGCCTGTGAAATTCTCTCATAAATTCGAACACTAATATCTACCACCTCACATGTATTTAAACAATTTAGGTGGCTGAGAGGGGACGTAGGTACACCAGATGTCTCTGATCATAAATACCCTTCACAGCTATCTGCAAAGAGCTTATCACCGTCTCTCCTGAAGTTCAAATAAACAAGCACAGATTCCATTGCTTGCACATGTGTGTGTGGGTCTTTGGAGGGAGGAAAGAGCAGCGTGCCTTAGGAGCTAATGTAAGATCTCAGTTCAGAGCGTGGTGACATCAGGAAGGTGCCGCCAGTGCAGGCTCCTTGGCAATGCTGCCTGCTGCCTTCTCAGATCCTAGCAAGAGACAGTCTTGGTTTGGTTGATTACTTCTGGGTTCTGATTCCTCTGCCCTGTAGAAACTCTGAAAGACTTTTGGATAAGATTCTTAGGAACTGTTTTTGTTTTTTTTTTTTTTTGTTGCTCTTTTTTTTTTTTTTTTTTTTCACAAACAGAATGGAATGATCTTTAATGGAGTGGTTTTGCTTTGACTCTGGATAAAGAAGCCTGGGATCTGTTTGCCTTCTCTGAGTAGAAATGGCCAACTGTAGCAGGGTAGTCTTTCAAAAATATTTATTTTATGAGTATGACTATTTTGCCTGCATGTGTGTCTATGGGCTGTGTGCACAACTGGTGCACTCAGAGGCCAGAGGAGAGCACTGGGTCCCCTGAAACTGAAGTTATAGCTGCCATGTAGGTGCTAGGAATCAAAAGCAGGTTCTTTGTAGGTGCTAGGAATCAAAAGCAGGTTCTTTGGAAGAAGAGCCATTGCTCTTGATTGCTGAGCCATACTCCCAGCTCACCAGGGCAGTCTTCTGTGCCCTGAGTTATACTGGGGATGGGTGGGTATCACCACGCAGCACCCACTCGGTTCATTTTTCCTGCAGGTGATGTTCAGATCCCAGGACCTCCCACCAATGTCCAGGCCTCAGAGATCAGCAGGAACTATGTGGTCCTCAGCTGGGATCCGCCTTCTCCCCGTGGGAAGGAGCCCTTGATGTACTTCATTGAGAAGGTATTCTGGCCCTGTTCCCAAGAAGGCTTCTCTCTGGTCGCCACCCTGTTTTCTGTGCTTTACTTAGGAGCTGTGAGCCCATTGGTCTCTGTAGAGCCTGACCACTGTTTTATAAGAGGAGGGTAGGCAGTGGGGAGCAGAGTTGCGACCTGGGGGCTGGTCCCTCACAGGTATCTGCTCTGGCATGGAAACCGAGCTTTATCACCTGTAGTGGACTGTTGCACAACTGTTTGGTTCCTCTGTCCCTATGGTTTGGGGAGGAGTGGTGTTTACACATCTATCTGCACCCGCCTTCCAATGTCTCCCAAGGACTGTTGGTTTCCTGAGAAGTGAAGCTATCAGTGTTCAGTGTTTGCAGACAAGTCATGCAGCCACTGGATGGCGATCTGGTAGAGCGAACCATGTGTTTGAGCAGCTTGAGGCTTCATTACCTGGATAATAGAAAAGGCAATCACATTTTATGTCATGACCTAGGACAACACACACATGCACAGGCACACACACAGACACACACACAGGCACACACAGGCACAGACATGCACACACAGGCACACACATACACAGGCTCACACACACATGTTCACACATATACAACCATCTGACAAATTCTACCTCTATACTTTGTAAGATATACCATTATGCCTTATGTATTCTCTCTTACTTCGTTTTTACAAACTTGGACACTGAATTCAACAAAATGACATAATTCCCCAAAAGCCTTGCTCAGTAAGCTAAGTAGCATCATGGTTTTGCTATGTGACCTCACCATTGTGTGACCTGTGCTCTTGGGAACACATGGATCGTGTCATGCCACCACTCCAAGTCGCTGCAGAATGGTAAAGCTTTTAACTGGATTGTGACCCATTAAGTGGTGAGGGAATCATAAACATTCCCCTAAACTCTCTTTTATTACCGTCCCTTCCATCTTTCCAAGACTCTGACCTCCTGTCCATTCCTCCTGCAGTCCGCGGTCGGGAGTGGCAGCTGGCAGAGGGTCAATGCCCAGACGGCGGTGAGATCGCCTCGGTATGCTGTCTTTGACTTGGCTGAGGGGAAGTCCTATGTCTTCCGGGTTCTTTCGGCCAATAAACATGGCCTGAGTGACCCATCTGAGATAACACCGCCTATTCAGGCACAGGACATGACTGGTAAGTTATGGCCACATCCAAAATCCATGACAGGATGAAAATAAGGTGTCCCTGGTACCCTTCAGTGAGAGGACAAAGATGCTGGAGCCCCTTGTACATGGGTTTGTGAGTGGGGTTGAGTCCATTCACAAGCAATGGAGGGCTGCCCCATATTGTGGCCAGCACTTAATGTTTCCCCCAAAGGTCTGTCTACTTTTCATGAAACCAACAAATGGTTTGTGAGCCTGTTCACTGAGACAGGGCTTCACTGTGTAGCCCTGTCTTCCCTCAAACTCACAGCCATCACTCCATCTCAGTCCCTTGAGTGTTGCGGTTATAAGCATATGCTACCTAGTAACGCATGGATTAAAATGTACATTTAAGTTATGGTCACTTAGAGACTCAAACCCTAAACACATGGTGGTTTTCTGCTCAGCCGACTTGAAGATCCCACTCAGAAACTTTCATGGTGGTAATGTCTTTCCTGTCAGTCATGTGACTCCGGAAGAGCCCCTAGTCCCACAGCTCCACCAGAACTCACATCTTTGTAGAGACTCAACCCTGGTTTTTACTCCTCGGGACCGAGGTGGCTCTCTGGAATGGCCCTCACTCTGACCACAGCTTCCATCCTCCTGTCTTCCCCTCAGTAGTCCCGTCAGCTCCCGGCCGGGTGCTCGCCTCTAGGAACACGAAGACGTCTGTTGTGGTGCAGTGGGACAGGCCGAAGCATGAAGAAGACCTGCTGGGTTACTATGTGGACTGCTGTGTGGCGGGAACAAACTTGTGGGAGCCATGCAACCACAAACCCATTGGATATAACAGGTGCCACCCCCATCCCCTAGCGACCAACCAATCCAGTGTCACACAAACAGGGCAGCAGACGCGGCGTGGCTTTCAGAACTGGAGAAACCACAGTAGAATGCCTGTGACTCCCCTATAGACATGATCCCTTCATTTAGTCACGTGTCGGGGTGGGGCATTCTAACATGCTGACTTGAGATAGGCGGTCACATCACTGAGATAACTTGTCTATTGAGGCAAATAACTTTTTTCTATTATTATTCTGATCGTATAAATGCATGGTATGCAGTGCAATAATCAAACATATGGATACAATATGTCATGATAACCATCACTGCTATTTCCTTAATATTTTAAATTAGATTTGTGGGGTGGGGGAGTCAGAGTGACATCTCTCCTCACCACACAGCAGGGTAAACTCTTCACCTCCCAACAGGGGTGGGACAGGGAATGACTACCCCATGGCTGGGCAGTGGGAAGCCAGAGTCTTTGCTTCTGAAACTACCCATCCTGTTCTCTGCCCAGGACACAAGGGTTGCCTGGCTTTGTGTTTTCTGCACAGTGTGCTTCACAGGAAGATGGAGTCTGTGTCAGTGGCCGCCGTAGAGGGTGTCCATGGCAGCTCTACCATCTTCCCTGAAAATAATTCTTTTAAAAAAGCATATTGTAAAAACCCAGATGGTATAAAAGAATAACAACCTGATGGTCTATCAGCCCACTGCCAGCAACAGGAGAAAGACTCAAGAGAGGATTCTCAGGAAGGGGCCTGCAGGATGTTGTATTGACTACTGTATTGAAATCATATTGACGATAGAGTCCTAGCAACTGCTTAAATTTCCTGAATACTTGCTGTCTGCAAGGCAGGTGGGCCAAGTTCCTTCTGGATTGTTTTCCATTTGATGCTCGTGCAGTTCTGTGAGGACTGAGCTTCCCCACTCCCCAGGAGGGAAAGCAGAGCCTAGTAGGGGTTAAGGGACCTGACAAAGGACATATGGTCCGGTGGATGTCAAAGCCCACGCTCCAGCCTGCTCTGTGTGAAGTCGAGGTCCTGGTCTCTACTCACTGCCCTGCATTCAGTTCCCATGCACGAACCTCTTAGATGTGAGGAATTGGGTGTTATGGCCGAGCTTCAGTCTCGAGAGGCTCCAGATGAAAAACTGAAGGCAGATCTCAGACATTTTTATTACATGCAATATAATCTGCTTGCTCTTTCACCCTAAACAACGAATTAACTCATGGCTCTGAAAATGAGGATGAAGGTGTGGTTTACAGGAAGAGTAAACTTGGGTTTAGATCAAGTGAGAATTTTTTATGAAGGGCCCCCCAGTGACACGTACTTCAGCTGTACGAAGTGGGAAGCCAGGGCCTGTGCCTTGTGACTCTCGACTGTGTTCCTCAGGTTCGTGGTACATGGCTTAACCACCGGTGAGCAGTACATCTTCCGGGTTAAGGCCGTCAATGCTGTGGGGACCAGCGAGAACTCCCAGGAGTCAGAGGTCATCAAGGTCCAGGCGGCCCTCAGTACGTAGCTCATGGGATCTTCTGTCTCTGTGTAGGGCTGTACTCTTTGCATCAAAAATACTTGTCACACCGCCTAGACCAACACCAGGGGGCAAAGGTGTAGGCACGGGGCTTGTTACAGAGTCCTCACCACCCAGTAGGCTGTTTGTCCTGGAAATAGCAGTGTGAGGGAAACTGGCAATAGGTCAACTCCATGGCAATTAAAGGTATCACAACAGCTCCATACTCGTGTGAGGATATTCCCTGTCTGCCATGACTGTCTCTTTGAAATATGTGCTTTCAAAGGGACAGCCGTGTGGTTTTCATGTCTCTTCCTGGTCTCATCTACGAATATTTGAAATGTCTATTATTTTGATCAAATGGCACCATATCTAGAGGGATGTCACCTTCCCCAACAAGCTTAGGAATGTGCCCCAGCTTCCCACTGACTGGTGTCCAAACAGGGAAACATGAGCTATGTACCCATATTAATCTGAAGTTTTCACTTCTGACCAAGAAGTTAAAACACACGCAATGGATAATGACGCCTCCTGCGGGCCACACGGTGATGGTTCTCCACATATGCAGAGTGGGAAGCTAGATTTGTTCACTTTCGGGGGCTAGACAGCATCTCCTGTCTCCATGTTCGGTCCAGGTTCAAACAGGTCCCTGTGCTATCATCAAGACACTTGAAGCTGCATTTAGAAAGAGCCATGGATACAGACGAAAGGAACGGGCACTGTTAAACTCACCCCCTTTAGAGGAGGCTGTGAAATGAGCAGCGGTTCCTGTGCCTCGGTTTCCCCCTGGGACTCCAAAGGTGGCTTCTTGGTGGGATGGGGAATATAGAGCCCTAGTGACTGTCATGCTTCTGTGTTCTTGCAGCTGTCCCTTCTCACCCCTACGGGATTACCCTGCTCAACTGTGACGGCCATTCCATGACCCTGGGCTGGAAAGTGCCTAAATTTAGCGGTGGCTCCGCCATCCTAGGTTACTACCTGGACAAGCGAGAAGTACACCATAAGAACTGGCACGAAGTCAACTCCTCGCCCGTCAAAGAGAGGATTTTAATGGTCAGTTTTCGTTTGTCCTTTGCTTTTTGCCTAAGTGACCTTTGCTGACCTTTGGGTGGACTCCTTCATTCAGAGTTTCAGAGTTCAGTTGGCTTTTGAGTCCTTTGATCCTGAAATAGACATTGTTTAAAAATCCTAGAAGTAGGGGGAGCATGGTGTTTGGATCTAGATGGGTTTTAGGAAGCTAAGAAGCAAGAAAGAGGCCTTGTCAGGAACTGAGCAGACTTCATAGTCAATTAGTGATCAGTTGGCAGGGATGGTGCGGGCCATCCTAGGAGCCCATCCTGGTCCAGGTGGCGGGGTGAGCAGAGGGGGCAGAGGGGTGGGAAAGGATCTAGCTGAGCAAGTGCTGATGGGAGGTCACTACTCCTTACTGACAACCACCTGTCTCAGCTAGAGTTTCTATTGCTGTGAAGAGACACCATGACCACGGCAACTCTTATAAAGGAAAACATGTAATTATCGTGGCTCACTTACAGTTGAGAGGTTTAGTCCATTAACGTCATGGTGGGGAAACAAGGAAGCATGCAGACAGACATGGTGCTAAAGAAGGAGCTGAGAGTTCTTACATCTCGACTCACAAGCAACAGGAAGTGATCTACGTCACTAGGTGTGGCTTGAGCATATATGAGACCTCAAAGCCCGCCTCCACAGTGACACATTTCCTCCAACAAGACCTCACCTGCTTCAACAAGACCTCACCTCCTAACAATGCCACTCCCTTTGGAGGCCATTTTCTTTCAAACCACCACACTCCCCTTTCCTAGAAATTCCCGTGTTTCCTATCCCTGTGCTGGTGTGTGTCAGAAGGAGTGACAGGTCTGGAGTTAAACCCCTAATTCAACTGTCAAAGTCTTTGATTTCTCATTTAAACAGTGATAAATGGGTTCACCTCATTGCCAACACCTAAGGACTGACCACAGCAGACACATTGGGAAAATGAGAATTGGGGGTGAGGTCTTAGCTACCTGATACCTATCATAGTGAAAACCCTGCTTTATGATACAGTTTATAATATGATTTTCTAACATTTAAACTATATTTACATCACTTAAATGTGATGATGTGTGTGGCTTATACCCAAATTTGGTGTGACAATGTTGATTCTTGCCAAGTTCTCCCTCAGTATGCAGTGGCTCTTTATTGGGCCTGTGCCTCTGACGGACCTACACTGGGTGCAGGTGGCCTCGTAGAAGACTTAGTCTCGCTTTCCAGCACGGTTCATTCCACTTCCTTCTCTCTCTGCAAGCTCCTCATGAGTTCTCCTTTGCTCCTATGTGTGTTAGCTCCGCATTGAGCTCTTTTATTAATCGAAACGAAATCCATACAGGTGGAAGGCTTGACGGAAGGCTCATTGTATGAGTTCAAAATCGCTGCCGTCAACCTGGCTGGGATTGGGCAGCCGTCGGATCCCAGTGAGCACTTCAAGTGTGAGGCTTGGACGGCACCAGAGCCGGGTGAGACAGTCTTCCCTGACAGGCATTCCTCCATTAGCGTGTCTGGCCAGAGGGGGCTCCAGTAGCAGGCTTGTGGGTGTTACGATATCGTCCCCTGCTTCCACAGTGAGAAGGTGGCCATTACATGATGTGGATTGTGGCAAGGGCTGCATGTGTCCGTGAGACTGGACCGATGCAACTGAGCATGGCCATGGAAGGGGTTTTGAGTAGGGAGTGGGCGGCGGTGCATGGAAGGAGCCGCTAGCTCAGGGCACAGAGGAGAGACAGTGTTCCACAGTCTGCAATGTGCAGCTGGCCCCTGACATATGATCCCAATGTGGCTGTGGCCACCAGCTCCTAAGGAGCCAAGAGAAGATAAGGGCAAAAGGTCCCAGGCAGGAAGCGAGCATGAGCCTAGCCCAAGTCAAGGCAGAGAAGGTTGCCAGGGTCCCCACCCCTGTGTTAGCCTCTGTGCTCCAGGATGTTGAGAATCAGGGGCCCCAGCTCCAAGAAGTACACTTGTTGAAGTCCTGACTGCATGTCCTACCTCCTTTCCTCTTTCTCTCCTTCCTTTTTTTCTTCCCCTTCCTTCCTCCCTCCCTTCCTGTCTTCCTCTTTACTTTCTTCTAGCTATCCTTTCTTCCCTTCTTCTTTTCTTCCTTCCTTCCTCCCTTCCTCCCTCCCTTTCTTCCTGTCTTCCTCTTTACTTCCATCCATCCATCCATCCTTCCTCCCTTCCCTCTCTCTTTCTTCTTTCCCTTTCCTCCCTCTCCTCTTCCTTCCTTCTTTCTCTCCCATATCCATATGCCCCACTCTTCCTCTTTCTTTCCTCATTTTCATTAAATAAGTTGGGCCCCTTAGAAATGGCTCTGCAGAAATTCTCCTCCCTCTTCTCCTCTTTTCTTCCTCCCTTGCCCCCTTGTCTCTTTGTCTCTTTTTCATTCCCAGGGAAGAAGGCCAGGGTTTCCTATCAGCTAGGCGATGCTCTGTCATGGAGCTATATCGACAACCCTTTTCTTTTCTTTTAAAAATCAACTTTATATTAAAAACTCAAATATAGGGCTGGAGAGATGGCTCAGCGGTTAAGAGCATTGCCTGCTCTTCCAAAGGTCCTGAGTTCAATTCCCGGCAACCACATGGTGGCTCACAACCATCTGGATTGAGGTCTGGTGCCCTCTTCTGGCCTGCAGACATACACACAGACAGAATATTGTATACATAATAAATAAATAAATATTTTAAAAAAGCCTCAAATATAAAAAAGAAACCACACACTGAAATTAACTAGACCCAAAGTCTATAGGCATTCAGAAGTTGTGGGGCTTCACATTGGATTTTACACTTTTGCTATTGAATACATTTTGATTCATTTGTCTACCACCAAAATTTAAAAAAAAGGTCTATGAGAGAGTTAGAACGGGGACCATATTAGCTCTACAGTGTCTTTCATAAAATGTACCCATTACTACTCTTTTATTTTTATTTTGAGAGAGGATGAGTTGCCAAGCTAGCTTAAACTTACTCTGTAGCCAAGACAGGCGTTGAGCTTTTAATCCTCCTGCCTCAGCTCCCTGAGTAACCCGAATGGCAGGTCTGCACCACCAGATCCAGCTCCAGTCTTACCGAAGGCTTCATAGAAACCGCTTTCACAGCACACACAGGGTATACTGAGATCTAATTAAGACGAAGCTGGGTAACATCGTCTCCCATCTTGCTTTGAAGAGCTCCTTTGGGAATGGGGAGTTAGCCCCAGACTCTTGTGGCTTGCTGGTACCCTGAAGAGAACTGTGGTCTGTGTTAGCATGTTGGGAGGTTTGTAGCACAGCAATGGCAACAATTTCTGCACATTAGCTCTTTGATGCCCATGTGCTGGCCTGAGAGAGTGATATGCACTGTGCGTTGCTTGGTTGGTACTCACAGTCATCCAGGTACCTGTTGGAGGGGATAGAGGCTGGACTCTCCTTTCAGCCCCAGCATCAGGAACCTTCTAGAGAGAGTGAGATATTGATATGAAGAGGATACATGTTATACCTGTAGATGGAAGCCCTTGCCAAGGCAGCAGGGGAATCGCTGCAGTGGTGGGGGTGGCAGGGTCACTATAGTGGTGGGGGTGGGAGGCCCCTCCCCGGCAGATAGGGTGACATGAGTGGTAGGGATGGGAGACCCCTGTTCTGGTTGCAGGGTCACTGCAGTGATGGTGGTGATAATAAGGTTTGGCTCAGTTGGCTGTGCTCAGATTTAGTGACTTTTCAGGCCCTGCCTATGACCTGACATTCTGTGAGGTCCGAGACACCTCTCTGGTCATGCTGTGGAAAGCCCCCGTGTACTCGGGCAGCAGTCCCGTTTCTGGATATCTTGTGGATTTTAAGGAAGAGGATTCAGGGGAATGGAAGACCACCAGCGAGGCGCCAACTCCAAATCGCTACTTAAAGGTGACTGTCACCCCTTCCACATGCATGTTTTTGATTCCCTAGCAAACTGGCCCCAAGTCTCTAGGTGAGAGATGCCCCATTGTAGGGGACTTCACCGCCGGGGTCTACAGCACAAGGGCAGGAAGCTCCAGCAGAGGGCAGCAAAGCACCTTAAGGAGGTGGTGCTGGCCTCACAAACACTGCCAGAAAGCTGTGAGGATTTGCTGTTTATTCCCTGACCCACGTTGCAGCCTACCCAGCCACCATTGTAGGACCACGCCCCTTGTATGAGGTCCGTTCTCCAACCAAGGCAAGGAGATGGCTTCTAACTCTGTGCCTCAACCTCAAGCCCAACGTTTGCTTTACCTAGTTCCTGTAATTGCTAATCGTAATTGCTTATCTTTAACAATTATTTATTTAATAATAATAATTATTGAATAATTATATTTAATAATTATTGCTAATAATAATTGCTTATGTACTTGGTAAGCAACAGACACGGACATGCATGCACATGCACACACTCATTCACACATATCCTCACACATGTGTACGTATACTTAGCTGTACTCACCTGACACACATGCATATATGCACACAAACATCTGCCTGTATACACACACCTGTGGTCTCACGCATGCACATATACAGCTGTCCTAACATGTACACATATATATCTGCATCATTTATATGTACACTTGCGTGTACACATTGTATTATACAGATATAGGCACCTTCACATTCTTATGCACATGTACATACACACACAGAAGCCCACACATGCATATACATACATCTACACTCTCACACATGCACACATATACACAAGTACACACATGAACTCGTATATACATACCTGCACTGTCACATACATACATCTGCATATATTCACTCATACACAGGCACTTGTATGCACACATGTACATATATACATATTTGCCCTTACACTCATACACATAATTTCACATCAGCACTCACACATGTCTGAACACACATGTGCAATTCTTGCACTGTTACACATGTGCACACATGAACACATACTTGTATACCTGTATACATATGCATGCATGTATACACACATGCACACTTGAACTCACCCACCCATCTACACATATGTATACAGATGCATGACTGTGCCCACATATATACACATATGTACATTCACGCTATCCCACACATGCATACCAGCACTCTGACACACATATGCACACATACATGCTTGCATTGCCACATGCATTTATATGCATATACACCTGCACACCTACACTTACACATACACAGGAGCGCACTCACATGCAGAATTTAAGTTAGTTCACCCTCATTTTTCGAATACTTACACTTGCAGTTTTCTCATCTCTGGGTCAGTGTGACAGAGTCTTTGAGTCCCTGGCCTACATCCTTGGATGCTTACCTTGTTGACCCAGGGGTCTTCTCTTGATGTGGTTTAGACAGACGCCTGTGCACCCTCTTACAAGGAAGGTGACGTTCATGCCAGACACTGAAGTACAATGATGGAGGCATAGGCAGCAATATGCTCTGCCAAGCAGACTCGCAGCAGAAAACTGTCTCCTTTGAATGAGTATGGTTGGTGGGAGAGTGTGCGTACATGTGAGAAGAGACTGTTTCAATTACGGCGTGTCTAAAGTGTGATTTCTAACAGCCAGAAACCACATTTGAAGTCGTATCTGGTCCTGGAGAACTATGTTAAATATCACCACCAGGTTGTAACCTTGTTGATAGCATTTGATCTCGCACCTCGGTGTTCAGAGGAACACATGAATGTAGATGGCCCCAAACCTACTCCTTCCGCCAGTGAGCTTGGGTGCTCTCTGCCCTGGCACGTGTTTCTTCTGTCATTTCCAGGTCTGTGACCTGCAGCAAGGTAAGACCTATGTGTTCAGAGTTCGAGCAGTGAATGCCAGTGGACCAGGGAAGCCGTCAGACACGTCGGAGCCTGTGCTTGTGGAGGCCCGGCCAGGTGAGCCCCTACCTCTCAGTTGCTCAGTGCAGTAGATGTCACCCCACAGAGGGACCTTGAGGGGTGCATTCGTGCTCTGTATGTATGCGTATGTGTGGGTGGAGGCATGTTTAATATGTAACCTACCATTTTAAATTTTAAAAAGTTCTTTGGTAACTTCATACATGTGTATAATTCATTTTGATTATATATACCCCACTACCTGCTTACCCCTTCCTCACTGAACTCTTCTTTTCTTCCCCACAAACATGCTTTAAGCAGAACTTGATTGACAGAAGAAGTTAGGCTACATCCAGGCTCTGCACCTGCTCTAAGCCCCTGAGCACATGGCCGTCTGCCTGGTGCGGAGAAGTTGTTCTAGGAGTAGCAGATGATGTCCAAGGGGGACCACTTTTGTTTGCACAACAGCTGGGGTCAGGTCAGATGCCTGTAAAGCTATTGGTCACTTTCTTGGCTGCATCAGACTCCTTTGAGGTGATCTTGCAAAAAGGCGTCTCTGGGGCTGAAACCAGGTCCTAAGATACTCAGGTTGGTTGTGTGCCTGGGTTCAGGGAGGTGATGGAGTCAAGAGCTGAAACCTCTGTGTTTTACTCTTGGGGCCTCTTGCTCTCATCTGTCTCTGTTTCCCTCCTTTTCATCTTCCTGGTAACCCAGGATTGAGATCACTGACTTTAGTTTCATTTACCAGCTTTGACTCCTTTTGCCAACGCCGCCACCACTCCCACCACCAGCAACAATACAACACCCTCTTCTTCTTCCTCCTCCTCTTCATCCTCCCCCCAAAGATTTGTTTTTATTTTATGTGTATGAGTGTTTTGCCATGAATGTGACTGGTGCTCTCAGAAACCTTCTAAGAGGGCATCGGAGCTCTTTGAACTGGAGTTACAGATGGTTGTGAGCTGCTAAGTGGGTGCTGGGAATCGAACAAATTCTTCTGAAAGAGCAGCAAATGCTCTTAATGGCTGAGCCATCTCTCTACCCCCAGCACTAGCTTCTAAGAGTTGTATTCTGAATTATCTGGTGTCAGACAGCAGCCCTCATTTCCCAGAAAACAAACAAACAAACAAACAAACAAACAAACAAACAGAATAACCGACGTGGAGAAGGAAGAATGTGTGGGAGCTATGGAGTAGTGTAAACATGACAGTCCAGGTTATGGTCTGGGGGTGATGGGTCAGTTCGAGAGGCAGTCTTAGGGTTTCTGCAGTGTTAGAGAGGAAGCCAGTAGAAGTTTGAGGACACAAATAACATCAGCTCAGCCAGCAGCTGGCCTTGTCAGCCAGCTCCCTGAGGGCTGCTTGCTCTCGTAAGCCTCTCTGGTCAATTTTGGACAGACATTAAGTAAAACTTATGATGCGACCAATCTCAAACAGGCTTCCACCTGGCTACTGCTAGCCGCTCTCTAGAAAAAGGAATCTGGGGGACATAGTGTTCCTGAGGATCCCTCCCTTCCTCCCATCTCTAACAGGCACCAAGGAGATCAGTGCTGGTGTGGATGAGGAGGGCAACATCTACCTTGCGTTTGACTGCCAGGAAATGACAGACGCCTCCCAGTTCACCTGGTGCAAGGCCTATGAAGAGATCGCTGACGAGGAGCGGTTTGAGGTTCAGACTGAGGGCGATCAGTAAGTAGCCAGCCAGAGGCTGCAGACCTTTGGCTTCTGCAGGCAGAGGTGACTAACCCTCGCCTTTCCTTTTCCTTTCAGTTCAAAGCTGTACTTTAAGAATCCAGATAAAGTGGACGTGGGGACATATTCTGTATCTGTCAGTGACACGGATGGTGTGTCCTCCAGTTTCGTTTTGGATGAGGAAGGTAACCTTCTCCTGACACAGGCTGGCTATCCCCAGCTTTGTCATGCTTTCAGAGATCGGCTCTCAAACAGAGAAAACACATTTGGTCAGGAAGAAGGCTGGGCATGTGGTTTGCTCATGAGCCAAAATCTCTTTAGAAATTTGGCAAATGCAGGTCTTCTCACTGCCTCTTTCTGTCTTGGAAGGTATCCCACGGGCAAGCAGAACTCAGTCTTTCCAAGGGGCCCACTCCCAGGATAGCAGCGTTGGTTCACATCCACCTCAATATGGCTCATAGAGGAATCAGTTATATATATATATATATATATACTCGGTGATGCGAAATTTGCCTTGATGTTTGTCTTAGTTAGGGTTTCTGCGGCTGTGAAGACTCCTTGACCACTGCAACTCTTATAAAGGAAAACATTTAATTGGGGTGGTTTATAGTTCAGAGGTTTAGTCCATTGTCATCATGGTGAGAAGCATGGTAGCATGCAGGCAGACATAGCAGCACTGGAGAAGGAGCTGAGAGTTCTATATCTTGTTCTACAGGCAATAGGAAGTAAACTGTCTCATTGGGCATGACTTGAGCACACATGAGATTGCAAAGCCCCATCTGCAGTGACACTTTCTCTAACCAGGCCACACCCACTCCAACAAGGCCACACCTCCTATAGTGCCAATCTCTACAGGCCAAGGTTTCAAGCACACGAGTCTGTGGGGGCCAATACAATCCAAACTACTACAGCATTGTTCATAGACTTCTGAATGCATGGGTCAAAACTGATGAAGTTTTTTCTTCCTTTTAGAACTTGAGCGTTTGATGGCACTGAGCAATGAGATAAAGAATCCCAGTAAGTAATCACCTGGCTTCATACATGCATCTGCAGACCCAGGAGGAGGGAGGGCCTTCATTAGACTTATAATCATCCGCTTAGGAGAAATATCGGCTTATGTTATGGAAACTTGCCTGCCTGTTCCTAGTCCAAGCGAATTGTCTGGCAGAGGTCATCTCCCAGAGTCACCCCTCAGCCTCTGACCATGTCCAGAGAGCTTCAAGGAACTCATCCAACAGGAGGCTTTTCACAAGGTTCTCACGTCTTGCTTCCATGATCCTGGGCAATACTCCATGGCTCACCTTGAAATGTTTAGGAACTGGGATTGGTGTTGTCTTCCAATCTTCAGCTGTCCATCTGAGCCGATCTGTTCACCACTGACTTACGATTTCTCTTCCTCCTGCAGCAATTCCTCTGAAGTCCGAATTAGCTTATGAGATTTTCGATAAGGGTCAGGTCCGCTTCTGGCTCCAGGCAGAGCACCTTTCACCGGATGCCAGCTTCCGGTTTGTTATCAATGACAGAGAGGTCTCTGACAGTGAGGTGAGTTCTTGGAGTGAGCTATGGCTCAGAGGGAGCTGGGTTTGCTGGTCTGGGAGTGAGCTGAAGCTTAGAGAAATCTGAGTTTACTTGGAAGGTTCTCGGAGTCAATGTTTTGAGTTCGTTCCCACCCTTTTAGAAATAGAGGTTCAGAAGGTTGACCAGATAGCTCGAGGTTGAGGTTCTCACAGTGCTCAGAGAGTCATTCTTGGTTTGGTACTTTACTAAATGAACACTTAGCTTTTGTTCTACTTTGTGTGTATGTGTGTGTGTGCATTTACTTGTGTTAGTGGTTGAGGTGTGTGCATGCTTGGCACATGTGAGTATTTTTCCTCAGTCATCTTTCCCTTTTTGTCTGAGACATTGGAATTTCATCAAATATGCTAGCCTAGCTAGCCTGCAAGCTTACAGAGATCTATCTGTCTGCCTCCAATTTTGCTATTTCTGGGCATGTTGAGCTTTTTATGTGGGTTCTGGGATCCAAATGCAGTTCCTCATGCTTGTGAGGCAGGAACTTTACTGAATGAGTGAGTCATCATCTTTCTATATTGTTGATTATGTGAAAATAATCTTGAAATTACTACAGTCCTCATTTTGCGCTATGGAACACTTGAGAAGTCATTAACTATGTGTAGATATATTAACCCTTGTCTAGTTTATAGCATGCTGGGGAACCCAGTCATAGAACAAATCTATTTTTTATGGTGTCGCTTTTATTCAGGGGTGAGTTAAGTGAATCATCTATTGGTATATCCCCTTTTCCACTAAATGCCCAGTGTATGTCTTTGGTGCTTAGCCACCTAGTCCTAAATTCCCCATTCCGATATTCACCACACACCTATCAACTGGGAGCTGGAACTGAGAGCCCACCTATGTTTGTGGGCAGCCTACTCTCTTTCTATGAGCTTTGCTATCTACTCTAAGGTTGGTCTTTATGTCTGGTGGTTTTGGCAAAACAGGGCTAGATGAAGTGTATCGAACAGAAATCTTGGGATGTCAGGATCATGTGGTGTTTTAAATCATGTGATCGAGTCAGTCTGTCCCACGGGAGCCATGCCATGCTTTTAGAAAAAGTAGAGGGCAGTTGGATTTTGTGGGCTGTAATCGCCGAGTGCGTACACACTGTATATGGGATGGTACTCCCTGATCAAGGCAAGGGGAGATGTTTTCTAGGAAAAGAAGTGGAATGTGGAGTGATTGCACATTATTCGCTGGGCATCTTTTGATTAACATTCCCTGCCTGCCATGGAGAGCGACGATGCTGCTCCAGAGCTAATCCTTTGGAGTAGGAGTGTGCCATTTCACGTCTTTAATTAGCAGCCCACAGGTGACGTTCACGTTTGAAGACTGATGCTGTTTTTGTGAAAGTCACATAAAACCCTGTATTTATGGGGCTCGTAAAATCACAGAACTTCGTCTTGCTGCATAAAGATGCCTAATTATTTCCTAAAGCCTTCTCAGATACCGTGGTGAGGGTGCAGAGGAAGCTGGAGAGCCTGCTGTGTTTTCAAGCTTCTGGCTGGTGAAATTCATACCTGGGATGTTTTAACTAGTTAGAGTGGGTTCCAGCACTTCTGGGAACATATGGTGAACTGGTGGTGATGTCACACAGATACCGACCATTTGTTGAGTAACATGAAAGCTGCTTTTGATAATTCAAATGTCTTCATCTGGAACTAGACAGATATGCAAGGACCAGGGCAGGACAACTCGCTGGGCTCTTACACTTCTAGTCCGATATGGGGGCGACTCATTTCAGGATGAGGACACGGTGCTTCCACATAGTTCCTGTCATTAACATGTTCTGGAAGGTTCTATCTCAAGACTAATCAGCAGGCTGGTGCCCTTCATTGTGGCCTTTCTTGAGAACATAGATATACCCGTCTCCTCTTCTACCTCCCTTTGAAAACACCCAGTAATGTTGTACAAGTACGGAACATGTGGCTAACATATTTGGAAGCAACTTTGAATTTTTTAGTAATTTTTTTGTATGTTTATTGGATATCAAAGCCTTGGGAAGGGCAGGCTTTAGCCATTTATAACCAGGAGGCTGCTTACAGTTCAGGGGCTGAAGCTCATAGCTATGCACTAGGGAACTTTCTGTCTCTCTTCCCTTCCCAGAGGACAGTGGTTTCTTTTTGGTTCTTGGTTCACCCAGAGGTATAGTTGATAACTTTCTTTCTGAGTTCCTTTGTGTCCCCCAGTTCCTTCAGAATGGTCTCAGGTGTATCTTAGTTAGTCTTCTGTTGCTGTGTAGAGACACCATGACCATAGCAACTCTTATAAAGGAAAGCCTTTAACTGCGGGCCTGTGTACAGTTTCAGAGGGTTAGTCAGTGATCATCATGGCAGGAACACAGACGGGTGTGGCACTGGAACAGAAGCTGAGAGCTTTATATCCTGAACCACATGGAGCAGGGAGAGAGAGAGAGAGAGAGAGGACTCACCTGCTGTGGGCTTTTGAAACACTTCCTCTAACAAGGCCACACCTCCTAATCCTTCCCAAACAGTTTCACTCCCTGGTAATTAAGCATTTAAATATATGTGCCTCCTGGGGGACTCTCATTCAAGCAACCTCGAGGTGTAACTTCATTGTGGAGAAGCAGTTTCATCACGTCATTCTCTGTGTTTTTTTCTGGGTTCCAGACTCACAGGATTAAATGCAACAGATCTACAGGTCTGATTGAGATGGTCATGGATCGGTTTACTATAGAAAACGAAGGGACCTACACTGTGCAGCTTCAAGATGGAAAGGCCAAGAATCAGTCCTCATTGGTGCTCATTGGAGACGGTATGCCACATGCCTGCAAAACATATTGGAAGGAAAATCCCTTTGAATCGAGAGATATTTCATCTCTCTATTTTTCTTGACTAGCGTTCAAAGCTGTCCTTGAAGAGGCTGAATTTCAAAGGAAGGAATTCCTCAGGAAACAAGGTAGGTGGTAGCTCCCTCACACAGCAGTAGCACAAGGTGCAGACCTGACTTTGTAACGTGTCTCCAACAGACCCTGCATCTCACAGCTGACTCTGAAGACATGTGGGATGATCGAACATTAAGCAATCATTTTAGCTAAGGAAATTAGGAGACGTCTCTGTCTTTATCCCTTTAGGGGTATCTTGCTTATATTCTTTCTTGCTTCTAACCTTGGCTGACCCTGGATATATGTTCATAATTTCCTATGACTCTCCTTATTGGAAAGCAGGGTGTCTTAACTAACCTCTGCACCAGTGACTGACTAGTCCCTGGCCCCTACAGCTTGATAATCCTTCCCAGCCCCTTTCTTTCCATGTTCCTCTCACAGAAGTGGTAGGAGCTCAGGTTAGCCAAGTTCCCATCCTCTTTCAGCCCAGTATAACCCTCTGGCCATGTCAGATGGACTTCTCTGGATACCCCCATCAAAGTGTCCAGATCACGCCTTATTTGGTTTTGCTTTTACCACAGGTTTTTCTAAAAGTATATTTTTAATTGAAATAATATTATTTCATCTTCTGTCCTCCATTCATTCCCACCAGTGCTTCCTAAGTACCTTCCTACTGGCCCCCTCTGCAAGCTAATTTAAACAAGACACCAATTGAGTTCTAGCCTTATAAAATGTATTAATATAAAACAATCAGTACATGAGTCTCAAACCTGGTTTACGTTGTTGTGCTGAATGAGAAAATAGTTTTATTAGGAGATAGCTTCATGCTTATTTCAGCAGAAATTATTGATATTGTTGAAAGACATACACAGCCCCATCCCTGATCTGAACTAACAAGCATCTACAAAGTTGCGAGGTCATGTTGCTTTATCTTCCTCTCACTTCTGTTACTTCCCTTCCTTTAAAGACTTTGTCACTGTGCTGCTCAGTGTTCAGTCAGAGGCATAGCCCAGGAAAGAGACTGTGAGGAGCTGGATATAAATATCGAAAGAGCAAATGACCCCATGTGCAGTAAGGAGGGGACCGTGTCCTCCCATTGGCAACAGGGGGCTCAAGAGAGATTCAGCTCTTAGGCAAGCTGGCTTCAGGACAATGAGCCATGCCTTGGCTTTACAGGACAAAGCAGGTTCCTTCAGTCTTTATGTTTATATATCAAAATATAACATAGACATATTAAAACACATAGACATATGTATATGTAATATTTACCTTAGCCGTAGGTGTCTACACATGTAAATTCTTATTTTAGAACTTCCTCCTTTTCCCACAGGCCCTCATTTTGCTGAATATTTGCACTGGGATGTTACAGAAGACTGTGAAGTTAGGCTTATCTGCAAGGTGAGAGATCCAGTGGTTTCCCCTTTGTGTTCCTTGTGGGGAGGCTGGCTAGGGAGCAGCCATGGGGAGTGAAATGGGTGGCCAAGGTTTAGGTGCAAGAAGAGACTTCAGGGTCTAGTGAACCCTGTAGATGTAGATGGTAAGTGTCTGTCCTTCCTTCTTCATGGTGCAATAGTGCTGTGACTTTCAAAAGAAGATTTAAGAAGGTAGCTTACTAAAGTATGGACTTAGAACGTTAACAGTGGCTCCAAGAGAAGACATGTCATGAAGAAATGTGTATGCCATGCTGTCCACATGGCACCATCAGGGACTAAAAGGCATATTTGGGGAATTGTTACTTATGATTTATGTTAATAATTCAGTAAAGAAGCTTATTTCTAAGTTGTATTTTCATCAACAAACCTTTAATTTATTGAGTACCTGCCTTATATGTCACTGTGAAAGCGTTGGGATAAATGGTAATAGTGCATTATTTTTGTCCATAATCTACTTAAAGACTACTTAAAGCCCAAGATGAAAACAAGCAGGCTGTTTCAGCAAGGTGGGGCTTCAGGGGTCAGGCCAGTTCAGGTCCAGGGAGTGAGACCACAGGCAGGAGTTGAGTGTCACCCTTAACCACAGTCAGAAGACAAAGCCAATGTTATGGGTGTTTTGTACAACAAGAAGCCATGGAGCTATATCAAGAGGGCAGAGCTGGTGGCTGTGGGGTTGTAAGAAGGGTTGGGTTTGATGGTGGAGCCTGAAGTATTGGCATTCAGAGGCAAGATGCTAGTTCTTTACTGAACAATGGGCTTTTTTGTACATGGGCAGAAAAACTGAAAAAACAAACATCAGTTTTCTCAAATGATCACCATGCACGGATAGGTATGTATTTCTATAGTGAGCATTATAAAGCTCAGCTCATCAGGAGGTCAGAGGTCAGGCTCAGGGACGAGGAGGGTGACTGATGTTCTGGTTCTGACCACAGTACCAGGACATCCTGGTCTTCCTGTATCCTAAGGATAAGGGGCAAAAATGTGAGGTCCTCTTCTTGGGGGCTGATAGTGTCCAAATGCTGTGTAACTGCCTACAAATATTTGAAACTACACCAAGTTCTCTGGTCACAGATCTGCACAGTCCAGTGGACACGGGTATTAGGACAAAGAAAGAAATCTCGAAATCAGTACTTTGCAATCTCATGCATTCAGTTTGTACATTCATGTCCCCATAAATGCTGCAAACCAACTTCCTGAATATCTTTTCATTCAGTCATAACTGTGGCAGGTGATACTTCTTGATTTATTTATGTGACAAAATACATAGGGAATAGTATATATTAGGGTATACTTTCACTTTTATAGAATAGCATTTGAAAGCAAAAGAAGTATTTAACAGAAACCTCAATCACAAGAAGAAAGTGTGTTGGGAGTTTGTCATTCTCTAGAGCAGTGTGATGGGAGAGCAGTGGCCCTTGAGTATGTGCAAACGGTGTGAGCAATGTCTGAGGAACTTGTTTCTTCATGTCTCTTTGCACACTAGTGCACACATGAGGCACCTGAGTGTTCCAACGTGGCAGAGATGAATTGCAGGGCCAGAGATGACATGCAGGGGCTGTCACTCGGTGAGACCCCTCCACCCACATGGCAGCAGAATGGAGGCTGTTTAGACACCAGATTGAAGGGCACTGGAAAGTCTTCAGCTTCACACACACAGAGTTCAACTATCCCCCTGATGAGCAGAGTGAGCCTAGAGACAAGGAAGGATGGCAGAAGCTGGCATTGCAGGGAGATCCAGCCAGAGCAGACCAGGAAGTTACTATCCTGTGATGTGTGTTCCGTCATGTTTTGTGCTGGGGTGGGGCGCTTCTGGGCGGCTACTCCATGGTCCCCATGCATTCCTTAAACACGTGATTGGCTTCTCTGTACGAGGCTGTCTTTCAACTCGGGACTAAAGTAGGTAAAAGTACCTGCAGTATGTGATTTTTCTCACGTCACTGGCGACAACACTGCATATAGCTGCTGTGGAAATTCCGAACACATGGCCTTCCTGGTCTCTAGAGCCAATCCCATGACATAATGTTCCATTGCTGGCATTCCCTATATGGGGGTGATGGGGATGCAGATTCCTCAGCCTCCTGGAATCCAATGTCATCCAACACCTGCCACACAAAGTAGAATATTGTCTTTCTGAGCTAGCATGTCACCCACGCGAGTGTGAACGTGGTTCCTCTCCATCAGAACCCTGCAAACCTTAGCTTCTAAGCCAGAGGCTTGACTGTGAGGAATTCCCACATAGGGTAGCTCTCCGTCCTGGTGCCATCCCTTTGTGTTCATGCGCCTCAATATCACACTTTCAAAGAGCAGCCACCCAGTGATCTAAAGAGCTCGAGGAACATTTTAAGAACCAAAGCAGTTTGCTTGGGTCTCATCAGCAACATTTCCTATTAAAGGAGAGATTTTCACACCTACTGGCTCCATCTGTCCTGTCGGTGGCAGGCACTGTGAGAGCTTACTGCTTTTGGGAGACCATTGATAAATACATTCGCTGTTAGTAGAAGACAGTTCTACCACAAGCCCCTGCTGAGCCTGTTGAGGGTAAAAGCTGGTGTTTTCTTTAGGTCTGGGGTTGACTAACCCTGAAGGATGTTTTTTTGTTTTTTTTTTTTTCTCTTGAACACTTAGGACTTCTGTTTTGCAGGTCGCAAACACCAAGAAGGAGACAGTTTTCAAATGGCTCAAGGATGATGTCCTTTATGAAACTGAGACCATGCCAGACCTGGAGAAGGGGGTCTGTGAGCTGCTTATACCAAAGGTACGACGCAGCCAGAGAAACAAAACAGCGCTCTCCGTAGCTTGTCAACTTGGCTGTGCCTTCTGGTTTGCACACTGATTTCCCCTGCTTTGCAAGCAAAATGGACTAAGACAACATCTTGCCTTGTGTTTATTTTGCATGAATATGGAATGTGTTTTTTTCCTAGTTGTCTAAGAAGGACCATGGGGAATACAAAGCAACCTTGAAAGATGACAGAGGCCAAGATGTCTCTATCCTGGAAATAGCTGGCAAAGGTAAGATGGTGCCTTCTTTGTCTTACAAGGAAATCTGTTCTGGTTGTGGAGCTGTGTCCATACATACCCTGAGCTGTGTGCATATTTCACTGACCAGGACTCTGTCCATGGGGCAGGGGGAGGGGCGCTGTGGAAGAGTACTCACGAGTATCTGTAGCTGTGTGCGTACCAGCTGAGCAGGACTCCATTCTGTCCCTGGAATGAGGGGTGTCAGGGAGGTGGTGTCACACACACCCTGAGCTGACGGAGCTCCATGCTATCCATGGAATGGCCGGTGCTATAGAAGTACCCTCATGCACAATCTGAACTGTGTGCATTTTGCCACTTTAGTGACGCTGGGTAAGGAAACCAGATTGTCCTTTGTCTGCATTAAGAGTTTCTTCACAGTGTTAGAGAAAATGCACAATATCACTTTGGACTTAGATGAAATGTCATTTCACTCCCTCATCAGAGGCCGTGTTTGATTCCTTACAAATGCCGTAAAGATGATTGAAGCTCTTAGGAAGTTACTCAATTCCATGTACAGTTGGATTTATGTCAAACAAAATGTTCTTGTCCCGTGTTTAAAAAGCGAATAGGTTACAAGGATTTATGGTGCACATAAGCCTTTTATGGACAAATATTACCATTTTAGTGTTTCATTTTTCAAATGAGGATCACAGTTTCCTGTGTCAGTTTAATTAGACATGGAAAATGCTGCTTTCTGCTAAAGTCACAACCAATGATGGTGCATCGCCTTTCTCTCTTCCAGTCTACGAGGACATGATCCTGGCAATGAGTCGTGTGTGTGGTAAGTAAAGTCCCCGAGGTTTCAAGTCTGGTTGGCAGAAGCATCTCTGTTTCCTAGGGTGAGCACTCACGTCCCAGAGGACACTGATGGCTGGGTGTGCCCCTGCCTGGACTTGGGCTGGTGGCAGGAGAATGACTGGTGACCTGCCTGCTCTGTCATACTCCGTCTGAGCTCTGCAGGGTGATTACTGGAGCCTGTGTCCAGCTTCAGAAGGCCCTGCTGGCACTGCCTACAATTCACCACTGTCAATTTGCCCTTGCCCAACCTGGGCAATGGTGTTGTTCAAAAGTGCTATTAGTCTTTCTTCAAACACAGAATAGTCATAGTGGATATTGAACACTTAGACTTCATAGTCTGTATATTGAGCCATTTGTCTTTGTCTAGAAACTGGAAAAGCAAAAACATCGCTTATAAATGGGCAAATAGTAGCTCCCATGGTAACAGTTAGTGACCCGTTACTCCAGACTCTCTAGATTTGAAGGCATGCCCAACCTGTGACCTACTGGCTACACGTGACTGGACAAAGTCAAGGATAGCTACACATGTGACCCAACACAGAATCAAATACCTTCTTGTGACGTCATGAGACCTTCTGGAATTTCCTTCCCTGCCGTTCTGTTGTGAGGTTCTCCAGTGTGAATTTTATGACTGACAACACCGTGTTATAATGTCAAAAGATTAGACACATCAGCTGGAGAATACCCAGGTCAAATTTTCTGATCACGTAACCAAAATCTGCGTGGGCAGGTAGATGACCAGCTAGCTGAGTCAGGACTCACCAGAACCCATATCCCCTTTACCTCAATTGCAAAGTCCTATGCTTTCCCAGAATTCCCTAGAAAACCACTGTATGCATACCTATAATGCTTTTGCAAGCACTCCTGTGAGGTAGACCTTTTTGCTTTCATTTAGTGAAAGGGACCTGGCTACATTTTAAAATAAGGTTCCCTTGGAATGGCTTTCAGTGAGTCAAACACTAGCCCATGGGCGTGCAAGCTGCTTGTAAGGTGAATCAAGTCACTTGAAAAATGGCTTTGTTCTCACACTCTGCAGGGCTAGTTTGTATTAACTATCTCATAACGTGTTGGAGGGCCACCTGCCAATGACAGGTCACATATAGAGAACCGATGAGTGCAACAGATAGACCTCACATGATGCTTCCGGAACTCCGGGCACACTCTATCAACCAAGGTGGACGCAGGCATCTTTTATGAGGAGTTAGGTGTGGATGGAGAGCAAGCACAGAAGTCTCCATGTGACTAGTCCCCCTGGCATCTCTGTGCCATTTCGGGTGGAGAGGAGTGAGGTGCAGGTGTCTCCAGGAAGGAAGGTTCTGGCTTTGTCCTCTGACTTTGGCTTCTGCTGATTTGCCCTCCTCCCTCCTGTATGGGGTTTCAGGAGCTCTTCAGACTTGGGTCAATTAACATAGCAGGTTTCATAGCCATTGTCACCAAGAGTGATTCTTTCAGGCAAGCCAAAGTGCTAAGGGCCAGGTGTGGATTACTTTTGAAAAGCTTCATGTGTCTTTGGTCGTAAGCAAAAGGGCTTTTCACAGTACTCTGGCAGGGCAAGTGTACGTCTCAGATGAAAGCATGTGACATGGGAGGGAGGAGCCTCTGTGGTTATGACAGGAATGAGTATCAACTTGAGGAGTGACGTGCCAATACTGTGGACGGGTGCGTCTTACCGTTGGGCCATGGGCCTGTCCTGCCTACTTCTCTGAGAGCTGATCTAATATATTGTTATCTGCAGGAGCCTCTGCCTCACCACTGAAGGTTCTCTGCACCCCAGAGGGCATCAGACTTCAGTGCTTCATGAAGTATTTCACAGAGGAAATGAAGGTCAGCTGGTATCACAAGTGAGTATGAGAGCTTCTGTCCATGACCGCAGCAGCTTGTGGCTCAATGTGGTCCTCTTGGCAAACCACAGGCCGTGACCCTTTTCTCAGTTAGTGTGCCAAGATTTGGCTGGGTGGGCCATGGGGCAGTGAGTCTGGGCAAAGGAGAAAGAAAAGGACAGTCAGAAGGTGTCCACAGTGCTTAGAACACATTCTCCTGGTAGTGAGAAGAGCAACATGGGGACAAGTGTTTAGAGTCCAAGGTCCAATTGTAGGCAGAGTTTTTCTGTCCCACAGCTGCTCTCAAATAGACATACTGAGGCTTATATTAATTATAAATGTTCTGCCAATAGCTTGGGCTTATTACTAACTAACTCTTTTATTTTAAGTTAACCCATATTCCTTATTTATGCTCCACCATGTGGGGGTACCTTTATTAGCATGGCACATTCATCTCCTGCTCCCTCTGTGTCTATGTCTGTCTCCTTCCCAACATTCTCAGTTTGGCTTTCCTGCCTACTTTATTCTATTCAGCTATTGGCCAGTTAGCTTCTTTATTAAGCTGAGTAACAATTCTTCACAGTATCCAACCTTCCAACCAGTGGCTTTCTCACTAGACATGAGTAAGAAGACAGGGAACCCATAAAATTTATTATTCATCCACTGTAAAGGTGCAGTGAAACCATGCTGGGGGCACCCAGCTCTGCCACCATCTCCAAAGCCTTCATTTTGTACAATGGAATGCTGTCCCCCCTGTATGCTAGCTCCAGTCTACTCTCTGTTCTTGAGTGTGGCAACTCTGGTGACTTCAGATTATAGACATATGCTTGTCCTCTCATGACCAGCTTTTTAAATACAGCATAATGTCCTTAGAATTCATGCATGTTGTAGCATGTATCAGTTCCCTTCTTTTAAATAATAGGTAGTATACCATCCCGTGGATAAGCCGCACTTTAATTATCGATTTGCGTGTCAGGGCCCATGTGGCTGTCCACACTGCCCATTGTGATTAATATTTCTGCAGATGTGAGTGTCGAAGTGTCCATGTTTCTGCTTTCAGCTATTTTGAACATGCACCTAGACACAGAAACGCTGCATCAGGTCATATGTTCCATGCTTAATATTCTTACGAATGACCACATTAAATCAAGTATTCTGAAGTCCTTTAAGTTGTAATCATTTGGCTTTAGGAGTTTTCAGGCCTGAGTTATTAATGTACTTAAGTTTAAAACAGTCAGAAAAAAAAAACCCAAAACTTACTATGCCATTGGCATGAGCAAGCGAGTAAACAGTCCCCAGCCAGATGTAAGTGAGCAGACCAGGCCCGGCACACTCAGACATGCTAGTGTCCCCTCACAGGTGTGAGCACGAGATCTGGAGGTTAACTGAGCTCACCCATGTTGTGTTGTAGAGAGGCTAAGATCTCATCCAGTGAGCACATGCGGATTGGGGGAAGTGAGGAGATGGCATGGTTGCAGATCTGCGAGCCCACGGAGAAGGACAAGGGGAAATACACTTTCGAGATTTTCGACGGCAAAGACAACCACCAACGCTCACTGGACCTCTCGGGACAAGGTATGAGAGTTCCCTGTTGCTCATCGCATTCCTGTGAACAGCCCACACAGACGCTGAAAAGAAAAGGGAGCATCACGTAATCCACTGACGTCATGGCTTTCACCTAGAGGAAATGACTTAAGAAAAATCAATTTATTAGTTTGATTGCCCCTCAGTTTTCATCTCATCAGCTAACTAGTAGAGCATCTGCGTTGATGAGGGTTAAACACGTGAGACCATGACTGACTATGCAATGTTTCCTTGCAGCTTTTGATGAAGCCTTTGCCGAGTTCCAGCAGCTCAAGTAAGACCCACAGCTTGTTGGCATCGTTTCCGATTGGGGGCGGGGCTCTCGCTTGGGTTCATTCCGGCTACATTCAGGGTCATCCAAAAATGCCTTGCTGATTCTAAGAATGCTCTCTTCCTGGGATGAAAATAGCAACGGAAGAAACTCAATCTGTAGCAAAGCAACCATTTTCCTACACTAGAAATGCATTGTGTGTTAACTTCCTAGGGCCAGCCGAACCCTGCATTACTTTAAATCATTAAAGTGATGGATTTCTCAAATTGTCATAATCCGGGTGACATGTGATGCAGAGCTTGTTAAAGAATGCTTCAGGTTTTCAAATGAGTGTCTGAGGTTCAGGATGTTAGAGTGGAGGACAGCCATTGGCTTCTACTAAGTTTTCTAGGGTGCCTTTGGTGAGAGGATGTATGTATGACAAGTCTGATAAATCAGAAACTGACAATTTAACAAGATGCCAAGAGTCCAGAAGATGGCTTAGTCAGTCAGGTGGGGTCTTAGAACCCATGTTTGAAAAAAGAAACTGGGTACAGAAGGGCACACCTGTAATCCAACCACTGGGAGGAAGAGACAAGAGCATCCCTAGGGTTCCTGGCCAGCCAGACTAGCCAAATTGAGAGAGAGAGAGAGAGAGAGAGAGAGAGAGAGATCATGCCTCAAAAAATGAATATGGTGGAAAACAACCGAGGAAGGTACTTGATATCAACCTTTGGCCTCCACACACACACACACACACACACACACACACACACACACACACCTGTACCAACCAGCACACACAGGCGCAGACACACAAACACCTAAAAGTCTCTAATGCAGTCTGGTGAATTTGGTGCAAAACCATGAGAGTCTGCATGCTAACCTTCCTTTTGGTTTTAGCGTGCTCCCCAACTCCAAATGACCAGAGCACGATCCCTCTGCCTGGGTACAGGTTCTGCACCCTCAGATCCATCCACAGTTAAAAAACAAAAACAAAACAAAACAAAAAAAAACCAAACAAAAAACATTGCAAGGGCAGCGTATCCCTGCAGGCATATTTCTTGTCGTCATTCCCTAAGTAAAAACCAGGTAATAACTCTGCACACACTATTCACTGGATATCGTCAATGACTAGAGATGATTGATGAGACCCGGGAGGATGACTATATGCTGCACGTGAATACAATGCTTTTTCATCTCGGGGACTTGCACATCCGTAGATTTTGGTATCCTTGGGGTTTCGCTGTGGGACCAATGGGAATGCCTGTACCGCTACGTATCATCCCTTCCTTCTTTATTTGCTTTTGCTGCGAGCAAGCATCTCATGTGCTTTGGTGGACCTTGGTCGGTAGCTTTTCTTACACCTTTCTCTCTCCCTCTTTTGGTTTCCAGGGCAGCTGCCTTTGCAGAGAAGAGTGAGTACTTGTGGGCTGCTAGTGAGGATGGGTGGGGGAGGTGCACATTTCACATGGTTGAGTTAGTGGATCAGAAGGGCAAACCTGCCGGCCCCAGGTTGAGTGCACCCTGCTACCAAGTGACCCAGATACCATGACTCTCTCCCCCCTGAGGTGTTGCTCTAGGTGCTGTCTTTGATGTGACCTCCCGGGTTCAGTTGTCTCTCATTCCTATTTCCTTGGCACCACTTGTCCCCCAACCTGCACAGAGCCAGAGCCAGCTAGTCCTTGCCCACGGCCCCTGCTCTAGCTTTCTCCACCCAGACCATAACTTTCTGTGTGTCCTCTGCTGAGGTTATGCCCGCCCTGCCCTGTTTCCACCTTGGCATCACTTGGTGTCAGCTTCAGGCCTCCCTGGCAGTGTCTCCTCAACCTGGCTCTTTTTCATTATAGATCGTGGCAAAGTGATTGGTGGCTTACCTGACGTGGTTACCATAATGGAAGGCAAGGTGAGAGCAGGCAGTTGAGGACACGGCTGGGATGAGTGTGGTGATGCAGGGTAGAACTCAGCTGTCATCTTGGGGGGAGGACACAGGGGAGCCTGAGAGCTGGAATCATCCTCCACGCAGCCTACAGGGCACTCAGAGCTAACTCCCATTGTGCTGTCAATCCCTGTCCTGAACCCCGGAGAACTGCAAACAGAGAGGTGGGATAGCTTGACAGTCATGACTGTGGTGCACCTCGGTGGTAGAGGGTTTGATTAGTGTATTTAAGTCTTTGGATTTCACCCTCAGTACTGAGAAAAAGAAAAACAGCAGCAACAGCAACGACAAAGCCAGCGTTGCGAGTCCTCAAACACCAGGCAGGTTGCGTGACTCACGGACTTGGTACAAAGGGAACCTTGGGGTCCACAGGGTCTGATATCACCTGGCTCAGGGGCTTCTCTGAAGGAAGTTGTGGGCCAGCTCCCCCATCTGGGGTGAAACTGCGAGCTACCACTTTGAAGACAAACAGTCACAGTTTCTTTAATAGTAAAGGGAGAGAAAAACCCTGCTCCAGTTTCCAAGGTCACTCTGGAATCTATAATTGAAGTTTTAATTTGTCTCCCATCAGTGGAGTTATTGATATCTAATTGGCACTTCTGCTGCACGATTCTAACTCAATGTCACAGGGACATAAGTACTTGAAAGGGCTTTATTAGGCCTAAATGCAAAATTTATAGACCTCCTTTTAGCAGTCAGCGAAAGCATGGGATGAAAGCCCCTGAGATGGAGCGACGGTGACGTGACAAAAGACGTAATTGTGAAATTACGTGTCACAGGCTGCAAGGGGGCTGATCCCAGGCAAGTGTGGAGTTGCAGCATCTGAGTTTGGAGGTGTAGACCCTATATTCTCTGGACTTTCCAGAAGAACTGGGGAGACAGACCCCTAAGTCTAAATGTAAAGGAAGTGTCAGTACTTCTCTTAGAGAGAAAGTTGGGGTTCAGCTCCCAGAATCCATGCTGGGTGCCTCACCACTTCTGATACCTTCAGTTCCCAGGGGATCTGACACCTTATTCTGCCCTCCACAAGCAGCTATGCTTACAGGTACATCTCCATACACAGACGTGCAGGAATGCACAGAAATAAGAATAAAAACAAACACACTAAAGGAGCTTACAAACAGGGTCAGTGGAACGATAATAGCGCTAATCCATTTTCCAAGTTTATGCGCCTCCTCCCTCCACTCAGATTAGAACTTGGAACAGTAGAACCATTTTCACAGGTTTTCCTCAGGCCCCGCCTCCATAGCCCAGGGCTCCTCTGTCCCCATCTCCCTTTGGAGCCTGTGTCTATGAAGGGTGGTTGATAATAAATGATCAACAGGTGCCAGTAGGCATGCTTGAGCGTCCACCTTCAGAGAGGAACATGGCCTTCTTATTCCTTTTTAGATTAGTACTGGAAAATTCCGTACATGTGTGCAGTGCGTCTTGATCATAGCCCCCCATCCTGTCTCCCACTCCTTTTCTAACTGTCTTTCTTCACCCCGTCTTCCCTCCAAAGACCTTGAACCTGACCTGCACAGTGTTTGGGAACCCTGACCCTGAAGTGGTCTGGTTTAAGAACGACAAGGACATTGAGCTAAGCGAGCACTTCTCCGTGAAGGTGGAACAGTCCAAGTACGTCAGCCTGACCATTCAGGGGGTGACGGCCGAGGACTCGGGCAAGTACAGCATCAACGTGAAGAACAAATACGGAGGCGAGAAGATCGATGTCACGGTCAGCGTGTACAAACACGGGGAAAAGATCCCCGATATCTCACCTCCCCAGCAGGCCAAACCCAAGCTCATCCCAGCCTCCACCTCCTCTGAATAAGGGGATACGGTGTGCCCTGGGCTGGAGCGATGGCAGGGACAGTTGGAAGTCTTAGGATGTTGTAGGTGCTGGGGGGATGGCAGTTCCGCGTGATAGCACATGTGACATGATGGGTGATTGCACACCAGGCATTTGGTTTTTGCACTCTGTGATTACAGTTTTATGTGTGAAGGGAAAGGCTGATATGTGTTTCTACAAGGCTGATAGTCTTGGGTGATTCCAAGAGTAGAGGATAGTGGAGAGTGAGTTGAGAAAGAGCCGCTGACATGTCCAGGGTCAAGGCTGTGTAGGGTGATGCTCAGATGGTTCTAGTGTGTGGTCTGGGCAGCCATTGCCATCCTGAGGGGATGGCGGGTAATACAGGACACATCTCTGGAAACCCTTTGGAGGCTCTGAGCATGTTACATGGGTTGCCTTTTTGCCTCTTGCTTTAGGCTAATAAAAAAGTAAAAAGGCATTTTTGCTGTGGTTTCTGTACCATCCTACCTACCTACGTGTTCCCATCTTGGCTCAATAAGTTTCTCCGGCTTTCATGCTCCTGTGGCATGTGGACTACGGCTCCCTTGCAGCTCCATCCATTTATACAGGCGCAGAGAGGGACCCTCAGTGAAGAATCCCGAGATGTGCATTCTGACAGGTTCTCACACCGTCGATTTAAAGACTTTTGTAGAGGAAAGCAAAATTTGTGTCTGGCATTGCTCTGCCCTAGGACACTAACTGATCAGGCAGGGATTACCAGGAGAAGACCCCCTCATTGGAAAGAGCAGTGTAGTATTCTCTGAGGGAAAACTAAAGCCTGGCTGAGTGCGAACCTGCTTAGGTGAAGTTGAAAAACCACACAGGGTGAACACAGGCTTCCTGTACAAGAGGTCCAAGTTTTCTGCTATAAAAGTCTTCACCTGCCAATATCATAGTTGCTTTGTAGTATAAAGAGCTTTCAGGGTTAAGTACATTTTATCTCTTTGGGTCATTAAAATCTGTATTAGTTGCTTTTATTATTGCTGGAACCAAACACTTGACCAGAGCAACACCAGGAAGAGAGGGTTTATTTTGGCTCACAGCTCCAGAGAAACAATCTGCTATGGAGAAGGGATGGCTTCAGGAGTCTGGAGGATCTGGTCTCAGTGTGTGCAGAGCCAGGAAGCAGAGAGATGAATGAATCCTGATGCTCAACTCATTCCGTTTTCAATCAGTCTAGGACCCCAGCCTACACAAGAATGGTGCCTCCCAGCCGGGCGGTGGTGGCGCACGCCTTTAATCCCAGCACTCGGTAGGCAGAGGCAGGCGAATCTCTGTGAGTTCGAGACCAGCCTGGTCTACAAGAGCTAGTTCCAGGACAGGCTCCAAAACCACAGAGAAAGCCTGTCTCGAAAAAAAAAAAAAAAAAAAAAAAAAAAAAAAAAAAAAGAATGGTGCCTCCCATATTTAGGGTGGGTCTACTTACCTTGGTTAACCATATCCAGAAACTCCCTGTTGAGAGGACCAGTATTGGCACAAGACGTCCCAAGACCAAGTTCTCAGAACAAAGGGGCCCCTTACAGCAAACACAGACTCATCTCTAGGAGATGTTTTAACCCAAGAGAGTCCGCTCATGAATGTTAATGACCTAGAAAATTAAAAACTGCAAATAGATTCAGAAATTAAATTTCATAGAGTGCACATGAACCATAATGATGACCAAGTAGATGTCTGTGACAAGAAAGTACAGAGATGGTTCATCACTGGGAGCAGTTGCTTATAGAAGCTTTTAAAATAATTCCAATGATTCTTGACTTGAAGGTGTATTTATGTCCATGTCCACGGAGGGAGGGATTGATAAGCTGAGGGCTGAGTCCTTCCCATGTTCTTGGGAATGCTTGTTGTCCATCAGGGCACATATCAGCCAGGTAGAGTATGCTGCGCATGCCTGTGACAGGGACCATCCACCCCATCTCACCCCAGTATTGTACTCCTGAAATTTGAAATTGAAATTTATGTCTTGGCAATACTGAAGCATGCTTGGGCAGCTCATCTATGATGGTTCTGTTGAACTTGCCCATATTGGGTTTCATGGTCTAAGTTGATGGGGACAGCTGACCAGGTCTCTTCCTCAAGAGGGCGCCAGACCCCATTACAGATGGTTGTGAGCCACCATGTGGTTGCTGGGAATTGAACTCAGGACCTTTGGAAGAGCAGGCAATGCTCTTAACCTCTGAGCCATCTCTCCAGCCCCCAGACATGCTAGTTTTTAGTCTATAAAATTCTTGTTTCTCAATTAGGCAAGTGGAACCCACCAGCTAGCTTTCCTGTGGTCATTCCTTAAGTAGCCACTAGGTGGCAGTGAGACACTCAATTTTAGCCACCTGGCCAGACCACTTGCTTCCTTGGTGCAAACCCATCACTTAGAGAATGGAGATTGTTCAAGGCATTAGACTTAGCCCAGCAACAAGGACAGGTCTGGCAAATTACTGTTTCCAGGAAATAGCAGGCCGTTTGGAGGCAATAATACAGCGTCTTAATCTTCACGTGACTCACACTGGAAGAAATAAAACACACCTTGTGAGATATTACAAGGCTCACATTGCGTCAGCCAAGCCATAAAAGTGTGTGATCTATCTCTGCATTAAGTCTGGGGTGTGAATTTTAAATATCCCATGTTTCAGAGAGTCATGACAAAGGCGGCAGGCTCCCTCATTTTTCAAAGCTGTAAATCGCAACATTGGAATTCTTCCTGTTAGCTCTGGACACGGCAACACTATCACACCGTGATGGGAATTGAGTCAGGACTTCCTGGGCCTCCGGGGACCTGTGAGCCCAGGAGTCCTTCTCTGCCCTTCAGCGTCTCTGCCTATGGATCGCATCTGGGAGGGGCGGTACCCAGAGGATCAGAACCCCAACCCCCTCCCCACTCTGTAATGATCAAACACAGCTAACTTGGCCATCTTTCACAAACATTTTAATTGATTCTTTGAGTTAAGTAGCGAGTTGGATGAAAGATCACAGATGATAGTCCCATTTTTCACCGGCGTCAAGTGGATTAAGTTCCTATTTAGACTCATTTCGCCTGCAGAACTGCGGCCATATTTTTTAACCAGAGCCTGTTAAAAGGGTTCATCAGAGTGTAACGGTGAAGGAGCACATTCAACGGTAGGTTGACAATTATAAAAGAAGCCCGAGTTCCCCTAATGGTATGACTCCAAAGAAGTCACCGGTCGCTTAGTACCCGACGTGACCTGCTACCGTCAATTGCACTGTGTTCTCTGCTTGTGTTCTGATATAGAGGCTCTCCTACTTCTCCAGATGTGCAAACGTTGTTTCTTTCAATATACTGCTATAAATACACGATCAGTTCCCAACACAGGGATTTTTACCCCGTAGGCAGCCTTACCTAGATGACATTTCTTCTGTGCCTCACTTTCTTTATCTGTAAAAAGCAGAACCAATGCACCTTAAGCTAAACCACATCCTATGCACAGGGATTCCGCTCCATGACCTTGGACCCCTCGAACACACCCTGTCCCCCAGCCCATCAATGGACCTCAGTAACTGTTCTCAATGCTGCATCTTCTTCCCGTATTCCCTTCCAGTGGCTCTTACTATCCGATGCTCAGTGGTTTCTAAGGTATGTCTCGGACCTGCTGTGGACTGAGATGGACTGAGGGCAGAGTGTGGCTGCCTGGCCATCTCCTGGATGTCTGTCCCAGAGATGCTCCGTAAGCATAAGCTGTACTCAGGTCCTACGCCAGCAGCAACGGCAGCCCTCACCCATTTACCTTTTCTTTATGTTTCTCCCCATGTCCTAATTAAACCATCAAAACCGGGCCACCATGGTGGTAAAGAATAACTGGTCCCTGACCTGCACAGGATAAAACAGATGACAAACAGTTCAGGTCTGAACACACTAGGCAGCTTGGTGACCTGCATGAGGCTGACTCAGAGGGGCCATACCCATAACAAAGGAGCCAGCAAGGCAGAAGCCTCACGCAGGTGCCTATGTGGGTTTTGAAACAGTGGGGATGACCCCATGGGCCTACAGCAGGAAGACATGTCTACAGTTCAGGAGGGAAACAAGACTTCTGCCATGATTGCAAAGACCCATGCAGATATGCCTGCATGCTGAGGCCCAGGAAGGGTTATGTGGCGGGAAAGTACTGAGTCTCGACTGTGGAAGACTTGGGGAGGCTGTTTTGTGCAGCCAGAGGTTTGGAGCCTAGTGGTCTGGCCAGCAGGGCAGGATGCAGAGCTTTCAGCCACCTAAGGAAACCACGTCCTCTTGCTCTGTTTTGGAAATGTCCCTAGTATTTTCTCAAAGGGAAATAAACTCGCAGGCAGGTTCATGTCCATGCCTTACCTTCGAAAGGCTGAGAAAGCAAAAGGGATAATAGAAGTCCTTCTGTGTCCGCTACACTACCCGCTTAAAGGGCGCTTGTGACAACACCCACCTCTCCTCTGTGGCTACCTGACTCAGTCTTTTGGGAAAAATCAAACAGTTCTGCCTCTGCCTAAGGGGTGAAGACAAGCCTCTATTGCATCAGCCATTCTCAGCATGAGAGACAGCAATTAGAAAGGTCCTCAGTACCAAGGTAGCGCTGTCTGGAATCTCGGCTCTACAGACATTCGAGCAATGTTGGAAGTGGGAGGTGGGCACCGTTTCTTACAGCAAGAACTGGCTTCATCAGCTGGAGATATCAGACTGTTGCGTGCAGCCCAGAGGTTGCTTGGTCCTGTTCTGTGCCCAGCTGAGTTTTGTTTGTTACTGTCCACGAAGAATTCTCCAGGTGAGACAGTCAGTGTGGGTAAGAAGCTCGGGAGAGGACCTGCACGTACCAAATCTGTGTCAGGTGTTTAGTGCTCCGGCCATAAACCCAGGACACCAGAGCCTTCCACCCGCTGCGTGCCTGAGAGCTGTTTTCTAGCAGGTGGGTCCAGGCTGTTCATCAAAGGTAGCTGAGCAAGCCCGTGGGAGCAACGGCGGCTACATTCCTCCATGGTCCTAGCTCCGGGTTCCTGCCTGAGTTCCTGCCCTGACTTCCTTCCCTCAGTGATAGATTGCGATGTGGAACTGTAAGTTAAAAATCAATCCCTTGTTCCCCAGGCTGCTTTTAGTCAGAATGCTGTAACACAGGAAGAGAAAGAAAGGCTCCCTCGCCCCGCCTCCTTACGGGTCTACTTACATTTTATAGTTTTATAATAATCTCAATGCTTGGATATGGGCTAGTGTGTGCCACACGCACATACACATGCGCGCGCACACACATACATGCATACACATGCACACACACACAAAGTTGCAGTTAAAAACTCGCCCTTTTTGCCTTCCCTTCCTTGATTTTAGAATTTGTCGCATTGTACCTGAAATTGACATGTAAAGTTCTCTTATCCATTTTGTCCTCTGATTTCATGTGTGGCTCTATTATTTTCCTTCCGAGAAAGACATGTACTATTTCATGTTTTTTTTGATGTTGAAGAAAGCATTAACTGAGCAGCACTGCTGGCATGTTGGTGAGAAGTTTTCAAGGTGCAGATATGACAGTGGCTGGACGAGCCGTGCGCTTTACCAGCTCTTCCTGATCTGCTCTTGGAGACGCTGTCGAGTTGAAGTCATGGTCTGCCCAGCAGAGTTCCTTTGGTTTCTCCTGTTTGGTTGCAGATGAGACCAGGGAAAGGCTCTGGTTAGTGGCGTGTTCTATCACTCTCCTCCTGCGTCCGTCCGGATGACTGGCAAGTTTGCTTGGCTTCTTCAGGTTAACAACCATGTTGTCCTCAAACAAATTTTTTTCAGTTCTCATAAACTAAAGTTTTCATTTTTCTTTTCTTTTTTTTTTTTCCAAGACAGGGTTTTTCTATGTAGCTTTGAAGTCTGTCTGGAACTCACTCTGTAGACCAGGCTGACCTCGAACTCACAGAGGTCTGCCTGCCTCTGCTTCCCGACTGCTGGGATTAAAGGTGTGCGCCACCACCACCCAGGAAATTACATTTTTCTTGATGCATCTGTGAACTAAATCTCCAGGATGATGATGGGGAGGAGAGGTGTGTCTCAGAGCCAAGGATGTGGTGGTGGCTACTCCCTGTGCTTGCTGCAGGTGACGCTCCGCAGGATATGCTTGGAGTGGGTACTGCCAGTTATTTCTACCAGGGTTTATGGAAAAAAACACCTTTCTTAGTTGCTGCTTTCCTCTTTAAGTCTGTGTGACAGTGAATCACGTTTATGAATGTCCCAAGTCAAGCCGTTCTTGAGATCCTAAAGCAGGTATTTGTTAGGACAGACTATATTTACAAAGAAATGCCACCAGATCATTCGCAAATACTAGCAACGTTCATGTGTATAAATCCCATATCGAAAGCTCAGTCACTGCCACTCGTGGACATTAAGAACAGACCACATCTTCCTTGAAGTTTGGTAGACATCGTATTATATGGAACTTACATTCTTTTGTGATTTGCTCCCACAGAAGCTTGCAAGATAGTTGAATGTTTATTTCAAGACAATTAGAACAATATTTGTAAAGTCCTCAGTTTGTATAAGTCTGACAAACTCGTACTTGGATCTCGTGGTCTTGTCTTGTGCTTTAACGTTTTGTGTTCTCCTTGCAGTTAAACATTTAAAAGATTTTTGTGCTACATGGTCTGTAATGATGGTTGCCAATATTTGGGATTGTTCATTATTTTCAGAAGCCAGCATTTGTTCTCGTTATCCATCCTCAGGATTTCTATATGTTCTAGCCAATTATTTCTGCTTTTCTTTCTTGCTTTCCTTGGAAGTGAACGCCAATTCATTTTTTTCCCCATCTTAAGTTGTGAATTCCATCTCTCCTATGCCGTCTTACAGAGCCTCTCTGTCTCACTTGCGGGCCTCCTGAGCCAGCCTGTTGGCTCTTCCAGAGGGGCCTTGAACTTGCCGCCCGTGGGGGCTTCAGTAAGACATGTCCTGCAGAGGCTCATCTATTTAAGCACTTGGTCCCTAGTTGGCTGCACCGTTTGGAACTATTATGGCACCTTTAGGAGGCGTCCTTGCTGGAGGAAGTTCTGGTTATATTTTCTGGTTGTGCAATCTGTGTTTAAGTTTATTGTATCTGAGCTGTGGTAGCGAACCCAGGACAGCCATCTTCTTTCCCTATTCCTGGCTCCTCCATTTCTGTTGCTGGGCTTCATGCCCTGCAGCTACCAATACCAGTATCCTAGCAACCAACATCCTTTTAGGAGGGATTTCTCTACATCATCCTACCCGCTGTGTTTGAGAGCATGACCTCATAAAGGGAAAGGCATGGGCTCCTTCCTCATGTGTTCTGGCTTCTGAAGATGAGGAAGCTGTGTTTGTGGCAGCCAGTTCATCATCAGCATCACTATCACTATCATCATCATCATCATCATCATCATGATGTCTTAAACATAATTTCTAATCTGCCATGTGCCCTCTCTACAAGATACCATTTAGACATGCATGTTCCTTCTTTCTTAGACACTTCTTTTTAACTTATAAAAGTTTATGTTGTTTAAATGGCGTTTCTGGTTAGTGAGCTCTGGGATACTGGTCTTCAGAGCTGTGTGGCATTCTGGAGACAAGATAGAACCTTTGGAATTCCCTATTGCATGCCACCGATACTATCTGTTCCCTCCGCCACAGTGTAACTCCAACCCACCCAGCCCTTGTTAAGACCACAATGCCCTTCTGCATCTGGATTCCCCTAGCCCTGCACACTCATCTTAAAGCTGGGCCCCAGCCACAGTACCCTCCAGCGCCTGCTACCACTCGGTGAATCATCCTGCTAAAGCCTGGCATTTAGTTCAACACAGCTCATCACTTACTTCATGGCTAACTCTTAGGCTGCTGGGACGTTACAGCCCTTCTGCTTTTCTCTGTTGAGTCTGCACCCACCCTGCTGTGCAGGGGACTCCAGCCCTTCTCCTGGTCCTGCCTCTGTAAGTCAGCTTGCTGGTCCCCTAGCTTCTGGCTCATGTCACATGAAGAGGCTTCTGTGTGAGTGGAGTGACTTCGATGCTCTCTCCTTCCCCCAACTATTTGCCCTCATACCTTGTGTCTCTGTTTAGCATGGCCATTCACTGCTGCTTCCATATTTTTAAATTTCTACATTAATGGGTTTTTAATCCCTCCAAGGGATGTTTATTCTTAGTCATTTGAATATCGAATGTACTGACTCTTTTGTACTTTGTACATTTTATCAGATCAGGGCAAGCTCTGGGGGACCTGAGGATTTCTTATGTCTGCATATGGCAGGATAATCATCCTTCCCTTGCTATACCTTGGTTTTTCATGTTTGAGGCCACATATTTCTTGAGGTCACATGTCCAGGCGATTGTGAAAGGGAGATGGTCTCATCTGTGCCATGTGCCCCTCTGGTACACACTGGGGCCACAAAGAGCTCCACTTCTGCCAGATCTGCTGACACAGAAGACTCGCAGTTCCTTTCAGATAATGTGATTTGCTTATTCTGGTATTTAAATATTTTTTTTTCTGAGGTTTCCTGTCTACACCCTACCATAGCTTTTCTCTTTTTTCCTCGTTAGCTAGAAGTTCCCCGCAACCTCTTTGCAGGGATGTGTGCTGAAGAAAAGGAAATTTCTTTGCAGAATTGCAGTTATGGGTTCCACCAGGCAGTGATTTCCTTAACACCATGAAGTCATTTAAATGCTAACATTTATTCATCATAAAAAAGGCAATGGAAATAAATGCAGGAGTTATGGTGGGGTGATTCTGCTAACTGGCTCAATTATGGAGACAATTTCACAGTTATTAAAACATTGAGATGTGTACCATATATGTGTATGTATATATAATATATAATGTCATGATAAAACTAGAGGGAAATGTTTGTACGTTAGAAAGTCAGCATCAGCTTTTTTACCCGATCCTAGAGAAGAGTCCTTGGTCTTAAACAAATGTGCTGGGCATTGGCTTTCTCCCTGGGTTTTCTTTTTTTTTTTTCTTCTGGGTGATTTACCTTGTATTTCAGGTTCTTTTTCTTTTTTCTTTTGGTTTTTTGAGACAGGGTATCCCTGCAGCTTTGGAGCCTGTCCTGGAACTAGCTTTGTAGACCAGGCTGGCCTTGAACTACAGAGATCCACCTGCCTCTGCCTCCCGAGATTAAAAGCATGTGCCACCACCACCCGGCTGTACTCTTATTGGAGTACAGATAGATTTTAAATCTGTCCAGGTCTTATTACAGTTTCTAAAGAAAGGAAATAATAGTAAAATATCAAGCAAACAGGATCATCCAGGAGCTGCTTCAGGCGTGCGCTGAGGTGGCAGATGGAGCCTGCATGACTTGACGGAGGGGCAGCTCACATAAGCTATGCTGCAATACTCGGTGTGATCGGTAGGGGGAGTTGCCGCTCAGTGACTGTTGATTTTGCTACATAGTAATTGATCCTGTTGAATATGAGTGAAGCTGCTTTTCAGTGCAGGTCCTGGAGGTGGCCGCCCCCTTGGGATTAATTAGTTTTCTGTTTCCCTCAAGCATGGTGGCTCTAAGTAGACCATTGTGGATGCCACTCAGTGAATACGCTCGTCTACCCTGCAGACTCTCACATCGCTACAGGTTTTCTTTAATTCGTGAGCTCATTATTTACTCAGGAGTCTCGGAACACAGAACTACTTTGACATTTAACCATCTTTCCTCAAATATTTTTATGACAGACATTAAATACAGAAATGCATTCCCAGGGCAGAATTCAATAAATACATAGTTAATAGCAAGCAGCTCCCCACAGGCTACCGCTGTCATTACATAGCATTTGGAAGCTGCGGAAGGACAGAGGTGGCCGCCATTCCCATAAGCCTGACCTCATTAACAGATTTAACACAGCTCTCCCAGGGCACCATGCCTTATGATCAGTAAGGGGCCCCAGCTGAGACTCTGCCTGAAGAGGAGTTGGGCACAGACTTTCCAGTTTGTCTAGGAGGGTTTGGCTCTTAAATCCTCCAGGTCTAGGAGCAGAAGGAACTTGGCATTTGTGAGTTTCCCTGGATCAGAGTGAACTAAGAAGAAGTTTTAAATGGATATGCCGGTTCTTTACAAGATGATGCTCTGGAGAGCGGGGCTAGAAACAGAGCTAAAAGGCCTTGCTTCTGGGTCCTTCTGGGAAGGGTCTGTGTACTTTACCTAAAGGCGTGGCTTCTGTAAGCCTGCATCAGGGTGTTTATAGGACAGAAGAGTCATAGAGCTCCTGGAGCACTGCCAGATTGAAATGTTTGTCACACAGCTCCCAAGGCCTTCTGGGAAGACTATGCACGTGCCTTTCATAGTTCCTACAGCTGTTTCCTCAAGATCCCTCTCCACTGCAGAGCTTTGGAAACCCCGGGGTGCCTAGGCCACAGAGGCGGGAATGGGTCCTGACCAGGAGAACAAGTTTAGTGGCTGTGTGGCCTGGACACAGTGGGGGTGGGGCAAAGGTGTGGTCGTTTTCCCTAGACTCTCCCCGTGACTCAGAGGGAGATATGCTCCAACTCCCAGCTTCCCCTTGAGGATAGACTGCACAAAACCACACATTTACACCCAACTTCTAAAGATGACGCTTGATCCTGTTGGGGCACTAACAGGATGTGGCTTGTCCTAATTTTGTGGAGGACACGAGAAACAAAGACGTCGGTTTGGACAAGAGTGTTGTCCTCTTTCTTAGTGGCTTCTGCCTTTTAAGCTATGGCTATCCTAGTCAGTGATTGCAACTCTGCTGCCACCAGCGGTGGCTAGGCCACAAGAGCCGCAGTCTGAGGGAGTTTAGTTCCCTAGGGCACCGACTCTTTCAAAGCTACTAAGAGAACTTGTCTAAATCCCTGTCCCACTAAAGAGCTCAAGATCCGAAGGTTGAGGTAGAATCCTGCTTCTTAGGCTGAATAGCAAGCAGCTCGCCTCCCTGAGTCTCCCAAGAAGTTTTAGTGCCGCCCCCCTTCCTTATAAACCCTTCTTCACCCGGCTCCTTCCTACAACTTCCTGTCAGTTGCTGGCTCAGCCTCCGGACTTCTCCCTCATGTGAATTTTATTTAATCAAACACATCTTTGCATTGTTAAACAAATGTTCCAGAGCATAAACAAAAGTAACACACCTTAAAATAATATTCTACAACGCAAGAGAATCTCTGGCTGGGCTGATTTTGTGATTACAGAGGCAATGGGAGGGTTAGTCTGTCTTCTGATATGTAGCAGTCAACACGGAAAGTCAAGAAGACCTGGCTATACAACATCTTCCAAGACAAAGAAGAACACAAGTCTTTAGAATCCCCAATGGAATGGAAATAACTGATGGACCTCTGTTTATCTCTTAACATTTAAAATAGCACTCAAACTATTTATCTGTGTTTAGGATAATAAGGATACACAAAGTGAGAAAAGATGGAGAAAGATAGAAAATATAAATACATCAAGAATCAATCGTTGACCTGAAAGTACAATATTTCAAATAAGACTTGATGGAAACTTTAAGAGAAAACTAAAAATACAGGTAGGGAATAGAGAACCCGAATACAGGTCAGGGTAAATAAACTCTGAGGGAAGAAAAAACAAAAATCTAAGTGTGTATGTGTGTGTGTGTGTGTGGGGGGGGAGAGGTTTAAGGATCTGTGGGACACCATTAAGTTGAAAATTTAGTTACTGGAGTTTCAGAATGAGAAGCAAGAAGCAGGAGGCATCTTAAAACTCATGAATAATATTTCCCACACTGAAGAAGGAGCTGGAAGTGCTGATCCAGGATGCTAAAATGGTACTCAGTAAGATAACTTCAAGGACTCTGCCGTCCAGACGTGAGCAGTCAAATTGCCAGAAGCTAAAATACAAAAAAATTGAGAGCAGCCAGAAGATGACTTGTTACTTAAAAAGAGATACTCTTGAATTTTATTTTAAAAATTAAAATATAATAACCTCATTTTCCTCTTCCTTTTCCTCCCTCCCACCACTCCCATGATTCCCCTTCTACTTTTCATATTCATGACCTCCTTTTATTCTTCTCTCACCCTTTCTCTGTTAAGACCATATATTGTTATCTATATGCGCATAAGCTCAGGGCTGACCATTTGGGTTTAGATAATCCATCAGGGGCCTCTTCCCTAGGGAAGACTATTTCCCTCACCCTCAGCATCCTTAGTTGCCTGTAGTTATTTGTCTAGGGTTGGAGAACAATGAGATTTCCCCCTTTCCTCCTCTGAGAGCTGGGTCCTGGGTCTCCTGTGTTGTGTCACACTGAAATCAATGGCCACATGGTGAGGAACCTGGGGACCATTTGAGTTTATAAATAAAACCAGAACTACTTCAGGGGAGGGATAGCTTGAATTGATTTATGCCATAAGAGACTGTGGGCAGAACTGTCAAAGTATGAGAAAGATGTGGATCTTAACACGGCTTAAAATAATGGAAAGCTGGAAGGATACACCAAACACAGTCATTTATTTAACGGCAGGAAAATACCGCAAAGCAGCAAAAATCAGCAAAGATCTAGGCATGCAGATCCCAACAAGCTTGCTTTTGTATGTTTATTTTTATTTATGTGTGTGCCTGTGTTGGTGTGAGTGCATGCCACATGTATGTGCCTGATTATAGAAGCCAGAAAGGGTGCTGGAGTCCCGGAAGGCTGTGGGCGCTGGGAACCCAATTCAGGTGGTTCTCTAAGAGCAGGAAACTATTACACGTTGAGTCATGTGTGCCATCTCTCCAGCCCGTCAACAAGCCTGTTTATCTCTTTTTTAAAGCATTTGGAATTTCCAATAAGGAAAACGTTCACGGATGAGCTCTGGGAATGATAGGGTATTATTTTCACGTCATTTATGGCATTGTCTTTGAAATTCCATTGAACTGCCCATCTAATTGTGCCAAGTGTGCAAGATTTCAATCTAACACATGTTTATACATTATTTGAGGACACCAGGTTAAACAAATGTGTCATTTGCTAAAATCACAGGGTGTCTGGCACTTAGGAACCAGCTGCCAGACTGGAAATCCATTCATTAGTACATCTTGGCATCGAGACCCGTTTCTGCTCCTGCCTCCTTGGGATGCAGCCTGGCTAACGAAGCATCTACCATCTGCAGCCATGGCAAGATTCCTTCCTTGTGATATCACACCTTCTTCTGAACACAGTCACCTGACCCTGTGAATGGAATGTGGAGTGAGGCGGAAGATTGATACGGTCTGAAGAGAAACCTCAGTATTTAGTTTTCTATTAGATAAAGGAGCTTTGAGATCCTGTGTGGCTTGACTCAGGGCTGTGAGCGTCTGAGATTTCTTGGGTCACAGAAGTTCGGCTTCTTACTCTTGTCCTGCTAGAACTGGCTCCAGAACAAGCCTCAGGAAGTACCTCTACAATCTTGCCCAGGCTGGAGTGACTGTCTGAGTTCCAAGGTCCCTTTTTCTGTGCCACACAGGGAGACGATGTGGGTTTAGGGGGCTTACTGCATTCAGGCTTCACATGGCACCAACACCCGACCTTTTCTGCCTCGAAGCCTAGGGTCTGAGGAGAACGAGAGGCCTGCATCTGTAGCCACTTGCTTCAGCTGGTCTCCTGAGGGCAGATCATGTGCTCACCCAACCCCTCGACACAGAGCACCCAGCATGTCTGCTTCCTTTCTCTTGTCTATGCACATGCTCACTTGGGTCTTACTGGGGACAGGAGCAATGGCATCGAGGGCATCTGTTGCGGGAGCTCCTTCCACTCCTTCAAGCATCAGTTCCTTCTAGCTTCCTTCACGGCACCTTGTTACACGCTGAGGTACTCGATCATTTATTTATAGTCAAATGACCTCTCTGTCCCCATCTAAGCAGATGCAGACACAGGCAAGGAGGACCTGCAATAGGATGTATTAGATTGTTTTTTTTTTTTTTTTCCCACCGTGCTCAGACACCTTAGAAACAATTTAGAGAAGGACTTATTTTGCTCCTAGGAACTCAAGTTCCTCATGATGTGAAAAGAGCGAGGGATTGGAACAGCTATGCCTTGATGGCCAGGAAGCAGAGCTGGCACCTTCCTGACCTAAGCTGCCTTTTTCTCACTGCCCATTTCATCCACGCCCGGCCTAGAGGGTGGTACTGCCCACATCCGGACAACTCTTCACACCTTCACACTGTAGCTACTCCTAGTAACACACAGATGCACCAGGTGAGCGACTCTAATCTTCTAAATCCAGTTGTTTTGTCAGGAAAAAGCGGATATGACTTGCGTGAAAAAGAAAGGAATGATAGAAGTTTGGGCACAGACCTGGATTTCAGGAAACACTGTTTCCTGAAAGAGGAAAGTGCTCCCATCCCACAACCAAGGGCCAGGGTTGCTGGGCGGTGGGAATCTGAACTTGGTTTCATTTGTCATCAAAGCTGACATGGTTCTTTACTCAGCAAATTGGGGCCCTCAGGAAGGTTTCCCTGGCATCTGGTCTACCTGGCTTTCCGCACATCAGAAAGCTAATGCCGCCTCAACATTTCTCGTGGCTACTTTGATAGCTCGTATTACTGGGGAGATGACAGGAAAATGTTTGGGGATATTGCAAAGAGAAGATTTTTCTCAGACTCTTTTTTCCAATGAGTTAAAGCAGATGTTCTGGAACCACCGGGCCATTTTCCTTGTCCTTACATCGCCAAGGTGTCACTGGAAGGGAAGAAAAGCGAGTCGGAAGATCGCTTCTCTCAGCAGCTGCCTTTGTTTGCTTTAAACTTTCAGATTTAAGTTCTGAGAGCACGTACCTCACATTGGCGTCAAGTACAGTGTGTTTAATAGCAGAAAGGATCCAAGCTACAACCAATTGCATATCAGCGGAAGGTTCTTGAAATAAAAATTCTAGGCTTTTTCCTCCTCTGGTTTAGTGTATTCTTTGTGGGACTGAGACAGTAAACCCCAGAGTTTTATGAGATTGAAAATAGCTCACTCACTGGCAGAATCAGAATGTGTCAGATGTGAATCTGAAGCCCGCTGCTGCCTCCCCAGTATTACAAACACGGACCTCACCAGGTGCTAACATCCAGACTCCAGCTTCATATTTAGTGGGGACTTTGTTTCATTTCCTGGCACCGAGCTCAGGCCCAGGCATGTCTAGGGAACTGTGACTTAGTATTAGTGGGTTGACAGCCTCGTCCAATTTTCCACACGCTGAAATCTTCTGTGTTAAGAGCAGACATTGATCCCCCTTTAAAAGGGATGAGATTCCATCTCAGTGAAAATGTCACCCCTCTGAGAGATTATTCCCGGTCTAGTGTTGTCATGCCATGCTTCAGAACGGGAAGACTTGGCTATTTTTAGAGTAGAGACAGTCATAGGGCGAAGCGGGGTGAGGGCAGCTGGCTGTGCGTGGGGTGTTCTGTGCCAGCTCTCTGGCAGTGGCTAGGAGGGTGCAGGGTGGGGCTGGTGCCATGGGCAGGCTCTTATGCAACATGGACAAATGGTCTCCATGCCCAGCAGGTGCTCGCCCTGTCAGCACACTCTCCTAATGACATTTACAGTTGTGTTTCTTATATAACGGGATATTCTATAAATACTTCCAGGTCCAGCAGCGGCTCGTAAGAGCCCAAGCTACCCAGTGCTTTGAGAGCGTCAGGACGCCAAAGCTTTGTCTCAGCACCTTCAGATGGGGCATCAGCTAAAAAGAAGCCCCTTTCTTCGGAGCACACTTTAATGCTTTGAAGAGGGAGCAAAATTTGCATCTTTGCTGGAAAAAGTTTTCTTCGATTATGTTTAGAATAAAGACTTTGTAGTGGAGCTTGTGGCAGAGTCCGTGGCAGTGGTAAAGTCAGGAAGGAAAGAGGTGAAGATGGGGCTGGAGAGATGGCTCCCGGTTAAGAGTTCTCGCTGGTCTTGGAGAAGATGTTGGTTTAGTTTCCAGCAGCCACATCTGCAGCGCTCAATGTCTGGAGCTCCAGCTTCAGGGGATCCAATGCACTGGTCTCCAAGAACACTTGCATACACTTGGGGGCCATGCCCCTCTCAGATCAAAAATAAATATTAAGGAGGAAATAGGCTTATGTTGTGCAAATTAAAAATTCTTACTAGCTTTCATTATTTAAAAATAAATCCAAGCAGCTGTGAATTAACACCTCTGTCTCTAGGTTATCAAAATATTTTCCTTAAAAGATTTCTTCTGTTCTTAAAATTCTCATGATTTAGACCTACTAAATAGTTAAGGGATATGCTACTGACACATGGTCATGCGTGTATCAGAAAGCATGTACTGTTTTAATGTATTTTCCTTCCATCTTAAAACATTATGTTTCGGTCTTCCAGACAAAAAACATTTAATATTCTGTTTTTCAGTCAATCCTAGTTTATCTTGTTGAAGTTCTACATGTTGATTAAGTGGCATTCATGAATATGATACCTGAGGGTCAAAAATTTGAGATGACCTTTTATCCTAATACCCCAATGGAAGCATTTGACAGCTACTGAAAAATGTAACTACAATGAGGAAGTTTTTAAAAATTCTAGATGAAGTAAATCAATAGTAATCTTTCCATATGTTAATGTATTTCATGCCATTTTACGCATAAAGAATAAAGACACGTTAACACAAGTTTACATTTATTTTATATTACTTGCATTTCTATGACTTTATATAATATTTGTTTTGTAGAATATGCATTTAATATTTATGATATTGAAATCCACAAGTGTATATTTAAGAAATACTAATGAGTAGAATGAAGAAAGCGTTTATGGCTCAGCTTTACTCCAGTTGCTTCTATTGTCATATCTTCTTCAAATGTCAGTCTGGGCAAGGAGTGCCAAGCTTCTATCTATCTATCTATCTATCTATCTATCTATCTATCTATCTATCTATCTATCATCTAATCTATCTGTCTACTATCTATCCATTATCTATCTATCTATCTATCTATCTATCTATCTATCTATCTATCATCTAATCTATCTGTTTTCTATTTATCTATCTATCTATCTATCTATCTATCTATCTATCTATCTACTATTTATCATCTATCTATCCATTATCTATCTATCTATCTATCTATCTATCTATCTATCTATCTATCTATTTATCATCTGTCTATCTATCTGTCTACCTATATCCATCCATCTATCATATCTATCTTATCCACCATTTCCCTATCTCATCTATCTTTGTTCTTTCTATCATCCATCTATTGTTATGTTTAAAGTCTGGAACACCTAAATATCACTATGAGACCAAATCCAATGGAAAAGCAAAGAGTTTTTATGTAAGTTAACATGGCCTCCAGCATCAGCACAGACCACAGATATCCATATGGTCTCTTGCAGCGACCCTGACTGTGGTTATAAACATGGTCTCTGTGGCAGCACAGACAACAATACAGCCTCTGGCAGCAACATGGATCACAGGTGCCAATGTGGTCTCCATCAGCATCCACATGGCCTCTGGGACAACACAGACCATGGGCATTGTGGGCAATTGTGAAGACTGGTCTCTTAAATAGATCTGATAGGTGATTTTTCAAATATTAAGAGTAATGTACTAAGCATCCTTCTTTGAGAATCTATTATTGAACAGGAATGGGAAATAGGAAGTAAGCACATGGCATGGTCTTCCTCCTGCAGCAGCTATGGGCAGCAACTCCCCTTGTGGAGGACATTTTACAAAGAGTATACAAATCACTCACCTGCGTAGAAAAGTATCAGCTTCACCAGGGTTAGCTCATTACCTATCCATTCCAGAGTGTTAGGGCAGGATACTCAAATAGGAAAACAATAACCATGTGGACACAGGAAGAGGAAATGGACCACCGAGGAAGTCAAATTGTAAGGAGAGTCTGTTTCATAGATGCTGATCTTGGTCACTGGGTTGGAGGGACCTCATGCAACACTGGTGTTGCCTGGCAGGGCCACTGTGACTGATGGTCTGTCCTGTGGACAGTCATATCTGCCAGGGTCACACTTTCAGTGTAGCACGATGGACACCAGAAGTAAAGGTGGGAAGACCGGACTTAGTGTGAACAGAGCTTTGTGCCACAGGGCTTGTTCCTCTTAAATGTCCTGCCTGCCGCTTACTCCAGCCCCACCATTAAAACTTCATCTTTATACCCTGCTTCCAAAGCTCTCCTTGGTTCAACATGGTAGATAAATTTGGAGAAACTTAACAACCTGGCTAGCCAAGCAAGATTCTAAAGACCCGGGGTTCCCATCCGTTATAAGATATGTCTCCATCAGTTACATTCCACTAATGAAGAACATTGCAATAGGAAGTTCATGGTGAGGCTTTGTTGAGCCCATCTCTTTTGTGTATGCAGGGGTGAATTCTAGCCTCTGATCTAGTCTTTGCTGGAAGCCACTAAAGCAAGACAATTCAATACTCTGACTTCACTTCTAAAAGCTAGCAGGTTCCTTTTCTGAGTCGGTTAGGAAGGTATTACCAAACTGATAAAAATGAATATAATGAGAACAGGTATTCATGTTAGGATTCACCAAGCATCTTAAACAGCAGCGTACAATGGTTCTATTTGATGAAAGAATTACCTGACATTCGGCTGCTCAGTCTCCCACAATGGTGCCACTCATTTTCTCTTGGAGGTCTTAGTTTACAACGTGTGGCTTTGCAGACGCAGTGCCGTCTTGGGGTTCCATGACATACACGGTGTTTTCACACTCAGCACTGAGTGTATGCCTACAGATGTGAGCACGCAGATAGTAGAATTAATGAGGTTAATTAATGCATGCGTCTTAAATTATATAACCTTCTTTTACCATTGGCAGTTTCTTCTTGATCAGGTAGCAAGTGTGTGTGTGTGTGTGTGTGTGCGTGCGTGTGTGTGTGTAGGCTAGAGGTTGACTTTATGTGATCATTCTTCAGACGCTGTCTACCTTGTTTCTTGTGACAGGGTCTCTTACTGACCTGGAGTTCTTGCCAAGTAGACTAGCTGGCCAGTAAAACCTACTGACCCATCTATCTCTGCCTACATGTATGCCAGCCACCACCTCTGGCATTTTATGTAGTGTGTGGGGATTGAACTCAGGTCCTTAAACTTGTACCACAAGCCCTTTCCTGACTGAGCTATTGCCCCGGCCTCCGTGAAATTAAGTGCTTTCTATAAAGACTTAATTTTAACGGAGTAGGGAGGCAGTCAGGTGATGTTTCACTTGTTTAAATTGAATGACTACAGAAGTTCATTAGCGAGAGCGCTAGTCGGTGGAGGAATGAGTAACCTTCTAGAAGATGATGTGTGAGAGCCAGTAGCTCTTCTGAGCTCTTTTCTCCAGCCCCTTCCTTTGAAAAATTACACCTCAACAAATGTAGAAATTATATTTAACTGTTGTTGAATTAGGTGTGACAGTACACATTTATAACCCAGTAATTAAGAAATGGAGAAAAGGGAGGTAACAAGTTCTGGACCAGTTTGGGCATATAGCATGGTTTTGTTTCAAATAAAACAAAACTTTCTCTGAGGTAGGTCACTTCTAGGTATTTTACCATTTATATATAGACTTTTATTTGTAAATTGCTTATGGCTCAAATTATTTATATCTGAAATTATATTTTGAATATAATATTGTTTTGTTTTTATAAAGTTTAAAAGTTCTAGGGATGAATAAAAGGCTCAGTTGGTGTGCTTGCCATACAAACATGAGACCCTGGTTTCCCAGAACTCATGTAAAAAAAGAAATCTTTACAGGGTGGCGTATGCCTGTAACCCTAGTACTGAAAGGCAGGGACAGGAAGATCCCTGTCTCAAAGAATAAGGTAGAGAACCATTGAGAAGAACATTTGATAATGACCTCTGGTGTCTATACACACATGCTCCTACACACACATGTGCATATACATGAAGACGTATGTACACACACACAAGATTGACATGGCTCTTATACACTGTAGCGTCTTGGGACGTTTGCTTAGCAACTCTTTCCATTCTCTCATCCTTAAAACTAGGGTGACAAGGGTCTTTATTATGTGGGGCTGTGAAAAGGAGCAGCAGAAAAACCAGGATGGTTTTTCTTGGTGCCATTTTAGCATAGACTTGATGATGAAGGTGATGATGGTAATTATGGTGGTAGTGGTAGCAATGATAGTGCTGGCGATGTCCAGAGCCATAATGATGGTGACGGTAGCAATGATGATGGTGGCGATGGCACTTATGGTGATGATGGTAACAGTGGTGATGGTGAAGGTGATGGCAACATTGATAGTGATAGTTGTGTTAGTAGTGATGCTGTTGAAGGTGGTGATGATGAAGGTGATGTTGGAGACAGTGCCGATGGTGACGATGAAGAGAATGATGATGGTGGTTAACGATGACGGTACCGATAATGGTGGCACTGATGATAAGGGTGATGGTAGTGAAGGTGGTGGTGATATTAACGACCACGATGATGATGACTATAGTGTGATGCTCGTGGTGTGGGTGATTATGATAATGACCATAATTTACCTCCCAAGAAGATGACAGCAATGGTGCCTCCTTAGATTGCATCATCTATCTTTTTAATATATGGGGATTATAGAGAGCTGAGATTCATCCTCTAGAAGTAAGAGTGACAGCCATAGTAGGAGTCCTTCTTAAAATGAGCTGGAGCTGTGGAAGTGTGCCCATGGGGATGACCTGGCACGTACCATTTGTAAGCAAAGCTGCCCTGCAGCTTATTTCCGTTGCTGAAAGAATAACTCTTTCATTGTAAAAGGCGGACAAAGGCTATGAATTCTACCACATTAACAGAAGAAAATCGTCAAGATTGCAAGTGATTAGTTCACTGTAGCATGCTCTGCACAGCGAACTTCTCTCAGGGGAGATGGAGCACTTTCCATCACGCCGTTCTTAACCTTTTCTTAGTCCATTTATCAAGCCAAACTTTGCCACGGATGGGCTTGTCTGGGTCCAGCTTGTTTGGTCTTTTGGTCTCAAGGAGAGATTGTGCATATTTATTTCCCTGATAAGGGATTTTATTTTACCTCAGTAAGTGTTTAGTTACTCAGTTACGTGGGAATTTAAACTATCTTCCTTTAGCCACAGGAGCATTTCCACAAAAAAAAAAAAAAAAAAATGTTGTACACCTTCGGCTCATGTGTCAGGGCACTAAGTGCTGCCCATCAAATTCAGGACACAGGACAAGTCGAGATTGTTTTCTGACTCTGTGTGGATTAAGGATGGTGTTTCCTAAGCAGATTCCGCAAATTGATAGATAACAGCTTCCTGGCTGGTACAAGTTATTGTTTTCTCTAGAAGCTTCAGGAGATACAATCTCCCATTGATCAATACCAATATCTAGGGAGGACAGTCAGTCCTAGGACAGGGGGAGGATTTTAATTTCCTCTCTAGCTCTATTTCACAGCTCCATAGTCTTCTGTGGGGGTCCTTCTCCACAGCAGGAAGGAACCAGAAGTAGCTGGTTGGTATGGGGGTTAATTCTTTCCATCCTTAACCCTTTCTCACCTCTCTTTTTCAGTTAGGCAGGAAATTGTCTTTGGTTCTTCGGCCTGAAGTCATTTTTCAGTGAGGAAGAAGCTTCCTTTTCAGACAAGCCGACACCTTGTGCAGGTGACAGCAGCTAGAAGGACAGGCAGCATCCGCGAGTCTCCCGCTTAGCAACTTCCCTCCACTCACGCCTTCACTCCAGGCTTTTTGTACTCTGTTGTGTAGTCAGAAGTTGCTGGTGTATCCCAGAACTCCTGCTGATTCAATCTGGCATCTCCTAGGCCTTACCTCCCCCCCCAGGATTTGTGAATTTCTCAGCATTCAAATAATCTCTTCTGTAGAACCCCATACAAACAGTTAAACACAGGAAACTCCCGGATTGCAGGGGAAGGCACTTCAGACGAATCAGATGACATAATTCTACTGGTCTCTTCTTTCCTTCTGAAGACAATTAATACAGAAAGTTTAGTCTCTTTTCTCAAGCTACTTGTTTAATCATCTCTCCTGTGAACGATGGGATTTCTGTATCAGATGGCAAACATCAAGTTCTGTCCCCACAAGCTCTGTCCCGCAGCCCAGCGACTAATGAAAGTGGCGGCTGGCTTTATGCGTCTCTTCAAGTTCACGGTTACTTTAAATGTGGCTGGTGTATCTCTGCCAATTAATATGCTGAATTTCAAAAACAGAATGAAATGATTAAAATGCCATTAAAATGATCTATAAATCTCTCACTTTAAAAAAGGGCAGCACACGTAGTATATTATCATCACAATGTAAGTGGGACTAATTAGTCTCTCTCCAATTAAAGCTTGAGCTATGAGTATATTGCAGTCTGATATATTGTTATTTTTAGAAAGACAATAAAAGGCAGGAAGGGAGTCGAAGGAGAGCTTCTCTCTTGAGTTGCTCACCATAGAGGGTACTGCACTAAGAAAAGCTTTGGGTTTCCAAAGGGTGTCTGTGGAACCAAATGAGAGGCCTGCACCTTGGCTCTTATGTTTGTGTTGTAGCTTATTATGGCATGAAAAAATTTATATAAGAGAGGAAAATGTCTTGAATTCCCAGGATGCCTTGGTCACTTTCCACAGTGCTCCATAAGCTTCGTGGGTCTGACCCAGTGACCTCTGCAGGACACGGAATGTCTGCTACTGATAAAGGTTGTGGGAGCATCTTGCATGACTCCTGCGTTCTCCAGGTGAGGATTAGAATCCCGCAATTGCAATGCATGGCGGGTACTCTGACCTGGGCCGGGTGAAGAAGGGGTCCCCAAGACAAGTGGGCTGAGGGCTCGGTGCTGAGTTTCCTGGGATGAGTCCTGTCTAATGGTGAGATGGCCAGTCTTGGTTGTCGACAGGACTGCATCTGGAATCAACTAAGAAACCGCCAGGCACACCTGTAAAGAATGTGCTTGATCAGCTACTTGAGGTGAGAAAACTCGCCCTGGGTGTGAGCAGCGCAGATGAAAGGAGGTCCGAGGGGAAAAGCTTTACTTTTTGTCTGCTTGCATTCATTCTGTGCTGGCGAATTCATCTACTCCACTTGTGTCTTGTTGAACCCATCTACTCAGCTTAGCTGTGGCTACTCTTTGGATATCAGAATACAGTTTCTTTGACCTTCTAGACCGTCTCTTGTAAGCCAGTCTAATAAATCTCCGGTGCCCTCTGCTGTGTCTTGTTCACTGTGTCTTGTTCCTCTGCTTTCTCCAGAGAGTCTCCTCCTTGGCTTCCATTTCACGTGATCCATTATCGTCTCTTGTTCTCCCTCCCTTAGACGTTTTCCTCCCCACTCACAATCCCCTTTATAGCCTCATGACCCCCCGCTATAAATGTGTGTGCGCACACATATATATGTATGTATATATCTATACACACATATATACATACATACACATGTATGTATGTTTCAGTTTAGATTCCCCACATGAGAGAACACAAGCTGCACCAATGGGCACCCATCTTTCTTAGCCTGGCTTCTTTTACTTTGCAGTGTTTCCTGGTTCTCACATCTTCTCTTAGAGACGCAATTTCTGTTCACCATGGAGGAGAAATGCCTTTAACATTCTGGCGCTGTGCATTGGTTAAATGGTCCCTGCTGAGTCCTCAGAGTTATCCCAGCGGCACATTGGAATCAGTCATCACCTCTGATTGGATCTCTCATTTTATTAGGAGCAGGGCGGCTTACTTCAGACCATCCTAACACTGCGGGCTCAGTCACTATTGAGCAAAGGGGCCCCGAGACAGTTGATGAGATCCCAAAAGAAGTACCAACAAGAACATGGGGCAAAGTATTGTGGAGGGTGAGTTCCCTGAATGGGCAGCATGTGAGAAGGTATCTTCCCTGGGAGATACCCTCAAGAGACCCCTGGATAGGAGCAAGTGTGGGGGCTGGGGACACGGCTGGTACTTGTCTGATCTGTCTGTGCTGCCTGTCTGGGCACCTCTTGTTTGGGTGGTGACAACCTGCATCAGCATTTGTCACTTATCATTCATAAACCCTTCTTGTAAAATGTGGCCAGATACCTTGAGAGCCACAGTGAATGACTTCTAAAAAGAGAGCGGTTATTTCGGGGGACTGGGCCAAAATGAAGGCCCTGAAGATGCGTGCTCACGAATAAACCTCTTCATGGTGCTGAGAATGGGATGTGCTCATGGAAGTATAACCCAAAACACAAAGGACACACACATAAAAGCTCAATTAATTTAATTAGAGCCAAATAAAAGGTGCCAGGAGAGGACTCAGCGCAAGGTCTGGCTTGTTGTAATGGCCAAAAATAATTAAAATTTATTGAGAAATTGTGCTATTATGTGGTTTGGGCCTTCTCAGTCTGGTAATTCTTGATGTAAAGAATGGCATAAAGACTTAATAATTACCACATTTATTGGTTTACTGAAACTCATTATATATAGTGAATATGTGTATATGTATATGCAGATATACATGTGTTCACACACATAATCATGTATGTACCTATCTGCCTTCATCATGTGTTCCCTGTACTGTCACACTGCCACCCTGAGGACTGGGGATGGAAGGACCTGAGGGTAGGACAGAGTCCCTATGTTCACTGTTATCTAAGTGCTAGGCTGACCTCTATTCTGAATATTGAGGCTGTATGAGAAGGTCATACACAAAACTGTGTCCTAGTCAGGGTTTCTATTGCTGTGTAGAGAGACTATGACCACAGTAACTCTTATAAAGGAAAATACTTAATTTCAGTGGCTTACAGTTCAGAGGTTAAGTCCATTATCATCATGACAGGGAGCATGGTGGCATGCAAACAGACATGGCACTGGAGAAGGAGCTGAGATTCCTACATCTTGATCTGCGGGCAACAGGAAGTGAACTGTCTCACAGGGTGTAGCTTGAGCAAAGGAGATGTCCAAGCCCACCCCCTACAGTGACACACTTCCTCCAACAAGGCCACACTTCCTGATCGTGCTATTCTCTAAGGGTGTCGTTTTCTTTCAAACTACCACAAAAGCTTCCAGGAAGAGGATTTAACTGGTCAAACTTGGTGCTATGATGATGTTTAAAAACAGAAATTCCATTGGGTGTGATGGCGAATCTCAGGACTCTGGAGGCAGAGGCAGATGGATCTCTATAAGTTCACACATCCCCATTCGCAGAGCAAGGTCTCAACCCATCAGAGTTGAATAGCAAGACCTCATCTCAAAACAAACTGCCAAACTACTTAACCAGCTGGGGTTTGAGATGCTATCCTCACCGTGAAGGGACCCCACAGGCTGTCCTCACCATGAAGGAGACCCCAGAGGCTGTCCTCATCACGAAGGAGACCCCAGAGGCTGTCCTCACCATAAAGGGGATCCCAGAAGCTGTGAGGTAAATTGTAGACATGTAACAAAGTATCCTGGGATCCAAGTTAGAGAAAAATGACAGATATGGAAAAGTGTACTTGCTGATTTGATTTTACAAATTTAAAAAAAGTACTTGTACATTAGGAAAGCAAAAGATGCAGATTACCAAGTCAGAGAACCTAGCTCAGGTAATCCCCAAACAAAGAAATGGACAGTCAAAACCCACGCATGGGTGGGGCAATCATTACTGACCTGTTAGTGAGATGAGATATCACTTATCTAATAACACACATGTTCAGCAGTGGCTGTTTTTAATTCTTGCAGATAAGGATATTGGTGAAATGATACATTATTATCAGAAATACAAGTTGATGAAATCTGTGTGTTTTGATTTTATTTCTGTTACTATGATAAACTACCCTGACAAGAAATAACTTAGCATGGAAAGGAGTTTTTAGCTATACTTTCAGGTCATGATCCATTATGTCTGGAAGTTAAGGTAGCTCACTTGAAACAGTTGGTGATCATATCCACAGTCAAGATCAGAGAGAAATGGACACATGCACGCTTTTAGCTCTGCTAACTCACACTGACTGTTTCTCCACTCTTAGTTCAGGACCTAAGGAATGGTGTCACCCACAGTGAATCAGTGTCCATCACTCACATTTATTAAGATGTCCTCTATAGATATGTCCACAACCCAACCCAGTGTAGACAATTTCTTAATGAGTGTCTCTTCCTAAGAGAATCTAGTTTGTTTCAACTTGACAGAGTTAACCGTCACACTATGCTTTAGAATAACTTGACAAAGTAAATGTGTGTGTGTGCTGTACTGTCATGAAGCGATCTACTTCTGAGTAGTACCCCCAAAAGATGAGTACCCTAAAAGTCTACAAGAAGGGCATTTGTAACAGCCATACTCACAGTGACAAAAACAGTCATGGAGATAAAGCTTGCTCATCAAAGTGTGGGACCAAGCACCTTCAGGGTCTGTGGAGCCTTGGACTATCTACTTGCTCTCTGACAATTTATTGACTGCTGGTAGGTGAAAGAAATGGAGACTGATCTGGGAAAAAAAATAGCTCATGGAGAAGTGGATGCCTGCACTTTGGTGATGTATGGTGGATCTCCTCCAGCTTGCTGTTTGGGCTTACTAGAGGGGCTGGTGTCTGCGGAATGACTGGCTGCCTGGGGAACATGGAGACACAGAGAAGTAAAGCAAAAACTGCACAAGGAAACAGAACATTCAGTTAACACGAATCCCCCAGCCTTAACTTGGCAGCTATGTGGGCGTGCATAGAAATGAAGAGAAAATAAAATTGTCTACAACAATCTGTTCAGTAGTGAAACCTTACGTGAAGATTACAGTGTGTTTAGCTTTTTTCAAAGAAAAAAGAAAAAAGAAAAGAAAAGAAAAGGAATAGACCTTATACACCTGCATTATTTCAGAAAATGCTCAATTTGTATACGAAGCTTGATGGCCTAGTTCTAACCCACCATCCAGATATGTCCCTCAGAAATTATTTAGCGTGACAGTGTAAACAAGTCAACAAAGGGAACAATAACCAGAGAATTATTAAGTTTATAAAGAAAATCCTCTTGTCACATGAATGAAGCGGCTGGCGTGGGCAGCTCCAGGATGGATGATCTCATCTCTGTATCTGTCACCCACATGGTTCTTCCCCTCACAAATGTGCGTGTGTTTCTACACAGTCGCACTACACTTACCTGTGTGTGTCTCCTCCTCTGAGATTTATGCTTCCTTTTGGAGCACGGGACTGAAGGCACTCCACAGGGGAAATCGTGATTCACAGTTGGGACAGAAGAAAGCCCCTTAAATCATTTCTTGTGACCCGAGTGCCATGATTTCAGTCCAAAGCGAACAACATCGTGTCTGTGACTTACAGAAATTACCAAGAATTGTGTCTCAAAAACTCTAAGGCAGCTTCAACAACCCTGCTTCTTTTCAGTGTTAGAAGCTATGTTTTGTGATGAAATATTGAAATGTATGCCAGAAAACTAGATGGATGGAGAAAATGAAGACTCTCCTTTTGAAACAAATATGGATCAAGACTCCATCGTGTGGGAGAACACATGATACATATCCCAAGAAATGTGCTCATCACGTGGGGTTCACCTTCCAGTTAGTCCTCCAGTGTTGGCATAAGGCTTGAGTCAATCATAAATCCCCCCTTGCTGGATTTGAAAAGAAGAGATTAGTTTTTCCCAGTTGAGGGCAATGGAAAAGTTAATTAAACCATGGAAAGCTCTTTGCTTATGCTTCTTTGGCTCTGGCCGTGCCAACCCTCTCTTCTTGACTGCGCTCTTCTCTCACACAGGGGCTGATGACTTCAAGGCGAGCACTAATCCTCACATTCTTAGTCAGTGGTAATCACCTCCCCTCTGCTTTCATGCAAAGCCACCTTCTACAGGCAATGGTGTGGACACCTCTGTAATGAAGGGTCTTAACTGCTGGCGGCAGAAGTGACTTCTCTCCCACATCCCTGCTCCCATTGCTGCTGATTCTGTCCCTAAGCATTTTCTAGACTCTCGCTGCGTGGCCGACATGTGAAACAAAGAGATAGAGCAAAGTCATCCGTGTTGTCTAGCTACAGTGGGGACGGGGATGATGCCCAGATCAGTGGAAAGTCTTCTACATTGAAGTTTTATTCTTACTAATGTCTTTACCTGCTGAGCCATCTCAGCACTGGTCCACCTTCTTTATTTTGTATGTTTTCTAATTTATGAGCTTCTGATTTTATTGTTGCAGATTTATTATTTTTATTTCTTTTTTGCTCTCTATTACTGATAGCTTCATACATTTGCAGACTTTCCATAACATATAACAGGATATTTTAAATTGGTAATATTCGTACAATGATAGGTTTGTCCTAATGCTATTGGCTTTCTTTCAAAGTATTCCCTCTCCCCACCCCCATCCCTCTTTCTGTTTATGTTTCTATGCAGGTGAGTGGAGGCCAGAGGTTAGTCAAGTGCTGTCCACAGTATCTCTCACTGACCTGGAATGCTTGGATTTGTCTAAACTGACTGGCCACCAAGCCCCAAGGATCTTCTGTCAACACTTTCCTGGCTCTGGGATTACATGTGTTCACTGCAGTTTATATATCTAGAATGGGTCTTAAGGCTTGAACTCATGGACCTTGTGTGTACATATCAAGGACTTTATAAGCTGAGGCATCTCCCAAGCCCCCAAAGTGCATTTTGTGTTATGTTACTGTTGTGAAAGACACACACCCCAGACTGAGAAGCGTATGGCTTCTTTAAACGTAATGCTAGGACATGGCGCACTGTGTAGAGCCCAGCAGTGCTTTGTATGCTAAGACAATAATTATTAAAATGATGTCCCCATGATAACAATTGCAGCACCAGAACCAGAAGCTGGATGTCTTACCCACAAATGATGTTTCCCTCTACCACTAAGATCCAGATTAGAAGCAGATCTACCTACTTCAAATTAAGCAAAACCCCTTCATAGTTGTGCCCTCCATTTTTGGATTTTAGTTAATTCCAGATGTCATCAAGTTGACAAGAATGAACATCACAGTCGGTTTGCTAACAAATAGGTGATGCTAGCCTCAAGGCTCTAGCTAAGAGCAGGTTGCCCTGGGCAGGTCTTAGCACCCCATTGTCCTTCCCTGCACTCACTTATGCTCTAGCACTCACGGCTACAGGGGCACATGCTAATTTGTAAAGACACTTACGGGCAGGACCCTCCTAAGGGTCTGAGCTGAGCACCTAATAAACCGTGACTCAGGTGCTAGAGCAGGAGATTAAGAACACCCGGTGCTGACAAACAACTATGCATTCCATACCAGGGCGGCAGTGGGAACCACTGAACCCGGCTGTGCAGATTTTCAAAACTTCATTATTATCTGGGCAGTGGTTTGATAATGGTGCAGGCAAGGGAAATCTGCACCCTCCCCCTCATTGAAAACTAATGAGGCTGCCTTGACTTGGGTCCCTCTGGAGTCACAAAGGGACTTTAATTTTTCATCTAGCACTAGATATTGTGGCAGTATAATTAATAAATACCAACCTTATTATCTAGTCTGGCTTGAAGTACTGAAATTCCCCTGTTACTGAGAAAAATGTTCTTGTTTTGTTGCTGCCCAGAGCTCCACTCTACTATGGAAGGATACATGGTTATCACATCACCAGCTCCCTCTTCTCTTCCCATCACCAACATATTCAGGGATCTTATGAAAACAATCTATTGGCATCCGTTCTTGAGGTTCGCTTGCTGGTCCTGGCTTCACAGTGCTAACATCGACTCCATTGCCCAAGAGGGTTTTGCACACGGAGGACAAGACAGAAAGGAAGATGAACACAGCAAGTTTCTTGAAGATAGACGGTTAATATCAGGGTGTCAGTGGGGGCTGCTTGGCTGTGTTCATTTGGCAATAGTTCGTGAGCTGCATGCTTCTCTGGCCTCACTTCCCATGCATGTTTCACATGCTGAGGTTAGAGCAGGATGAGTACAAGCTGCAAAGATGTTTTTTTAGACCCCTTGTCCTTACCTGCAAATGCATCATTTTCAGCTTTCCTGCGAGCAACCTGTCACAGCGGCTGGACCCGGTTAGACATGTCATCACTCCAAGCCCATGGTTTACATCCAGCTCTCTCGTGTTATGGTTTAGACAAGTGGACAGTGAGTTGTAGACACGACTATTGTATTTTATAGGGAGCTTTTGTTGACCTATTTTTTTTCAGTTTGTTAAAATTGTTAATCATGTAAATTTGTGAGTCAAGCATGAAAGTTTGACTAAGGAAAGCAAATTAGATTTTTGTCATTATTTTTATAATTCCAGGATATATTAGGTGACAAAAAGATGGCTCTTCTGCTCAGAGAGTCAGGTTAATCTCTCTAAGGAGGCTTTCTTCTTGGTGGGCCATGGATTTTTCAACTTAGTATCTGCTGTGGAATCACAATAGGAAAGAGAGTGAGCCCAGAACACCCTTCAGAAGCATCCTCGGTTGCCATGGAAATGCTCCTTGAGCATCCTCTGTTACCATGGACACCCTTCTTGTGCATCCCATTTCCTGAAGGGGAAGTTGGGAAGAAGGACTCAAGCTGATTTTCAGTTGAAGCCCAGATGGCGGAAGAGCTTTGGGGTCCCTGTCAGGCACTTAGGCCATCAAAGGACACCTGGACCTTCCCAGGGTAATGCATTTTTCCACAGTTGGCTTCCATGCCATCCTTTCTAGTGTTGAAGCCTATTTGAAGGAATAATGCCTATAGCATTAACTTTCAAGGAGCGTTCTGATAAACTTGCCGGGTGGCGGAGAACAATTTAGCTCCTGCATTAAGCATACAGATAATTTAAATATTATTGCTACTTAATTCCACTGAAACTCATTTTAAGAGCATTGAGGTAAAACTGCTGGGGTTTTGTTTGGCTCATTTGACCCTGAAGGGAAGCTGATCTGCAGTCAAGAAAACAGTGTTCTAGGTCACCTGGTGAGCACAGTACTCCCCCCCCCCCCGCTAGATTTGGGCTGTGTAACAGATGTATCATGGACACTGTGAAAGGGATATGCATTCCGTCTGACACCTGCTTGCTCTCTCTCTCTCTCTCTCCCCCTTCCCTCCCTCCCTTCCTCTTTCCCTCTCCTCTTCTTCTTTTTCCTCTTTCTTCTTTTCTCTCTCTCCTTTCTCCTTCTCTCTCCTCCTCTCTTCTCTCTCCCCCTTTTCCTCTCCTCTCTCCTCTCTTCCTTCTTCTCCTACCCTTCTCTCTCTAACCAGGAGAAGGACTTTCAACTCAGCCCTAAAGGAGGTTGGGATGCTGAACTGGAGAACAACCCCCTAACTCAAAGGAACACTTTGGCAGGAGAGCAGTGGGATGTTTTCCCTTGGGTCATTCATAGCTTAGAATGACTTTGTACCTTTACTGAGTTGTTATCAGTTGCTGGCATTAACCAGGCTCATCAGAAAACTAAGTTACCAGAAGACATTGCCACATTGCTTATAAAAGACCCCTTGCTGCAAGAGATGCCACTATGCTGTACCTTACACTGACACCTGACTCTCCCGAGCCTGATCTGAAGTCATTTTCTACAAGTCCATATAGACGGTATGCATAGTCATGGGGAGTAAGGGAAGGTCTGCTCTCCTCTGTTTGCTGACTGCTTTTATAGTCCCGAGAGTGCTGAGTGTATGGAGGGAAGTGAGCTCATAGAATTGGCAAAGTGCCTTCATTCTGGGCAGTGGTAGTGGTGGGGGGTGGTGGGGGTGGGGGTGGTGATGGTGGTGGTAGGGTGTTTATGCTTTATCTAGATGCACCTCAAAATTGTGAGGCAAGAGTAATACTTTCTGGTTGTATCCAGGAAGTCTTCAGTGGAAGGTGCAGCCCTGTGGGGGACAAGACTCATTTTTTTTTCTCCTTTGAGAGCCATCTTGGCTAAAGTGGTTCTGTGTCTCATTAGCTGTGGTTTGTTGGGTGACACTATTCCTTTCAGTTTGTATATATTTTGGGGTGGAGGCACCCAATGAATCTGGTCAGCTTCAGGAACTTCCTTTGAGTTATTTATTTCCTGAGCTTAAGAGCTTGCTTCCAGGATGTAATGTTTCACCTCCCCTTAGAATATTCTCTTGTTTACCTCCTTTATAACGTTCTGTATCTTAAAACACTTCCCTCCAACATGGATAAGATTGTAACCTGCTACACAACACAGCCTGGATCTTCTGATGGAGACCCCTTAATGCTCTGGTAGACAAGGAGGGCCAGTGACATGTCCACAGAGCTGAGGATGCTCATGGTGACAAGGACCACCCCTGAGATTCCCAACCAGATCACCTGCTGTTAGCAAGAGGGATCTATTCTAAGAGTTCATGGGTCTGAACTTGGCAGAGACAAAACTCCAGGCCATGGCTTCTCCTGTTGCTGACCACCAGGTAGTGCCAGGGCTCAAGCACTGGGGTTGAGTCTGTTACTACTAGAGAGATAAGAGTTGGCTTTTCCACCTCAGTCTGAGTGGAGGAATCCAGCTCATCTTTGCCCCTGGTTACTAGTTCACACAGCTTATTCCACTAAAATCCGTAATGTGCTCTGTATTTTCAAAATTAAAGAACTTTAAATATGTTTGCAATGAAGAAGTGATGAATGTCTGAGGATAGATGGGGGTGGACTTTCAGACCCCAAACCCTCCCATCTTTCCGGACTGCTCTCTCTGCCTCATGGTTAAGGTAACGGATGTGAAGTCTGCATTCTGTTCTAACTGCAATGCCTGTTGCTTGCTGCCCTCCCTCCATGCCATGATAGACTCTTTTCCCGCTGGAGCCGTAAACCAGAGTAAACTCTTTATTTCTGTAAACTCCTCTGCTTCTGGTCTATCACAGCAACAGAGAAATAACGAATACAGTCCCTCTGTGCATGCGGCTACACCCAGGCTTTGTGACCAGCAAGGCTGGGTAGCACACTAGTCACTGGGTCTGTGCATCCAGTCACAGGACCTGCTAGTGAGCAGAGAAGGAGGGGTGACTCCCGATCTGAAGGCCTCTTAATTCTAACATGGACGATCTGTGATCTGATATGCGTCTCTCTGTAAAGCTCTCGGTGACTTTGTTGACTTTGAAATCACTCCTGTAGTCCATATTTTCTAGATGTTTTATAAGTCTATTTAAAGACCTTCACGTAATTTGGGAAGAATCAATACAGTGATCAATTATGGAAATGGACACATCTGACGGTGCTTCCTGGATAGAAAGGCACAACCTCAAGCACAGTTTTAGTCCTGTATGCACCTGACATTGCTCCTCACCATAGGGTTCATGGCTAAGATTTCTTTGTTTTTCCCTTTAAGACAAAATCAATCAGAGGCATCTATTTCAGCTGAGGTTAATGAGCAAACCGATTAATTACGGAAATAAAAACATTTCTAATACGTTTAATGGATTAAAAAGCAAAAGGCGACATAAGCAGCAATCTTGTCAGTTCTGAGGCCCCCAGACTTTGGGATGAAGATACCATGAAGTCATATGCTTGGAATCCGAAAGGGCTCAGTCTCCCCAGCCAGTCCTTTCAAATGAAGATTAAAGAAGACCGAAAGTTACAAACCCTGCCTGTCTCATTAGGGTTTATTTAAGGGATTAAGAGTCTTACATGGAGAATAAACAACAAGAAAGCAACAGAACCTCCCAGGCTGTATGTCTTCTGGCTGTCCTTTCTTGCCAATTGTATCAGACAGCAGGCAAGGCCCTTCATCCACACTTTCATGTGCACTGCTTTGAAGATAAAGTTATCACAAATGGACTGCCCGATTCCTAGAAACACAGCTTGCTTTGGAAGAAGTGAGAGCTGGGACACGGCTGCTTTCCTTGAGCAGTCACCAGGGTTACTGGGGTGGGTAAGGAGGTGGCTTATGAGAGACACTGGATTCTGTTAAGAGTTGGTGCTATTCTATGTTTTCCCAACTCCGTTCCTTGTTTACGCCAACCGTGATCTCTAGTAAAGGAGCCTAGAGCATGGACTCCTTCAGCAGTTGGTTGCTGCTGGTCTTGTGTGCAATGCCAGCATTTGGTTTACCTCTCTCAGTCCACACTGTGTTCCCAGCCCAGCATAGTCTGTGGTGTTGAGACTTCTCTCTTAGCTGCAGGGGTTAGCAGGCGATCTGCAATGATCAGAAGTGTGGTTGGATGGGGAAATGTTTGTTTCTCCAGCCTGTTGGTTGTACTGGGAAAACTGTCCTGGGATGCTTCTACCTTGGGTAGCAGAAGGTGAGGTGCAGTCTTCTCTTCCTGATGACTGTCTTCTCTTGGTGATAGCCAAGGTTTTCTGAGCCTCTCTGGCTTCCATATAAAGAGGGAGACACCAGCCTGTCTCCTACTCTGGATGAATTCTCTTATGTGGTTATCAGGTCCAAGGGCAAAATATGGCTACCATGGATACCGATGGGGAGGTGACAGCTCTTCAGATGGCTTCAAGAGTCCTACAGGGTGTTGTAAACAGCTGCGGTGCTTGTTCACAGCCCAAGTGGTGAGGGGCGCTGTTCTCACTATACATCTCCTATCAGCTTCTTAGGGCCTTGAGGCAGAATGACCTTTGGGTGATGAGAACTTAATGTGGCATTATCGTTTGATGAGAAAAATCTTCATAGTCTTATGCATTTGAACACCTGACCCCTAAACGATGGCACTGTTTGGGAAGGTTATGAATGTCTAAGAGGTGAAGCTTACTGGAGGAAATCCCTGGGGGTAGGCATTCCTGTTCTCTCTCTTTCTCTGCTTCCTATGTTCAGACGAAAGATGATCACCCTGCATCCTTAGCTCAGGCTGGCTGCATGCTCTTCCTGACATGTCTTCTCTGCCATGGGGGGCTGCATCTACCCTGGGACTGTGAACTGAAGTGAACTCTTTCCCCTCTAAGTTGTCTTTCATTAGGAAAGTCTAACAGAGTACAGGAAAGTAATTGATAAAGCAAGTAGTCAGGGGAAAGTTCTCTTTGTATTTCTTCAGCAGCTAGATTATTAATGGAGACACTCTCACACACATGTACACACACAGACACACACAGAGACATAAAACAACTCTCTCTCTCTCTCCCTCTCCCCTTTCCCACCAGGCTGCTGCACACCGGTGCACTTAACTTTAATGTGCTCACGTGGAGGACTTGTGTCTTCTCAGGTGTCACGTACCTAGGGAATACATCCTGTCCACAGCTAGGCTGCTAGCTACTGACTGCTCTATGTCACTGGGGTAGAGCAGGTTTCCAAACTGCAATATCTGACGGTACTCGTGTCTTAATGTAATGAGGGGAGCTTCTCAGACAGCCTGAATTCACAAACATGAATCAAACACCTCGTTTACCAAGCTCTCCAACATATAGACACCACACGTATTCACCTGATGTCTGTGAGATGAAGACATTTGGATTCTTACCATATTAGACATTATTGAATAAGCTGTGGATTAATCTCAGGCTTAATTTATGCTTTTAATGTTTCTTTAGATTCTAAATGCACTCTGCGCTCTCATGGGGTCTTTTCTGAGGCCAAGAAAATTGCCTGTTCTCAATTCTCTGAAAACGAAGTCTCTCTCCTAATGAGTTGACAAATACCTTCATTAGTACTTCTTAGTCCGCCTCCTCTCGGCTCAAAATTCAGCAGTGTGCTGCTTCCGAGGATGCTCTTTCTCAGTGTCTGAATAGAGGCATCCAGGAATCTGAGTCTCATTTCCCTACAGATGGTCTGATTACAGAGGGGTGAATGTGACCACGAACAAGCAGTACCATTGACTGGCTCAGATGCCGTCTGTCCACACCAGTGTTCATGGGCATCTGAACGGCAAACAGGAGGGTGATGGGAGAATCAAGACGCTCAGGTGTCCCCAGCACCTGCCCGTCTCCATGTTCTGCCGTCTCCTGAAACATCTCAAGTGGAATTAAAGTCTAATAGTTTTGCCATAACAGGCTATAGTTGATAGACAATGGAATAAGGAGAAACCTGCTTATTATATTTTTTTTCTATCAGAAAATACCTCTTATTATACACCAAACATTATATAAAACTAGTCATACCCTAGAATTACTGTATCTTGATGCCATAATCTCTGGGATAGGAGGTTGTTTTTATTGTCTCTCAATAAATCTTATTTCTTCTGTTTTTGTTTCTGTGATATTTTAACATTATATTTTTTTCCTTATAAGCTTGGAGAAAATAGAGCTTGTTTCAAGGCCCTGAGTTTTTGCCAGTGTAACTTTGCTTTGAAGTCAACTTCAGTATCTTCCTGGCTTTCCCACGTATCCTGTCTAAAGCTGAAGTAGGATATGTTCTGTGTGGAGGCTCCAGGAACCAGGAGGCCTCTGGTAACCTCAATACTGTCCCTCCTACAAAGAGCGACAGTAGGCTCTGTCTGACCCGAATGTCTTCTGCCTTCAGCTAGCTTCTGTGAGATCAAGTGGAATCAGTGTTCCTCAGAATTCTTGATAGCAACTTAACAAAATGAAGCATTTTCGGGCAGAATGAATTAGGGTGAAAATTACCTGGCTTTGACATTTCTATGTAGAAATGCATTTTAGTAAATAAAAAGCACAGCAGGTTGCTCTAAAGCAGCGTCGACTTTGCTCCAACATTCTATAAAACAGCCACTCTGTGCACACCATGTAAATGTCGGGTTAGTAATGAGCTATGCCACAACTCCATGAAACCCAGCGGAGGTGGCAAACAGGAGGTTCCCGCTTCTCTTCTAGCCTGGCTTCCTAGAAAGTAAAATTATGCATGTGTATTTATTACTGTATTATGGCACATTCAATACATAACATATAGGGAGTGTATATACAGTCTGTATTATATCACTGAATCTATCTATCTGTATCTATTTATGTTAAAACATTTTTTCTCATTTTATATACCAATCCCAGTTCCCTCTTACTCCTCTCCTCCCACTCCCCCCCCCAGCCCCCCATCCACTCCTCAGAGAGGGTAAAGCTTCCCATGGGGAGTCAACAAAGTCTGTCATATCACGTTGAGGCAAGGTCAAGGCCTTCCCCCATATATCTAGGCTGAGCAAGGTATCCCTCTAAAGACAGAGGGCTCCAAAAAACCAGTTCAAGCACTAGGGATAAATTCTCAGCCCACTGCCAGTGGTCCCACAGACTGCCTAAGACACACAACTGTCACCTGTAAATGGAAACAGCTCTTTCGTTTCCCAGCTGCTCAAACTAGTAAGGTTCTGGAGCGTCTGTCTCCTTTGGCAGCTACATGCCGTCTCTCTGGCTCCACCTACTCTCTCTCTATATCCTTTGCAGCCTGGCTATATTCTGCCCTGCCATAGTCCGAAGCAGCTTCTTTATTAACCAGTGGCAATAAAACATTTACAGCATACAGAGGGGAATCCCACATCAGCCACCTACATCCAGAGGGCCTAGTTCGATCCTAGTCAGGTTCCCCTGCTGTCAGTTTGGAATCAGTGAGCTCCCATTAGCTCAGGTCAGCTGTTTCTGTGGGTTTCCCCATCATGGTCTTGACCCCTTTGCTCATATGATCGTTCTTCCCTCTCTTCGACTGGATTTCTTTATTACAGTGCGCACCCAGAACACAGAACCACAGCTGAATCTTATGAGGGTCAAGGGGAAGAGTAGCTGTCAATGGCGAGCAGGGTCTTTCACCTTAGCCACTAGGATACAGTGGGGCTGATACAGAGCATCTTGGGAAAAATAGAACCACTTAGTGAAAATTGGAATGGCTCCTAAATAGACTTGAGAGGGCAGAATGCTGCCTGATCTGAGTCTCTTCACCGCTCTCCTTCTACCCCCTCTTCCCTAACGGTTCATTTTCTGTCTTTTTAAAAATGTTTTAATGTCTTTTTTTTTCCTCTTAGATTTCATATGTGAAAGGAAGTATGTGATGCTTGTTTTCTGAGTCTGTTTTTTCTGTTCTTCTATTTCCCTGCAAACAGTAGAATTTTGTCCACTGTATTGACAAATAAAAGCCCACCATGTATATCTACCACATTTATCCTTATCCATTCATCGGTGGTGGATATCTAAGCTGGCTCCATTCTTAACTATTGAAAACAATACGGTGAACTCTACTACAGAGCTACAGTACTGAAGAAGGCCTGGTATTGGTATAAAAACAGACAGGAGGACCAATGGAACCAAATCAAAGACCCAGATATAAATTCACACATCTACGAACATCTGCTTTTTGACAAAACAGCAAAAACTATAAAATGGAAGAAAGAAAGCATATTCAACAAATGGTGCTGGCATAACTAGATATAAATATATAGAAGAATGAAAATAGATCCATATCTATCACCATGCACAAAACTCAAGTCCAAATGGATCAAATATGTATTCAATCATAAGTGGCTTTTAGAATATAGTAAAGGAAACCAGCCTACAAATCACAATCCCAGAGAACCTAGACAAAAATGAGGACCCTAAGAGAGACAGACATACATGGATCTAATCTACATGGGAAGTAGAAAAATCTCCTGAATAAATTGGTAGCATGGGGACCATGGGAGAGAGCAAAAAGGGAAGGGAGAGGAAGGGAGGGGAGGGGAGAAAAATATAGAGCTCAATAAAAACAAAAAAAACCAAAAGAAAACAATACAGTGATAAACATGGGCACAAAGTATCGCTGTGGTGTATTCCGAGGTAGAATCTTTTGGGGATATACACAGACGTGGCATATTGTATGGCAGTTCTAGCTGATTTTTTGAGGAAACACTATACTGATTCCATAGTAGCTGCACTTGCCTGCATGCCCACCAGAATGTTTAGGATGCCTTTTGAAAATAATTCTAAAAGGGCAGCCCTGTCTTCCTTTAACAACCCCCCAAGGACAGAGCAGTGCGCATGATCTTTGCTCTTGTGAACTTTGACGTTCAGGTAATTGGGCTAAGGGTAGCCATGAAGAAACATTTAGGAAAACAAGCCTTTCCGGATCCCCAAACTGACAATGCCTAGCTGTCATCCAGAGGCCGGCAAGCAGTGTGCTCTGAACACGCAGCTCTTTCCGTGATACGTTGTTGCCAGGCAAGCTCTGGGTCAAACACGGTAAACGAAGACGAATGCAGGTTTTTGAGGAAGGCTTTTCCCTGGAGCATGTGCAGCGTCTTGAGCTCAGAGAGAGGACAGGGTGGACTGTGAGGCCACAGGGCAGAGTCTCCGTTCAAACCTCAGGGTCTAGCTCATGCAGGATGGTCACAGCTCCAGCTAACTGTGGATTAGTCTGTTGGAAATATCAGCGAAGGGGAGTTAAGTCATACGACAGCATAAGTCTTATTAGTATTCCTTGTGGCTGCTCACATTCACGTTGTGGTTTAGGCAGAAGAGAAACCTAGCGAGCTTTATCAGGAGGTGTGTGGTTCAGCCAGGTTGGTCAGCACACCCTCCCCTGAGGCCAGAGACATCCATTGCTAGAGTACGGAGGTTTCCGACGCATTACCCCACAGCTCATTCAGTTCCCCTGCCCCCAAGGACCAACCTGGAAAGGCTGCATCTTAAGTGCTGCTCTTCCACAGCAGATGCCTTGTTTATTTTCTGTGTGTCCAGGGTCCCCTGCACACAGCATGGAAGCAATTGCACCCCGAGGCGGGTGCCAGGCACCTGAAAATCAGGCTGTCCCAGAGTTCCCCGCGATCCATCACGCTGCATCGGAGGTGGGAAGTAATTGGCTTCCTCCGTTGTTTTTGATTCCTGTTAATCATTCTCTGCAAGGTGGAGTTATTTATCGAAACGGAACAGGCAGAAGACTAGTTGAAAGAGAGATTCCCCTGCTTTGAAACCGCAGTGCCCAGAACAGGAGTCTCAGGAGATGGAGCTAAGACGCAGAATGCCCGGAGCAGGAGGGATTAATTAAAACACATTGCTAGATGGGAAGTGAGAGGTGTTTGTAAACAAGGTCGTGATTTCCTTTCCTCTCTCTCTCTTAAAAAATAACTATTAGCAGGGAACAAAGCAGAAAGGCCACCTGAAGAATTTACTTCAAGCCACTCTCTAGATAGACCTGGCGGAAGCAGTTTGTTCTTGTTTCCGTCATGGGGAAAAGGGCACTTGGTTAAAATATCATGGGTGAATTTGGGTATATTTTTAAGGTGACCTGCGACTTTAAAGATGGACTGGCAGAGGCATTCATGCCAAGAGAGAGGATAGTGCTCTCTCAGACCCAGTGTCTCTTGCTTGCTTGCTTTACTTAAGACACAAATTTTTTCAGTAGATGTTACAATTGTGTTCTTTTTAATGGCCAAGCAAACCCCCACAGTGTATATTTATCACATTTTTGTCATTATTTTGCTGAAGGATATGTAGGCTGATTCCATATCTTGGTGGCAGTGGATGGTTACACATGGAGCACAGTGTGTATCTATGGTGTTCTGACTGTGATAGGTTGATCAACTAGACAGTCTGGAATCACCTGGGAGCTGGCAATGCCTTTGGTGGGCTATACTCGGGTATAATTACATTTCTCATTTTTCTTTCCTCTCTTCAAGCCCTTTCACACTCACCTTTCTGCTCTCTTTCAAAATTATGGCCTCTTTTCCATTTATTGTTACTGCAGGCATGTGTATATGTATGCACATATATATGCCTGAGTATAACCTGCTCTGTCTGTTTCGTGTTACTTGTACACGTTTCCAGGGCTGCTCATTTGGTATTGGATAACAAATTAGTACTTAATTGGACTTCTCTAATCTATTTTTTTAAAAATATTTTTATATTAACAGTGGTGAGCATGAATCATTTGGTTGATAACTAATTGAATCATTTGGTTGATAAAGTATTGCTTTATTATATCAGGGAAATGAGACACGAAGGATTTGTTTGCTTATTTATTATTAGTTTTGAGGTAGAGTTTTGTGTAACTTACTATACCATCCAGGATGGCCTCAGGCAATCCTCCTGCCTCAGTTTCTCCAGGTGTGGAATTAGCGCTATAGTTCAGATATACTTCCAGGCATGCATCGCTTATATCACAATTCACAGTGGAAAGGAGAAGGATGAGTTCTGTGCAGTAGACACGGTTGCTTAATCCAATTTCATCATGACAAAACTCCCATGCTCTTATGTCTGAGACCTCAGGAAACTAAGAGGCTGGGACTATGGGAGAAACCCTGTCATTTGGTCTCCCCTCAGGTGACAGCTGACTTTTGGGTGATTGGGTCTTGGGGAGTTGGTGACCAGGCTCAGGTGAGGACTATGTTATTCTTCCTGGGCTCCTTCATCACAGAGGGAGACTTTGGAGCACGGGGTGGGTGGTGGTGGGGGAGTGAAGGCACTAAACCCGGTGCTGGAGATACCCATTTGAGTCTCTACCTGGCCTGGTGCCCAGCTCACAGTGTCTGTCCCCGGAGACTCCACGAGATGGAAGGCTGTGGTCGTGGGTGATCAGGAGCAGAGTTCTAGCACGGCTGGGACCAGTCGCTGTATGACTGAGACTTATATTCCCCATCTGGAAAACCAAGATTTCATATTCAATCCATAGTCTTCAGGCTGTCGAGGGCATTCTGAGAGCTGGAGACCTTTCTGTCTGTGGAGGTGGTGGTGGCAAGTCTGGCTTTTTAGACATGCATTGCTACCAGATTCTTACAACATTGGTTTCTCCAACGAAGTTTACGCTTGAAGAAAACACTAGATCTGCAAAGTGTGTATAGCGACAGATGTGGCTTAGCTATTCCAGGACAAAGCCCGGAACTGTGCTCTCTCACCTACGGGAAGACATAGACGCTCACCTTCCTGCCCCGGGTTATGTCATCTTCGGGGAAGGGAAACACTGGGCTGCCTTGCTCTAGTGTGTCTCACAAACATTCGTGTTTAAACAGGGCTCAGAGAAGTATGGCTGGAACCGGTTTAGACACTGCCTTCTCGTCTACAGCTTGCTCTTTCTCCTGAGATACAGCAGTGCTTCCTAGTTTGTGAAGCACAGAAAAGAGTGTTGTTTCAAAAAGAATATATATTAGAATAACACCCCCGATCGCAGGGGCAAGGCAACAAATCACCTGCATCTGATGGGAACCATTCCCTCTCCCTGTCACGCTGTCGCAAAGGCATTAAAAATAAGCATTTTAATAAAGAAAACAACATTAAATTCCAGCAGGCTAGACCATTACTTCTAATGAGAATCCTTGGAATGAAGAACCAAAGCTTAATTGGTTAAAAAAAAGATTAATAGTTAATTATTTGCTCAGGAACAAAAATGATTAAAATAAAACACCTGTGATTGCGCATAAGGGCAGCGATCCAAGGAAAGGGGCCTCTGCGAGGTGGCTGCCTTTCAGAACTCAGAGCCAAGACACTGAGGCCTAGCTCCGCCCTTTGGTCAGATGATGGACAACTCAGAGTGAAGGCACAGTTTTATTACCCCTGTCCTGAGCTACTTTGACTACAGAGAGCCATGGCCAGTCAGATTCTCTGCTGGGGCCACCTCCTGGAACTGCATGTTGATGGCTTTTGATAGGTGGGTCCCATTCCTTGCTGAGATTTTTAATCAGAAATGAATATGCATCAAGGAACCCTGTGTGCATAGCAAGTCCCACTTAGCCAGGCTGCATGAACAGATAAGGTTTTTGTTTGTTTTATCACGGGCTTCTTTGCTGAGGATCAGTAAACCCTAACCTGGGTGTGATGGCACATGTCTGAAATTTTCTTTACTTCAGAGGCTAAGGCAAGAGGATGGAGGGTTTAAGGTCAACCAGGACTACAGAGCAAGACCCTGTGAGATAGAGAGATGGGTGGATGGATGGATGGGTGGATGGGTGAGTGGATGGGTAGATAGGTAGATGGGTGGGTGGGTGAATGGATGGTTGGGTGGATAGGCAGGTGGATAGATGGGTGAGTGGGTAAGTGGATGGTTAGATGGGTGGGTGGATGGATTGGTGGATGGGTAGATGGATGGGTGAGTGGGAAGGTGGGTAGGTGAATAGGCAGGTGGATAGATGGGTGGATGGATGGGTGAGTAGGTGGGTGGGTAGGTGGATAGGCAATTGGATGGATGGGTGGATGGGTGAGTGGATGGGTGGGTGGGTGGATAGGCAGGTGGATGGATGGGTGGATGGGTGGGTGGGTGGACACACGGGTGGATGGATGGGTGGGTATGTAGGCCAGCAGTCAGTAGTTGTAGTTCAATTGTGTAGTATTTGCCTACTGTGTGCAAGGTTCTAAGTCTAGTCCTCAACTTGATCATGATGTATGACCTTTCTCTGTGTGTTGCTGAACACAATTTGTCCATCTTTTCTTAAGGCTCTATGGCCATCACAGCAATTAATTTATAGATTTCTTTTTCCTTGTGTTCTTATCTGAACTTTATAAATGGGAAATATTGGCTTTATCAGACTTGTTTGGAAGAATTCCTTCAATTTGTATGTCATAGAATAGCTTGAGGAGCTTTGGTGTTAGGTCAAGCTTGGGAATCAAGCAGTCATTCCATGTGGTCCCGGGCTTTGTGTTATTGGGAAATCCTTTATTAACTCCTTCAATAATTTCTACTTGGCACAGATAGATGTTTTTTTTTAATACCACATATTGATTGTATTTTAATGGTTTTATATGTAAAAATAGACCCATTTCTTTTAGATTTTATAATTTGTTAACATATATAGTTTCGTATATTATTTCATATAATATTCCCTAGTTGTCTTTGAATTTCAATGGTATGTATTATAATTCCTTTTTCATCTGTAATTTTATCAATTTTTATTGATAATTCTTTTTCTTTTGATTAAGAGTTTATAGTTCACAATCATGTTTTTCTTTTTAAAGAACTCCTTGATGCATTCATTGTTTGTATTGTTCTTTTGGGCTCCATTTAATTAAAATAAACTCATTTATTATATATTTATTATTTTTCTACCTTATTATTTGTCAGTTATCTTGTTCTCTAAGATCTTGAAGTATAGCTGAGAACTGTCCTTTTTTAATGTAACCCTCCCAATTCTAAATTGTCTTCTTAGGATGATGTGTGGTGTGTCTCACATGCTCTGGTAGTGTTTCCCTTTCCCTCTGATACTAGGATTTCTAGAAACTTCCTCTGTTTTCCTCAATTGTCTCTTGGTTTCAAAAGTATATTCTTCACGATGGCCCAGCTGGTAAGCGCCTGCTGTGTAAGCACAGGACGCATACTTGTAACCTCAGCCTTTTGGGACAGTGGGAAATGCGAAAATGGCTGAAGCTCATTGGCCAGCCAGCCTAACTGAATGAATAAATTCCAGGGTCACTGAGAGATCCTCTCTCAAATACATCAAGGTAGAGAATGATGAAGGAAAAATACATGACCTAAACTTCAGGCTTCTGCATGTATGTGCACACACATGCTCCCCTCCACACCTTTAGTACTCAATACCATGTGTACACACACTAAAAGAAGTGTACAGGTCCCACTCCACATGCCTGGACACGTTCTATGGTGAATCTTATTGCTATTTCTATTCTTATTCCGTTATGCCTTGATAAGGTATGGGAAAGCACTTGAACTTTTTCTATTTGTTGATATTTGCTTTATGTCCTAAAATGAGGTCTATTTTAGAGATAATTCGATGGGCTGCTGATAAAAATGTGTTATTTCACATCTGCCAGGAGAATCTCTTGCGTTCCTTTCAATTTTGGAATTTATTGATATTGATGCTCCTTTTTGAACCTTCTGTATTGATGTTAGCAGTATATTGAAATCACCTGTTATAGTTTAGGGCGCAGGTGCTCCACAGGTTTGTGCTGAGCCCAACCCTCTTCCCCAGCTCTATTCCCATGCTGGTAAACAAAAGCCAAACAATATTGAGGGCAGAGCACTCTGTTTTATTCTTCAAGGCAAACTGGGTCAAAGACAAGGAAAGTAAAGAAGGGGAGAAAGGATTGCAAAGATTTGAAAGTATATATTTTTGAGAGAAAAGAGTTTGAATAAATCAGCTTCACTCATGATATACTCTCTGTCAATTTTCTTTTTTTGGTCACGATACATGTATTGCCCCAAGTATTTAGTGAGACCCTATTAATATGTTCTTTTCAGAACATCAAACCTCCAGGCTACAGAAGGCATGTGAGGCTTGGATCTGAAATTCACAGAGTTCAAGGCCTATCTAGAAGTATAGATTCCCTTCCTCCTGCTGTTTATGAAGGCTATGTGTGAGTGGGAACATCTATGCCGTGGGACTGGCCCCACTCCATGGCAGTCAAGCATTCTGCAGAGGCCCATAGGCAGACATGTACTTGGGGTCTGGAGGACAGATTCCTGGCTTCCCCCATGTACATGTTGCTCTCGGCTTTTCTGCATCTCCTGTGTCAGGAAAAACGTCTAGGATAGGTGCCCGTTGCTGTCTGTCTGTCTTGCACTCTACATCATGGAGGAGTAGGATCCAGTGTTACATAATCCCAAGGTTCCTTGGGACTTGTTCACACAACAGAAGTCAGATTCATTCAATTCCGTTTCTTCATCTTAGAATAACCTACAAAGCTTTCCATTTTCAGAGTAAGGAACCAGATCACAGTCGAGCCAGAACCTTACATTTCTCTCTGACATTCCAACCAGAAGCCAGAAAGAAATGACCCAAAGGATCATCTGGTGTGTTCTTCATCAGGCTATTGTAATGAGATCCCAATATCCACTGGGCAGCAAAATGTGGTGGAATTAAACAAGACAAAGTATTAAATGCTTTAAAGGTCTATTTGGTCTTTAGTAAAACTGTCTGGAGGCAGACACTTCAAGGGGTGCTATGGTGACCCCCATGCCCTTGGATGCTGGAGTAATATAGGTAGGTAGGTGTCTTTTATAGCAGAGATATCTATTGACAGATGTTTCTGTCCTTCCAGTCCTGCAGTTGTTCAGTCCCAAAGAAACATGCAGAGGCCTACATTAATTATAAACTGGTTGGCCTGTTAGCTCAGGCTTCTTATTAACTAACTCCTACATCTTAAATTAACCCAAAATTCTTGTCTGTGTTAGTCACGCAGTTTTGGTGTCTTTTATCAGTGAGGCATTCTCATCTTGCTTCTTCTGTGTCTAGGTGACAACTGCAGTCTGAGCCTTTTCTCTTCCCAGAATTCTCCAATTCTGGTCACCCTGCCTATACCTTTTGCCTGGCTATTGGCCAATCAACACTTTATTGAACTAATACAATTGACAAATCTTTATAGGGTACAAGACATTGGCCCACAGTAGACATCCAGTATTATTTCCCAATTTTTGAGATGATGTACCCACATTCCTTACTTCTGTGGGGAATAGAAACATCCTGTTCTCTTGAGTGTGTATGTGTTCAATTGTGCATTTGCACATGTTTTGGAGAGGCTTGCTGAAGTGATGAGATGGTGTCATTGATACCATCTGCATAAACCTAAAAAATAACTCAAATGCAGAACAGTGTATTTCTGAATAATAAGAAGGAAGCATGTTTTGAAATATGTCTCATTTTAATACAAATTCATGCTGTTTTTCTTAGACCTCTGTGCACAGCTTCATAAAAATGGGCCTTGGAAATGAGAATGCGTACAGGAAATTATGTAACCAGTTCATGTGGATGTCCTGTTCTTTTTCTTGCCTTATTTATAAAGTGTCTCCCCCTTGCTCTGCAATGAGAATTCAGGAAGAAAATTTTGATTACATAAATAACTGGGCAAATGAAACACACAGAACAAGTCAAGTGGGATCCAGCTAAGCCCTACAGTCACAACTCAGCCTGTGGATCATCTAATGCCAAGTGGTGACATTGAGCTGACTCAGGGCCCTAGGATTCTTGGGAAGCGCAACCATATTCAGCATCAAGTACGAAATATAAAAATGGATAGACGGACAGAGTCAGTATCTATTTTAAATTAACTTCCAGAACACACCACCAACATTATTTCCCCAGGGATTTCAGGTGCATTCCCGCTTCTCAGCAGAAATTTGTTTCATAAAACTGATATTCATATGACATGCATTTCTTGATTAATACCCACAACACAGAACAAAAATAAAACCCCACACAATGCAGCAGTGTTTCCTCCTTACCTGTGTTATTATGTAAGTCAGTGCAAAACGGGGTGTTGTCTTTGTATAGAGTGTTGTTTCAGAGACCATGGCTGACATTGTTTTAAACAATTGTCTGAATAAAACAAAATAAAATTTAAGATAAAAAAGTAAAAACAGAAAAAAAAGAAGGGGAAAATCTCATCATGGAAGCTGCAGTGTGACACAGTGAGTCATGCAGTAAACCCCTTTATCCACATGTTTTTACATGCAGGCGTTCATCACAAGGAATCATTGGTTTGATTTGAGATCCCTGGTCTCTACTACACCATCGATGCTGGTCCCTTTCTGGGACTCAGAGAGAGAGAAAGAGAGAGCGGGGGGGAGAGAGAGATAGACAGAGAGAGAGAGAGACAGAGAGAGAAGGAGACAGAGAGACAGACAGACAGAGACAGACAGAGAGAAAGAAAGAGGCGATGTTTTGTTTTTAAGTTAGTTTTGCTGCTGGCAGGTCCAGAAAGATAATTTATGCAGAAATTCAAAGTTAAAATTTACTGGTTCCATTGATTTGTATCTGTAAATATTAAAAGCCAATCGTTGTAAGTCATGGTTTATAAAAAGGATGCTCAAACATATGACTTGTATTTTCTGGCTGGTGATGAGAGCCTGGATCCACATTGATTTCTCTCTGTGACCTGGACAGTTCCATAATCACTCCCATGGGGTCAGCTGGTTAATGGAACTATCTGGAGTTTGGCACTAGGAGCCCATCATGTCCCAGCATGCACTGCAGAGATTTCCTGGTTACTGGTACAGATTTGGAGACATTCACTCTTCTGGCAGTGAAAGGAAGATGTTGTGCAAGACACCTGGGGGATGATCTTGAGGACCCCATGCCAAATGTAGGACATATGGTGGGACATAGGTTCAGTGTTACCAGCTGAGACTGCCAGATAGCTGGTGGTTTCCATCATAGTCCAGGCTGTCTCTATTCCTGGGTTTAGAATATACACTGGGCTGCGTAGGTCTTAGGGTATAATCACTGAAAACTGCCAGCTCTATCAGCTGCTCTGTAGGTGTGGGTCTTTCCTGCAGGGAGAACATGGCCCTGGGCACTATGATCACTGTTCTAGAAGGAACTGTTCTGCCTCAGTAGGCAGGGACTAACTTAAACAGTTGGCTCTCTACTGGCAGGAACAGCAGTACATGGCTTCCATTGGCCTTGGACATATTTCAGTTCCTCAAGCACAGACTGAATACACTGGTTATCTGGCTGACTGCATATCAGAGGAAACCTTCTGGCTCCCTCCACGGGAGTCTTCAGGCTGATGGGATTTGTGTGGCTCCAGTTCCAGGTTCTATAGTGAGAAATCACAGTGGAAATAAGGCGTGCTATGTAGGAACTGAGTGGTCACCTGTTGTAATAAGACTGCTTGTTGGCTCCCAGCTCCTCAGCCCTGAAATAATCATACAGACACTATATTATTTAAAACACTGCTTGACCCATTAGCTCTAACTTATTGGCTGACTCTTACATCTTAATTTAACCCATTTCTATTAATCTGTGTATCACCATGTGTCTGTGGTTTACTTGGTAAAGTTCCATCCAGCTCCAGTGGGACTACATGGCTTCTCTCTGACTCTGCCTCCTCTCTCCCAGCATTCAGTTTAGTTTTCCCCGCCTACCTAAGTTCTGCCCTATCAACAGGCCAAGGCAGTTTCTTTATTCACAGCATATGGAGGGGGAATCCCTCATTAGTCACCTATTTCATCAAAACTTTTGAGGCTGCAGGAGGATGGAGCGAAGGCAGCTTGTTGTGATTAGATATAAACACAACACCCACAACACCAGCCAATACAATTTTTGGAAAGCAAAGTACTCCATGAGTGCACACTCAGTCCTCCACTTCTAATGGAAGTAAAGAAAGATGGAGAGGCAGGAGGAAAAGTGGAGGAGAGACAGGGACACCACCCACATGACTCCTGTGATTTCCTGGTAAGAGGTATTCAAGTTGAGACAATTGGACATACTTTGGGGCTATCAAGTGAGCCACCTGGTGGGTGTGGCCTCTACTGCTCTTTTAGCATAGAGAGAGATATATATCACGTTCTTCTCTCTGGACTGGGCACTCACACTGGGACACTGTTTATGAAGTTAGGAATACCATTTGTTAGGAATCTTCACTTCCTAAAGAATAGCTCATCAATCTTCATTTATTGTTCTTGTTGAGTTTAGCATCCATATTGCCTGTGATGGGTTTATCTTTACCCATAACTCAAAGCTACTCAAGGTGTTTTTAATTTAAACAGCTATCTTAACTGAAAAAGTATATGCATTTAGTCGACAATTCAAAATTTTATAACATAAATGACATGTGTAAAGGAGGTGGTGTGTGTGTGTGTGTGTGTGTGTGTGTGTGTGTGTGTGTGTGTATGTATGATGGAGGAATGGGTCTTGAACTAGTGGGAACTCACTCTTTGGCAGAATCTCCATGACAGTGGTGGGAGAAGGTAGTGGCTGGTGGTAGCAGCTCTTAATTTGCATAGAAGCCAAGTGTTGACTCATCTTTCACTTTTAAATTAGGTTGTTCATCTGCCTTAGAGGGTCAAGGAGTCTAAATAGGAGAAAGGACTCAGGTCAAGAATGCCGGTTGGTAATGAGATCTAAAGCATTCTTTTAAGGGCACTCTTCACCTTTATATCCAAAATGATAGGAATACAAAATCAGAAATTATAGAAATGACATTCCTTATAGGTAGTGAAAGAGAAAGATCAGTTCATGCCTAGCTTGACTTAATGTTAGAGGACCATCCTCCCTTTAAGACCTGCTGTACCTGCAGGTGTGTGGGCATGTCCTTAAAATGCTAGTTCTTTGATAGCTATGTCTGTGATGTTAAATGTCAATGTATAAGGCATGTGATGCATGTGTGTGTTGTGCCTGTGTGCATGTGTGTAGTGTGCAAAAACAGTTTAGGATTATACAGGAATAATCATTTTCTGATTTGATTTAAAGCCTGCTCTATAAGATGGACCCCGCGCCTGGTACTGCTAACTGAGCTAATCCTGTAGCTGATGACATCATAGGCTCTAGGGGAAATCCTACTGATTTTCTCTCTATACCATGTGTTAGGGCATATCTCAACACAGAAGCATCTTTTGTCGGTAGATGGCAGTTAATACAGCACTCAACAACTGGTTAACATATGGCACGTAGGAGACAATGGAGCACTTGTATCTAAACGGATATTTACATCACATCCCAGATGACAATGTCTAGGGATCATAGAAGGGAAAAAGATCACAAAAGCCAGAGAGAATGGGTGTGTGTTGTGAGACTGTATTCGTGAGACACACAGTAGCATTACACATACTAACTCATGACAGCTGTGACTGCACACACAAGACTTGCCTAAGACCAGGGTAGCACAATCCCAGCACAGATAGGGAAGAGGCTCATGAAGTCCCACCCCCTCTAAGAAGCTATTGGCAATTGATGCTGCTTTTTTTCAGAGATGCTGGTCCTGAGAGTTTACCCACGCTCCAGGTACACGGGTCCACACCTGTGAATATACAAGCATAAAGTGGACTCAGAGTGCATTAACGTTTCTGAGAGAAACAGAGAGAGGCAGAACAAGTACATGAAGTTGGATGGAAAACATAAGAACCTAGAGGAGTAATAGGAGAGGAGTGAATGCTGGGGGTTGATGGATCAGACTCAAATGCATTATTATATGCTACTAATTAATAGTAATAGTAATTTAATAGTATTTAAAAATAACATTAATAGAATATTTAATAAGAAAATTTTAAATACAAAAAAAGGCTTACAGGCTGAGGAATAAACTTTCCTCTAGGAAAGGTTTATTTTTTTTTAAAGTTGAGATACTTAATATTAGAAAGACTGTATGTGTTCTCACACTACACACAGGCACACAGGCACAACACACACATGCATCGCACACCATAGAGAATTTTAATAACTTTTTTGCTAATACTATGGACATGTCTCACCAGGAAAATTAAAATATCCAGAGTCTTCTGTAAAAAACCATGCTGTTCTGGATGATGGAATAGAAATGGAGAATGAATCAAAAATTCCAATAGGAAATAGGGAACATATATTCTGGCAACTTCTATAAATGATCATTATAATTGTGGGTTTGACAGACATGGGTGTGGACATGAGTATCATTACTCCAGAATCTTGGCGTCCAAATTGGCCTCTTCAAGAAGCAAATGTTCAATTACTAGGAATTGGAACCCTGTCTCAAGTGAAATAAAGCACGAGTTGGGTTGAACACACAGGCCCAGAAGGCCTCTTATACTATATTTGTCAATGTAAAGTGCATGTGCACTCTCTCTTCAGGCTGCGGGATTCAGTTGCTGTTCCCCGTTCGAGCAGAGGACTGTGATCTGTGAGCCTACCCCTGAATAAATAACCCTCTATTAAACGCAGTTCTGAGCTAGTGTGGGTTTTCTCTTAAGCGTCTGTCATCAGGCTGTTGACACTGATAGGGCTGCCCTGAAAGCCCCAATGGTTCCTATAAAAGAAGGGTACCGTTGGTGTCTACGGAATGGAAGGCACAGTCAGTTCTCTCTTCCTTCCTCTCCCTTCCTCTTGTCCCCTTTCTGCCTCTCCCCTCATTCCCTCTCTCCAGGGTTTCATATGACCCAGGATGACCTCAGACTCTCTACGTAGATGAGGATGGCCTTGAACTGCTGGTTCTCTCTCCTCTGCTAGGATTACAGGATGCTGCAATGTGCCTTGTTTGTCTGATGTCGGGTACTGAATCGAGGGTCTTGTGCATGTCAGACACTCTGCCAGCTGAGCAGCAGTCCTCATCTCTAAGTCACAAAGCTCACTTGGGTTAGAGCAATCCTCTGCAGGATGATTGGATTTGGGATCTCTTTCAGGTTTCACTCCCAGTGTGTTCCTGTGTTTCAGGCTTTACAGGCATCTTCTGTTGCTAGTTGTCTGGACCTGTTCAACATCATCTTCCTGACATGCTGCTCAAAGACCTGAAGAGATCCACACAAACAACAAAACAGAAAGGGGTTTTGCTCAGAAAAAGTAAAGGTTCTCTCTCTCTCTCTCTCTCTCTCTCTCTCTCTCTCTCTCTCTCCATCATCTAGATATTCATCTACCTATATATCTATCCATTATCTATCTTTCCTTCCTTCCTTCCTTCCTTCCTTCCTTCCTTCCTTCCTTCCTTCCTTCCTTCCTTCCTTCCTTCCTTCCTTCCTTCCTTCCTCTATTCATTTATCTATCCATCCATCCTTCCATTCATCATCTATTCATCTATCTATCTATCTATCTATCTATCTATCTATCTATCTATCTATCTATCTATCTATCTATCTATCATCTACCCTTAGTCATGCATAAACACAAGATGGTAAATAAAGGAGTTTCCTTTAAATGACACTCTGAGGACAGACTTTGCCTTACTGCACCTACAGACATCTAAACCTGGTTCTCACGATATGGGCTCACGTCTAGTTCCCAGGTGTGTTTAATGAGAAGCTAACTACACAAGGGAAGTTGGGAGAAGAGCATGTGTAGGGTCCTTCTTGGTAATCTGCCCCCCTCCCACTGCTTTCCCAGGTTTAATTGTTACTGCAAAGGAGTCGTTGATTGGTGACTGTCATCTTGAAGCCACGTGTTCAGGGCTGTGCAAGATGGAAGGTGAAGTCAGAGAAGAACGGCAGCATGGCTGAACTCAGCTTCGTGTCGTTGAGAAGCGTGGAGCAGATGGCTCTCTGGAGCTGAAATGTTAGATTCTTGGGGAAATAGATTTCAGTCCCAGCAGCCCTTGGTATTCATTTGCCGCTCTGATTAACGTTGCCTGCATCACACGGGCATATTGAAATGTGGTGTTTAAGTGTGATCAGCTATTTTAACAGAATTTTTAAGCCTCTATTTGTTCATTACAAAGAGATAAAGCATTTACATGGGTATCATTGTTTAAATAGGAAAAGCGCGTCTGTGAGGTGTCGCTCTTCGAAAAGCCTGTGAATGGAAATTTACATTCTTTATTTCCAGGCATCCCATCTTGAGATGCACTCTAGGACATAATTCACCAAAAGCAGCATGCTTTGCTGGGCCTCACGCTCCTGTGAGGGAGTTTTGAAATGGCACGTTTGAAGAACAGACTTCCATGGCTAGGACAGGATGGTGTGTTTGTGGTTCTGTTCACCACGAACTCTGCCTGAAGTCTGGGTGTTGAGCAGGGCTGAGGCCTCGAGAAACTCTCTAGTTCAGCCCTGTGCACGGCTCCAGTCTCACTTCTATTCTATAAACAAAGCCCCCTGTATAATCGCTATGACACATCATCAATGGGCTTGCAGACAGTAAGAAACCCTTGCATTTCCAGACAGAGTCTGAGTCAATATTTTTATAATTTTCCAACTTGCACGATGCTATGATTGTAGGCATGTATCATTACCCTCATAATCACACTGTTAGGATCAACTTAGGACTTGTCAATAATTTTCCCTTTGATCCTGACACTTGTCTCTACGCTTCCCGTGTCCTAGGACACAGAGGTTCACATGCCTTACCCAGCAACACCATATTATTCCTGCTACCATGGCAACCTTAGCCCGTTTAGAATGTCCCCAGCAGAGTTCAGTACAAGATCTGCATGTCTTCATCTGTCTACTTCAAGGAGTCCTAGTGACAGTTGATGGTGAGTGTTGTCATCAGAGCCACCTGGGACACTGAGTCACAGCGTCTGCTTGGCAGCCACAGGTGGAAACTGGAAATATCAGTCTCCGACAGTGAGGTTAAGTTGACTTTGTACTCCCCGAGGAACATCAGTGAGATGTCTGCGCTTTCCTGGACTCTTGATTTATAGTTATCTGATTAGTTAGGAGTCAGAAGCGGAAAGCCAATACTCTCCTGTCCAGATATTCTGGTGCCTGCCCAGGGGCAAGTCACACATGACCTGGGAACTGCTAATGGCGCTATCTGAGAGCCTACTGACCTCCGTGCCCCAGGGACCTGCATGCCCCATTTGATCCTGACCAGCCGCTAACTCCCAACTATTCAGATCCCATGGTAGACATGCAATTTGTTCTTTCCTGCCACAACCTACAGTCTTGGTCTCTCGGGGCATCTAGCAATTTCTCCCTCTCTCAGGAGTGGATCTGGGCTGCCTGGTTGTTGGTATGTGTCTTGGATGCTGCTGCAGTTCTCAGTTTTACGTACAGTGTAGAGCCAGGGTGGTAGTCATGCCCTCTCCATTCTTTAGATCCAGAGTAGGGGATAGCTTTGGCCAGCAGGAAAAGCTATTCCCACGCTGGTGTCTACAAACCCATCTTTTGTTCCCTTCACTGGAGCTCCCACCTCAAAGATAAACCTCTGAGGAGTTGAGGCCTGGCCCTGGGGAAGCACATGCTGGTTCTGTATGGGTGGCCCAACTGAACCCCCAGCTGAAGTCCGTAGGCAGGCTGTGGGCTGTGGATAAAGCAATGCCAAACCAGTCCAGCCTATTAGACAAGCCAAATGTCATCGGTCATTGGTTGCTTCTTCATCCACTCCCAACATACTTGTCAGAAATCAAAGCTGCCCCAGGTTGAGCCTGCATTGTGTTGACACTTCCCATGGAGAGATGGCAGGGGCTCCAATAAGCCTTTTTGTTTGTTTGTTTGTTTTAATCATTATCTTCTCTCAAGGATCCTGCATGCCTGGGGGGGCCCTAGAGATACAAGGGAGGCCAATGATACCCCCTTGTGAAATCCATCCTGCAAGATGCCTGCATCAGGTTGACCATTGGCCAGGTGTGATGGATGCTCTAGCTCTCGGCTTCATTGAAGCCTTGAACTGAGCCACTCCTGATGGGCAGTTCCTGATAAAGCAGCCTGGGAAGTCAGCCTGTGTTCTCTACACTCAATCTCTCCCTGCAAAGGCAAGAAATGCCACAAAGACACCCCCCCTCCCCCAGCGATCCCACAGTCACCTACATTGTTAGGTAATTCCTTTTCCCAACCAACTATTTCCACAGACCATTTGGAAATACTTCGTAGAATTAAACCCTCTAAAACAAAATGGAAGTGCTCACGACAAACACAGGGGACAGGGGTTAGCTTATTTTAAGGAATTATGTGCCTAGATGTCAGCCTCTGGGAAATGGATGCTCAAAACACGTGGGCCTTGCACTGTTCTACCCACTTCTGGCATCGGCCAGGCGGTCTTAACGGCCAACCCAGCCTGCCTGCTCTCCTGTCAGCCCTGTTTGGGCCAGAGCTGAGTCTGACACTCCAGCAACACTCTGGGTTACCAACCTAGCTGAGAGATAGGAAGACGTGCATTTTCAAGTTGCAGACTTGAGCAGATTCAGCATGCCACAATGCCTGAAATTCTTCACTCAGATGCAGGGAGACAAGGATGGTAACAGCAGCCTCCAGGCTTCTCTGGGAGCATTTTTCTCCTGAGCATCAACCCAACAGAGGCCCGGGAGACTCCACAGCTGCCAAGCATTTCCATTAATCTGAGATTCTTGGGCTGCCATATTTGACTAAATTGTTTGGGTGATTATAATGAGTGCATTTTTCTTCCCTAATAACGGAGGCTACTTTAATTAAACACTATATGGGGAAAATGCAAAATGACTGAGTGACAGCAGCTTCCAATTATGGTTTGCAACATTCCCCTCACCTATATGGCTCCTGTTTCTACTGTGCTCGTTAGCAATCTGCTTTATGAGTTACGCTGGTAAGCTCTCAGAATAAACACACACCCAAACACCCATCAGCATTGTAGAGTTAAAGGTCAGATTATTTAAAAGGTCAGAAGAAATTTTCAACTATTTTAACCAACAGACACTAGGACCTGAGAAGGCCCAAAGCAAGAGTTAATGTATTTACTTTCTTTGTGGTAGTTCCTTTCACACATGGAGAATGTGTTATATACTATGTGGCTGTAACATAAATCTGAGGAATGTAAGATGTATTTGGTAGACAAGAGAGCACGTTATGAGAGTGGTTTCCTGTCTTGCTGTTACGCCTTAGGTTAACATGTACCCTGCTGCTATTTGATCTATACACATCTCTGACCCATTGTACTAGAGAACTGAATGAGGGTAGTCTCCCATGCTCTCTGGATTGGGGGAATGGACCTCGAACACACATTCTGACCCAAGTACATGTGGAGGGTGGAGACATGTAAGATGATGTATTGGAACAATGGTGCCTTTGGGAAAAAGAGGAAGTATGAGACGATCACGAGCAAGTGAAACAATCTGGGGAGATACATGGTGTGTAAACATGTTAGCTGGATAAACACGAGGACCTGAGTTCAAATCCTCAAGCGCACATAAAATCCAGATGGGGAGTGGGAGTATCTGTAAGCCCAGTCCTCCTATAGGAAGATGGGGGGTAGTGACTGGAGATACTTCAAAAGCTTGTGGGCCACCTAGTTTGGTGAACACAGTAGAGAAAGCAATGAGACCCAGATTCGGATAAGCACAAGGTGAAGGCCAACACCCCAATACCCAAGGTTGTCCTCAGACCTCCACATGAGTGTTGTAGCATGCATGTGCCCGTGTTCACACATGGCACACACACACACCAATGAGCACATAAGGCACTATCGTGATTGACTACTATGTGTGGCATTCTTTAAAGTTGCTTTGCTCTTACTTCCAACCACTGGTTCCATTCTGTCTTCTAGAACAACAAGGAATTATGGAGACTGCTCCTCTTTGTAGTAGCTCCCCCAATTATCTACACTCAGCAAGTAGACCAGATGGCACAGCTATTGGCTCGCACATCTGGCACTGGGCAGTTAGACCTAGAAAAAGTGAGAACTCTGGCTGGCTGTAGGGGTGTTGTGAATGTCTGCTCTGCTGTCTGGGCTTTAGAGCACAGTCTACAACAGGAGGCAACAACTGTGTCCCACAATCCTGAAAGGAAACTGTAGCACTCATGGTACAGAGTAAACAGATCATAAATGCTAGTTACTTCTTATCCAGAGATGTTTTATTAGGTTAAAAAGATAGCAAAATCTTGATTCGCTGTCCCAGAAAGGGCAGGGCCCACTGGAAGAAACAGGTATGTGAATCTGAAACACAGACATAAATATAAGAGTGCAAAGCTGCGTGTGCTGACAGAGGTTTTGTGTGCACCAAGGTGGGGACCTGTCATCGGCAACCTTCCCAAGATCAGCCAGTACCTCCTTCCATACTCCAGGGACATGCACCTCACTGAAGAGAGGGCCCCTGTTGCTCTTCCTCAGTGGGTCACTCCTGGGGCTGGATCTGGGGAGTGTGCAAACTCGTGTGTGTCCTGTGTGCGTCCCAATGACTTCAACAAGAAACCTGGGACAGAAAGCAAGTCTTGGATGACATTTTTGAGGGGAGGAGTTATTGAATTATATATGAATTCATATATGAATATATGCAGATATATACACACATTATTATATATATTATACTATTATATTATAGAATTATGCATTACCACTGTCTCCTTGCTGACAATAGGGTGTACTATAGTAACACTGAGAGCAGAAAGCGAAAGCCCACTTGCCCACTTTGGCTTTCTCTGTCCCATCCCCACACTGATAGGAGATGTGGGTCACCCCTCTCTTCCTTCCTTTAAGGAACTCTGGGCTCAATTTCCATCTCAGTTCCTATCTATGAACAGGCCAGGCACTGGCCACATCTGTGAGGGATTTTCTCAACCAGTTAAACCAATTAAAGTGGGAAGGCACCCCCACCCTCACTGTGAATGAGTCCAGAACCTTCCAGTGGCATTTCAGATAAGAGGAATTCTCACAAGAAAAGATTCTGCCTCGCGTTGCGCTGGCAACTTGCTCTACCCTGTTGGCATCTCCATCCTTTGTTGCCGGCAGGGTGGCTTCTTTGGCCTTCCAACAGGGACTGCTGACGAGCGGCTCTCCAGGAGTGCTGCAGCCTCCAGTACTCAACAGGGATTCCCAAGGCTGCTGGCTTCATGTTCCTTGCTCTTATACTTCAATCGTCGTTCCCTTTCTGTTTTCTTCACCTGTTTCTTCTGTATGAGACCCTTTAAGACTGGTCTGTCTCAGAGCAGTGTGGATCATGTCTGCACCGTGTGTTCTCTCAATCTCAATCCTTCCAGAAGTTAACAGGCGACTATACTCTATGTTAACCGTTTTCCAATCATGACACCCAGTACTATTGTCTGTTTTGACCACACAGGCATTGGAGGAGTTTTGCCCACATAATGACTTGCAGCTAGAGTTTTGAATCCTTTGATGCTCTGAGTTACTATGACAGGAAAAGAACAAATGAATATCCATAAAAGAAAAGGTTTCTTTTCGGACTGGAGCAGCTAATAATAAACGGCTTCCAGCTGCTAACCGCACAGACCCTGGGCTACGCCCACAGTGTTATTCACCCGGAGACAGCTTCAGGGTAGGCTTGGAAGCTGTGGCCCTACTGTGACGGGTCAGACTCGGAGTGGAAGGTGAGGCAGTAAGTGTGAATTAAGTAGAGGGAAACATGGGTAAGGAACTTTCAATGATTCGTTCCAGACACAGACTGCGGAGAGTGAGGAGCTGGAAACATAATGGGGAAAACGGAGCGGGCGCGGCAAAATGCTAAAACTCAAAAGTGTTAGGGATAACACAGTTATTTAATTAATATCTCAGCCAAACAGCAAGTCTCTCATTCTTACCTGTGATCTTCCAACTGTCAAATTCTATCCCTTTGACCAACTACGATCATTTTCAGACCCTCCCTTCCTGTCTGGTTTAGGATAGTCTCATTTTTGTTCCTTAATCACTAGAGTAACCTTTTAATTAGTTAACTTTGCTCCTATTTTGCCTACTTAACAAATTGCCACTCACTGGCAAATTGCTACTTATGGAATTCGGTGTCCTACAAAATCAGAGTTTAGATAACTGGGGTCTTGAGCATCATGTGTTTCACACTAGCCAACCTTCTCACTGAAGAAATATTACCCAAGCAGTGTTCAAAGACCTAGCCTTGCTTTTGAAGCTCAGATGGGGCCTGAATTCACTGTGTAGTTCAGGGTAAACTCTCAGTCCTTGGCTCAGCTTCTCTAGGTTCTATGTGGACCACCCCTCTCTTCTCACACCCAAAGCATGTCATCCTGAGCTGAGAAGTTAGTTTGTTTGCACTCTACTCAGGGTGCTTAGCTTGTCCATCCTCTCAAACATTTGCTGTTTTTGTTTTGAGAACATAATCAGAGTTCTGTCCTGCATCTCTTGGTTTTTATGACACAGGATTTCTCACTCCGGATATGACTCTGTGCTTTTATTGATTTAAAAAGTAAAATTATTTTACTCTTAATTATGTTTACACATAGATTATGTTTATTAACTATTTAATAATTATTGCCCAAATAGTATATCTATTATGTCAATATATTAGTTATGCTTGCGTCTGTGAGTGCAGGTACATAGTGAGTCCAGATGAGGGCGCCAGAGTCTGTATATATAAAGTGTAATTGAGGAATCACATGGTAGCTTTTTTTTTTAGTTTTTGAGAAGCCCCTAGTTTTCCATGATGATGATGGTCATTAACTTATGTTTCCCTGAACAAAACATGAGAGTTCCCTGTTTTCCACATTCCTACCAGCACTTGCTCTTCTGTCCTTCTGGTTAAAGCCACTCTTACCTATATGAGAGCACATCTCATTGTGGCTTTGAGTCACATCTCTCCAGTGATCAGTAGACCCACTGGACAAAGCAGAGAACCTGGAGATAAGAAACCGGTGACTCACAACCAAAGGGTTTTGACAAAGACACTCAGAGTATATGTGTAGACAAGAATATTCTCCTTAATAAGAAATGCTGGGGAAACGGAAAAGCTACAATTAGAAAAAAGGGGCTAGAATGCCCAGCTTCTATCATAAAAGAAAAATGAGTTCAAAATACGTTGAAGACTGAAATGCAAAATGTGAAGAGCATGTGGAGAGGCATTGGGACCACTGGACTCCGGAAACGGTGTTCCGATTAGTCCCAAAGCACAGGCAACCAGGACAGAGGCCAAAATGGTACTGTGAGTGAGAAACTTTTGCAGAAGAGCATGCTCCAAACACTGAAGGAGTGACCCATAGAGTGGTAAGGTATTTGCAAAGTATGTATCAGATGTGCATTGAAACAGAATATTCCAGAAACACGACAACAGCTAAAGCAAAGCAAATAACAGAGCGAGAGATGGGAAGAGAGACCTTCCCAAGAGAAGATGCGTGTCAACAACGGATACAGAGGCATTCTCTAATTCTCTATCTTAGTCAAATTTGTGGCCCCCTTTTTCATTAATTATTGTTTATATCTTCCTACTATTTTTAAAGTATATTGAAAAAATAATAAAGAAAAAACTTCCTAAAAATTGTCAGCAAGTTTAAAATAAAAAGTGGTTTTTATGAATATTGTATATGTCAGGATTCAGATTTGTTCTGAGTGATTCTGCAGCCAAAATAAAATAAAAAATGTTTATATTATAAGATGACAGAAGTCTGGGTTGTCATCTGTCAACCTGCTATTAAATTTTTTCCTCCCCTAAAAATTTATTGATATTGTTTATTCCCTAATACACTTATTGTAGAAACATGAAGTTAGTCCCCTTTATCAAAATATTGCATTAATAGATTATATGTATTGGAGTTCATAGACAGAGCATTTGCGAGCTTAAGAAAATAATAAACAGTCTGTTGTTAACTCTTGGTTGGAAAACTACACAAGGAGATAGTTGGAAAGCTAGCCTCATAAGTAATAATTTTAATGCTAATCTAATGCATAGTTTCTTGTATATTATGACCACTCAATGGGTAGTCACGGAATTAGCAAGTCAATTTCAGCTTTCTATCATGATAAATTCTGCCTTCTCACCTTTGAGCAAGGACTCTACCAAACACAGAGGGGAAAGCACAGTTTTGGAGGCTGTGCACATGCGTGTTCAAGAACTGAGGAATTTAGGAGTGGACTGGATCAGGTGGGGGCAGTGATGTGGGCCATCCTGGTGGCTGCACTGTGACGAGTGTCTTCTTCACTCTGTAGGAGGCAGACATCTTTCTCCCTCCCTGCCCTTGGCCTCACTGCTCCACCTGACGGGCTTCCATCCTCACCTGACGTGGAAATCATAACCGAAACTTGCTATCTGATTGTTGTGCACATTGTTTGGGGAAGTAGGGGTGAACACACCCATGGGTATCTATGCGGCATTGAGTAGACTCCTGGTATCAAGGAGCGGCTGTCTTTATGCGCCTGGGTGAAGCAGAGAAAAGAGAAAATGTCTTCAGAACCCCAACTGAAGCATGACCGGTAGTCAAGAAAGGATGCTCACAGACACCAGGAAAATAAGGTGGGAGGTCATCCTTAGCAGACCCACCAGAAAGACCTCAGTGGTGAGACCTTGGGTCAGGAGTGAATCACAGACTTCAGGGTGGTGGCATTCCAATCAGATTCAGCAGAAGCTGCCAAGTCTAAAGAGCACCCTGGAGGTGGCTGGGAAGGAGGAGGAAGGTGCATGGGAGAAGCTGGCCGTGTAGAGTGAGGCTGCCAGGTAGCGGCTTCTATGCCTCAGAGGACAGGAGCAGGCTGTCCTGCCTGGCTTGTTCTCGTGCCTGTCCCAGGAGTGAGGGACAGAGACAAGGAAGGTGGAAGAAAGGTCAGAGCAGAGTCCTGACATGGAGAAGACAGATCCTGGAACCTGAGAGACCTGGCCAGGACGAGGCTCTGTATTGTGTTTGAGTCACTGCCACCCGAGCCTGGCTGCCTGCCAAACTTTGGACCTGGCTGGGACAAAAGAGTGTGTAGGATCTGGCACTGTGCTGCTGGGACAGTTAGAGGCAAGAGAGACCCTAACCACACAGACTAAGTCCTGAGTGGGTGGATCAGGACGCAGGTACAGGTGTGTGCTATTATCTATGCTAATAATTCAGTGTAGCCAAACAAAACTAGACACAAAGCAAAGTCTGGATTCCATGACCTTGAGGTTAAAATGTGGGGGAACACTGGGCTGAAGAAGCCATGAGGAAGTGGAGACTTTCCACTAGAAGGTAGGTTCTCAGGCTGTGAATTGCAGTATGTCTTGGCAGCTTGATGCTGGTAGGGTGGCTAGGAGAGGCACCAATCCTACCCTACTTTGTTGCCTTCCCAGGGCAGACGGAAGGCCAGGGAGTATTGTGGGATTGTGCTTATCCACACGAAGGCCATCGCTATGAGGAAGGACATAGGTCTCGGCTTCAGAGGACTCAGGGAGATTTGAATCCAGTGAGAAGCCAGCCTGACTTCATTTTATCGGGAGCCATTTTGGACACTCTAGCTAAATAAGTTTCTGTTTACTGTTTTTTGGAATTGGGCTGAACCCCACTCTGTAACCTCAAGTTGCTCTCTCTATACCAGATATTCCAGGAAGATTTCTTTGATAGCCTTGTAACCTCCTGGTCTCGTTCTGTAACCACACTTGCTTGCAAAATCCTTCCCCCAGCAGTTTTGCCCTGTACAAAGGAAACGGGAAATTAGCTTAATACCGTTCTCTTAAACTCCACCTTAGGGGAAGACGATGCTGGCCTGGCTCTGCTGTGCATAGAATAAAGCTTGTTCTGACTTGGTCATAATTTGTGGTCAGTAGTGTTTCTCCCTGGTCAGTGGGATTAACACTGAGCGAGGCCATGTTCTGAAGGCAGGCACCTTGACTCAATTTGAAGACATCCTCTGCATTCAGATTGCAATGTAAGTCTATCACTTTACTCTTTGTTTGCAAATCCTGCTTGAATTTAAAAGTTTAACTGTGGACAGTCACAGTTTGAAGTAATGATGCCCCAAATCTAACAGTCTCACAAAGATTTAGAAAGCAGTGGTTCTATGCCCTCTTTAGCTGCTTTTCCCAGCAATGTAGTATGAGGAGTCACTTCTGTGGGGAGGCTGGCGCATGCCCATGGGCCAGTGACCCTCACCATTCTTCCCAGGGTTTGGTTTATGCCTTGGTTTCTTGATACCTTCAAAATGAAGGAAAGACCTGTCTTTTCCTGCGGCGCAGCTTAGGAATTTGAGCGTTGCTATTTATGATTAAGTGATATTAAATGCTATTATACTCCTTAGTTCTCTGTTGAGCCACGGGATCCCTCTGAACGTTGTTTGAATGTTTCCTGTGAATGTGTTAAGCTGACACGAGTGGTCATTTCACAGGCACGGGCAGTCCACTCACCTAAAAGCCTTGAATGGAGGACTGTTGGTCCAAGCAGCTCTACTCTGTAATGGTGAAATGGTCCGTATAGCAGGTAGCTTTGGCTCCCTATGGAAGCCTGGAGGAAGCTGTACTACAGCGGCAGCTGCTTTCTCCACAGCACAGCCTGGACTCCAGGAGGCACCTTTTCAGCCATGACTGAAGGCAGGACCTTTCCCTGTCACACAACACGATGCGCGTGGGAAGCCATTTTCACCTGGCCAGAGGGTCGGCACTTCCCCAATGGTCCAGGAGGAGACCTGTGATTTATGCAAACACAGTGCTTCTTTTCATGAAGTGCGGGGCATTGATTGATGCAGATGCTCACATGTCCTCCTACGGTCATATGAACAGACTGCTTGTCTCTCCCCTTGAGTCCATCAGGAGACAATCTGCCGCAATACTTTGATGTCATAGCATTTGGTCCGAAAAAAGATATTTCTTGAGTGCCCTTTTCTTTGCCCGGTTGAGATTTTTATTATAAGCAGAGGGAGTCGAGCTGCTAACACAAGCATCAGCAGCTGCTGGTGAGGACCGTAGCAGCTGTGTGGTGTGGGGGCAGTTCCAGAGTCCCAGAGCGGCAGGGGCAGCCGTGATGGACAGCAGAGATGGTGAGGGACAGTGCTAGCAGATTAGCCTGCAGCTGCTGGCTGCTGCTGTTGCTAGCTGCTTCTTAGGGCTGGAGATGGCCCTGGCTGCTATAGAGGGGTTTCTGACCCTCACACCTCATATCCACAAGCCCCTATGTTGACCAGCTAGATTTATACAACTCTGTGGCTTCTAAGACTCGACGTCATACCCCTTTAGTTCTTCAGGCTTGGAGTTGCAAGCTTTGAGTTTGTCAGGCCAGGTGTAGGGTTCAGTGCTTAAGTGTCTGTGATTACTAACTATGGACGAGCCACTCTGTGGCTATTGTGACTTTCACCTGAGCAGAGCAGAAAGCCTGCTGCAAAATCTATTTAGTATATTCCCCTTCCCTGTGTGTGTGTGTGTGTGATAGATTGTGTGGGGGTCAAAGTTCAACACTGAGCATCTTCGTCAATCATTTTCTACCTTGTTTTCCGAGACACTGAATCTGGCCCTCACCAGCTTGTCTAGACTGATTTCCTCGGTGATTGGATTATAGGTGTGTGCCTACTCTGCCTGAGTGTGTGTGTGTGGTATACATAGGGGGTGAACTTACTTGTGAGGCTGTATGTAGAGGTCAGAGTCCAGAAGTTTAGACATCTTTCTCAATCACTTCTCAGTCCGATTTATCTAAGTGTCTGTCTGTCTGTCTATCATGTATCTATTTATTTGAGGCCGGGTCTCCACCAGAACCTAGAGCACCCAGGGTCTGTTTTTCTGGGCACCCAGTGTTAGGGTTCTGAGTATATGTCACTATATTCAGCATTTTATGTGGGTACCGCGGATCTGAATTTCGCTCCCCATACTTGTGCATTAGGTACTTTACACATTGAGCCATTCATTCCAGCTCATTCTTGCTGTATAGTGTGTGTCTGTGTGTGTGTGTGTATGACTATGTGTCTGTGTGTTTGTGTGTCACAGAGCATGTGTGGAGGTCAAAGGACAAACCGCACGTTTTTCTCTCAAGTAGGTGATGACAAAGGCCTGTTGGCCACAGCATTCACAGGCTAACTGGCCCGTGACCTTGTGGGGAGTCTAGGCTCCAGCTCCCTTCCTGCTGTAGGCATCCTAGGATTATAGATTCACACAGCATTGTGTTTGGTTTTACACGGGCTCTGGAGGTTCAAACTCAGGTCCTCACTCTTGTACATGTGTGATTTATCCACTGAGCCATTTCCCAGCATGCACTTGGCTTTATAATGTGGATCCTGGGACTTGAACTCGGATCATCATGCCTGTATGGCCAGCATGTTACCAATTGAGCCTGCTCGATATGTCTTTGAAATGCGAGTGCTGCCCTCTGCTTTGTTTCTCTGTCTCAACATGACCTCATCCTCCCAAGTCATCGCCAGGGCTCAGCTTTGAGTTGTTTCTTCTCCCAAACACGTCTCATTCTTCCTGCGGGACCCACGCCCATTCACCATCCCCTTTAGAGCTTGCTCATCCCATACTTTAGGCTTCTTTTCTGTTTCATTATGAATGCGTAGCCTTTCAAATTTCCCACTGTGTGTAAAAAAAAAAAATCACCTAGTTTTACAGGGGAAATCAGCTTGTTTTATTCGTTCTATCCCCGAGGCCTGACACATTATTAGATCCTTCGTGCTTACTGGGAAATGGGACTCCCTGGTACCCATGGAGGAAATGCAAACAGAACTTGGGTTTTCCCTTGAAGACCTCAAAATCTCAGGGTAAAAGTCACAATTGGAAGTGATTAAATGACAACACAATACAGCCAATCATGGGCGCGAGATTATTGACTTCTGAAGGACAGCGCAAGCCCCCAAAGTCTAGAAATCACTCATTTTGTTCCTCATTGTGAGGGACACAGCAGGGAGCCCATGCATTTTGCTGAAAAGTGTTGAGGGGGTCTTTGGAGAGAATGGGAGGTGGAGAGGAGGCAGGGCTGCAGGCAGGCATCAGCCATTGGGAGTCCGCAGTTGCTACACTCACTAGCTGCCCAGTAGGAAGGTGCCCTGCCTTCACAGCAGGAAGGGGCATTGGTGTTTGCGAGGGGTGCGTGAGGAGAGTCTCTGCCTGTCCAGTGTTGACACAGTGTATGTTGTCTGGTTTAGTCCTATGGCATGGAGAGTTCATTAGAATACACGCCATTGATTCTGATCTGTAAGGGGGCAGGCAGATGCAACCACACAAAGATGTGTTGTCATAGGGCAGTAGTTCTCAACCTGTGGGTCATGACCTCCACAGAAGTCCGATATCAGCTAGCCGCATATCAGATATTTACAATATGATTCATAATAGCAAAATTATAGTTATGAAGTAACAACAAAATTAATCTTATGGTTGGGGGTCCCCACAACATGAGGAACTGTATTAAAGGGTCACAGCCTTAGGAAGATTGAGAACCACTATCACAGAAAAATCTATACAAACAGCTTCATAAAATTGTTTTTATTGAGTTCTATAATTTTCTCCGCTCCCCTCCCTTCCCTCCCCTCCCCTTCTACCCTCCCCCATGATCCCCAAGCTCCCAATTTACTCAGGAGATCGTGTCTTTTTCTACTTCCCAAGTAGATCTGACCCATGTATGTCCAAAGAGCTTCAATTTTGCACCATTTTCTGGTTTTGTTATTGCAGAATACATCTTCTGATTGGGGAAATGACCAGGAACTGTTACATACGCAAGGCTTGGGATTGATACTGTGCATCTTCATGCTGTTAGAGAATAGTGCGAGGTTAGATCATCTTTCCTGCTAGGCCCCTGTTCTAAATAATTTCTCTCTGTCGTCGTGACAAACACATGATCAAAAGCAACTTAGGGAGAGGAAGAGATGTGTCTTAGCTTACGCTTCCGGGTCATAGTCCTCCACTAAGGGAAGTCAGAGCGGGAGCTCAAGACAGGAAAATGGAAAGCAGGAACCATGGGTGGAGACTGCATGTTGGCCCCCTCAGACTCCGGCTTAGCTAGCTCTCTTTCCAGCCCTGGACCACCTACTGGGGGATAGTCCCGCCTACGGGGCATGGGCTGGCCTGCACTTATTAACAGCCAAGACAATCAATCCCCCACAGACCTGCCCGCAGACAACCCGACTCCTTTTCCAGGTTCTAGGCTGTGTCAGGATGACAGTTGGTGAAGACACACACCATGACCATGATGAGTTTGACATCCTGTATGCTCCCTAGGGAGTACATGTGCTTTCTAGAGCCAAGAGTCTAAAGCCAACTCTGCTGTAACAATCAATGCTGCCAGTAGGTGGCGATCTTGCCCTATGTTTGGGGGGATGTGCAGTCGCTTGGCCAGACAGCCACAGTCAAGAAGCACCCTGTTTGAATCATGTATATTATTATTATTATTCTAAACACTGGCAACTCTGCCTAAGGAAGCGAAGAAGGAGAAAAAAAAAGGTCCTTTCTGGTTTAGCAGCGTGAACAGTCGCAATAATGAACGGCCAGATGCGCAGACCTGTCCTGAAGTAGCTGGGTATGCGAGGAGCGGCCTGGGGGCAGTTCTTTGCTTTCCGCATGTTAAGAAGTCAATCCTCCCTTACCTCTCCAATTTAACTGTCTCGATGGTGACATTTAAACCCATCCGTGTAGTCTATTCAGAAACCACGGACAACGGATACCTTGGAGATTCTCAATGTTTATTACCTTCATCTCCATGGTTTCCAGGGTCTCATAGATTAACATCCAACCTTAGACCCCACTGGAAAGCATGCGACTTCCTTTCTACATCATTCGGACCTCAGTCAAAGCAGTGGGTTTGCTCTTTATGAACGCTACCCCTTCGGGAGTATATAAAAAGGAGAGACTTGCTGACCTGGATCTGAAGCCACCATGCCTCCAGGCCTGGTAGAGTGGGGATTATTAACTGAGCAAAAACTACTGACCAAGACATCTTTCCTTCAGGGACAACCCAGACTTGGGGTGAGTCATGAGAAGGTTCCACATTAGATTGTGCTTAGTCCTTGGTCAGACTCCCCCGCTGCCGGGATTGGACTACTCCCAGGTTGCAGCCCTCAGTTTTCTTGCCACGCTGGGAAGCATCTCATCCCTCTCAGGCTGTGGATGCTTCTGACGACAGTCCCCATTCCTCCAAAGTCCCCATGTTATCCCCAGGAAGGGCCTTCTCTTGTTTTTACTTCTGTGACAGGGCCAGTGTGTGCATGCGTGTGTGTGTGTGTGTGTGTGTGTGTGCGCGCGCGCGTGCGTGCGCGCGCGCGCGCATACATGCTACAGCATGTGTGGTTTTGTGGAGTTGACTCTCTCCTCTCCCATTTACTTGTGGGTTCTGGGGCTCAAACTCTTGGGTATCAATCCCTTTCCCTGGGGAACTGACTTGCAGGCTCAGGCTTGTCTGTAGAACGAAACACTTGACTGGTGTTTCCCTGAATTGGCTGCAGGGAATCTCCTAGCCCCGCCCAGCCCCGCCCAGCCTCAAGCTGGAGAGCACCTGTGATTCCAGCAGGTTCCCAATGGGAAGAAAAGCCAGAGGTAGGTTGGCTACTCTAAAGACAATGCCTGGGTAGGAGACCCAGATGTCCCTTCTCCCTCAGCAGCAGGTCTGGGGTGATGGCCTCTGTCCTCCTCTTGAGAAGCAATGAATGAGGGCCAGTGTGGTGGCGGATGCCTTTAGTCCCAGCAGAGGCAGGGGGATCTTTATGAGTTAGAGGCCAGCCTGGTCTACAAAGAGAGTTCCAGGACATCCAGGGCTACACACAGAGAAACCTTGTCTGGAAAACCAACAAACAAACAAAAAAGAAGCAATGACTGGGCCTGCTATCAGTGGTCAATGTCTTGTAGGCTGCTGTGCTGGATGAACCTTGGCTTATGGTGGCTATGCATGTTGAGCACCCAGAATCTAGTGGCGTCTCCAACCAAGCACCTACTATGGGGGCGCTTTCCAAGCCTAAAGGAAGGTGTGCTCCCAGAGTAGAGTCAGCTGAGGGGACCCACGACATCCCTGCACTGAAAGTGCATTTGCTCTGTACAGGGTTGGGGAGGTATGTTCTGTGTGTATTATAGGGAAACACCCGAGGGGAACATGTTTTCTGCTGGGGATTGAGGTCAGTAAAAAGGAAAGCCATGGCCCAGCTCAGTAATAGCACGGCCTTTTGTGGGGAGCTGATATGTAACACCTTCTCTACAGAGCCTTGTAGACGTCTTACTAGCAGTACCTAGATCTGCTGGAAGACCACCCCGCTGCTGTTGTCATCTTCAGACCAGACGCTGCCCCGATGGCAAGTCGCTAACTGCCCTTTGCAGAGCCCGAGACACATGCAATCAAAGGTCAGAGGCTTCAGCCTCTCAGAGGACTGACCTAAGACTAGTTGTCTTTCTCACGAGCTGCCTGACTCCAGGTGTCCACAGTACCCTACCTGCTGTGTCCTAACAGACCAGTTCCTGGTGTTTAAGAGGTCATTCTCCTAGAAACCCCGCCTTCCATGATATTATTTTTTAATAATTTATTTTTTATTTTAGGTGCATTAGTGTTTTACCTACATGCATCAATCTGTGTGAGAATGTCATATCTTGGCGTTAAGGACAGTTGTTAATGTGGGCTGCCATGTGGGTGCTGACCGAGAATTGAAACCAGGTCCTCTTGAAGGGCAGTCAGTGCTCTTAACTGCTAAGCCATTTCTCCAGCTCCACCTATGATGTTTGGAAGGTTTGCAAAAAACTGCGCAAGAAAAGGCACATGTATTTAATAAATCTTTCTTGTGTTGTCCGGTGTGGTCTGTAGACTGGTTTTTCTTTGGGCCGCCAGCTCACAAAAAACAACATGGAGACTTTATAATTATGAAAGCTCGGCCTATAGCTTAGGCTTATTATTAATTATGAAAGCTCAGCCTATAGCTTAGGCTTCTCCCAGTAGTTGTTATAACCTGACCCATTTCTATTTATCTACATGTGGCCCTGTGTCTCGTGGCTTTTACCTTTCCTCCTGAATATCTTCTGTCTTTGCACGGTGTAATTGAATACCTCGCAACAGTAGTCCTCTGAGCAAAATGGTCCCCATCTTTGACTGATGAGCTGTACCTGCTTAGAAGAGATGGTTGAGAGCTGGGCCTGCAGATTATTGGTAATTCCCTCAGAGAAAATACAGGCAGGAAGGGTCACTGGATTTGAGTCACTTCTCCTCAATGTTTGTGTGCAAATTTTTCCCAGATTGCCCTTGGCCTCGGGGTTCCAGGCTGTGGTACACTATGTAGGCTGGGGAAGGTAGACCAGAGGAGAAATGTCTCTGCAGTTATGGGGAAGCCATCACCCATGCTGTCTTGGGCCCACCCAAGCTCCTGTGATCAAATTCTCATCCATGCTCTCTAAGTTCCACAAAGGAGCTAATGGGCTCAGCAGGGTGAACCGTGATGGGATCACGTTTGTTTATCGTTGGGACCTTGTAAGGAGGAGGCAGGTGTTGTTTAAATCTAAGGAAGGATTTCTTCTCTGTAAGGAGGTAGTATGGATTCTGCCGGGACCCTGCTCTTCCTCCCCTTTAGAGACTGCCAGTGGCTTGTTGCCTGTTGTTGAAGAGGATCATGTGGCATGTAGCCAAGGTTGGCATTGTGGTTGTGTGGTTGGTCGTTCTTGGTGAGTGTGGTGGCTGATTTGATTGTGGGTGTTTTGGTGCACAGCATTGACTTAGGGCTTTCAGTAGATGTGGAATTGACAGCCTGCTCTCCAAAGCAATCTTACATCGGCTGTAGGAAGTTTGGGAGACTGCTTAGTCATTTAGATAGATGTTTAATTAAAGGTGCAGGACCCGCAGTATCGAGAGTGGTCATTGTACTGATTCAGCTTTGACACTCATCATGGGAAGTTGGGTCTTTCAGAAAGAACTTCCTCGGTCTTTCCCAGGAGCTTAGCTGGCTGCACTGAGGATGAAATTCAGATTTCTAACCCTGGCCACAGTCTCCTTTCCTACCTCTGTCTGTGTGGGCACACTCTTGACTGCTGCTGATTGATCTTGTCACTGTGGAGTTTCGTGTATTGGGCACAGTTTAATCACACAGCCCTGGATTTGTTTTATACTTGGCTGACTGTGAAAACAAGTTGTGATAGAGTGATTGTGTTGGCCCTGGTTTCTCTTGGCCGTGAGACGGATTTGTATTTATCTTTATCCGTAACACTTACCCAACCATGGGCATTTGTTAAGGTGTTATGAATTAGTCCATAGATATTCACACTCTTTTGGTTCCAGGCCAAGAGATCACACTAGAAACCAATGCCTGTGCATGTCTTCCTGGGTGAATGTTCGCATGTGCAGTGAAGGAATCTTGCATTTTGTCTGTCCTTGTGAATAACACCGTCTGCAGGGCTGATGCGGCCCCCTCCAACTCCTCACCTCTGGGAGGATGCCCCGTCCCTGGAGGGACAGATAGATTGGTGTTATTATTGCAAGGTCAGCCATTACTATATTTCTAGAAACAGACTCTCAACTACTTGAATAAATTAATCTATCCCATCTGAGGAAACAGAAGCAGGTGTATTGAAAAGTTGATTGTCACAAGTGATATACAGAACCCATGGATTCCAGCCTTGGGGGGCTTAGCCCCTCTCTGCTTAAGAGTACAGAAGTATAGAATTCCATAGGTCTAAAATGACCATTTACAAAGAAATATTATCAAAACAAATATCCTCATTTCTCAAATGAGCATGCTGATGCGTCTGCCTCTGGAGATAAATGAAGCACACTGCAAGTCCGGCCTCCCTTCGCTGGCTTCTAAAAGTAGCTGCGTGTACTGACCCAGCACATGTTAGGATTCATCCAACTTTAACTGGCATCTCTTAGAAGTAGAAAACCACCTTGCTTGAGGGTACAGGGGTGGTGCAGATTGTGTCAAATAGGGGGGCATGAGTCAAATAATCCCAAGATAACCCTGAATAGAGTATTCTAAAATTTTTCTTTATTAAAAGGGAGGTCACAGATCACAACAAAGAAATAGGAATGGGGTCCAACTTCCAGGCTCATGGGAAGAAGAGACCGAGTGAGTGGAATTATAGCTTTTTGGTACCCAAAGTCATGCCCCAACCTGGTGTAGCCTCTTAAAGGCCATTGGCTGAAGGAGGTTCCCCATCACAGGGGAGTTGTCCTGTGTATCAGGGCAGGGCACCTATGTCCTGATTCTGGACTGGTGGATGAGTTTCCTCATTGAATCAATGATATTCGGCCAAGAAATGACATGGGCAATGACAAAAGGCTCAAATACATGTCCCTGCTAAACTGCACTGTACACATCACTTGGTTAGCATGGGGATTTTAGAAACAGGGCATTGGGCCATCTCAGTAGAGATATCCCATACTTGGCTGGATGTTTCCTCTTAGAAAAGGTGATCTGAAAGATTGGAGGAGCTTACCACTCCTCACCTGGGACAGACTTTGGCCAATCCCCGTGGAAGCCAAGCCAAAAGAACCTAGGTTAGATCCTGAAAGCATCACTAAACAAATTGGGTAACATTACCTGATTCTGGGGGCCCACAGTTGCCTTTAGGGTCTCCCATTGGTGGACTTTCTTTATGTGGAAATGGCTTTTATGGAGTTGTCTGCTGTTGGCCCTGGCAAAAGGGACATGATGGACATGGGCTGGATTTGTTTGTCTTAAGGGGAGGGTGTGTGTGTGTGTGTGTGTGTGTGTGTGTGTATATGTGTTCATGTTTATGTGTATGCATGTGTGTGGGTATGTGGGAATGTAGAATTCAATGGCTGATGGTTTCTTCAACGATTCTCCACTTCATTTTTAAAATTATATTATTTTATGTATGTGAGTGTTATGCCTGTACATATGAGTCAGAAGGGGGCACCAGATCCCCTGGGACTGGAGTTGTAAGTTATAAATAGTGCCATGTGGATGCTGGGAGACAAACCCAGGTCCCCTGCAAGAAGAGTATTCTTGCATACTGATATAGAGTCCACTCCAGCTCCTCCACTTCTTTTTTGAAATGATCTCTCACTGAACTTGGAGCTCACTGATTCAGCCAGAAGCCAGACTGGGTGACCAACAAGTTCCAAGGATCCTTCTGTCTCTTCCCTTACCAAGGTAGAGGTTACAAAGGCACTATGCCACCCTGGCTTCTGACATGTGTGCAGGGGTATCCAACTCAGGTGCTCACAATTTTGTGGCAAGCACTTTACCCATGTAGTCACCTCTAGTTCTCAATGTCTTTTTACCTAAACCAGCGACTCCATCCATAGATATAAGATGATGCCCTTGCTACTCGTGTAGCCCTTTAGTCTACTCAATGGAGAAGAGTGACATACATGAGTCTCCTGTGTTCCCGGGCATCTGGGGCTGTGGTGACAGTATCATTAGTGTCCACTGGCATGTAAACAATTACAGAGGTTGAATGGCACTGGTGTGTTCTCCCTGTAACCGGAGCCCTAATGCTCCCCTAAATTGGAATGAGCAAGCTGTGGCCTAGACTAAACCATTTCTGGAAACCCTTTGTTCTAGAACACGGGTTCCAGCCCTCCTATTAGCAGGACTTCAAGGAGGCTGTCTGCTTCCTGGAGTCCTACATGCAACGCTGAGATCGGGTTCTCAAATTAGAGTGCTCGGACTCTCTACAGGAACAGGGTCTTTCTAAAATGTGTTTTTGTTTCTGTGAGCGAATTTCTCTCACACATTAGAAAGACTAATTACTTTACAAGCAGTAATCCGCATGCAAATATGCCTTCCCCCACCACATATTTTTAGCTTCTTAGGTCAGCGCTCCTCACACTGGAACCTAAAAATACATTCCCAGAATTCCCTCTGCTTTCTGCAGAGGCGGAGCAGCATTCAAACCTGAGAAGTGGCTCTGATAGAGTCCAGCTGTTTCCCTCCAGGCTCCCTGCTGAGGAAAAGTCCAAGCGTACAGGAGCCTGGCTCCCTGCAGGCATCCGTGTGCCCACTCCTGCCTGGGCTGGCATCACTCTAGAGTACCCTATGCCTTGTCTTAGTTGTTGCGGGCTTCTTTGGTCAGAGATCTTTCCACTGACCCCTGGAGGGGGGCATTTGCATCTCTTCCTTGCAGACACACACCATTTTATACCGCCTGCCCATTTCTGAGTCACTGTTAGATAGCAGTGTTTCTCTTGGAGTACCTGGACCAAGGAACAGGTGTTGGCCCAGTAGATTCAGAAGGACAGGCCTCTTTGGGTCTCTTGCTCTATCCAGTAGCATTAAAGGACCATCTTTCATATGGACCACAATGCCTGAAGGCCTCTTAAAGCTCACTGCCCTATTTCTAGCAAAGTCTTGCTATCTCTCAGGATACAATATGCAGAATTTCCTCCAGAAACACTGGCCAAAGTGAATGGATTCTGTAGTCAGGACCCCGTAGAAAGTCCAAAGAGCTAGAGAATGACTCACACAATTGTTCACGGAGTCTGAGAAGCCCCATGGTGTGTCACCTTCAGTCTAAGACTCAGGAGGGCAGGGGATATGGTGGGACTCATGGTCACCTTTCAGTCAGGGGCTCTGGTGTCTGAAGATAGCAGATGGAGGTCTCCCGGTTACAGGGTGGCATTACTGGGTCCTCCAAGAGTTGAGTGAAGCCTATCCTCTTGGTGAGTACAGTCGTCATCCAGTCTGTGGGTTCAGAGACAGGAAGATTTCTGGAGCTTGGTGGTGAGTTAGTGTAGCCAAATGGTAAAGCCCCAGGCAACAGTGAGAGAGTGAAAAACCCAGTCTTTTTTTAAAATTGTTTTTATTGAGCTATATATTGTCCCCATTCCCCTCCCTGCATCTCCCTGCCCCCCCATTCTTCTCTCTCCTATGATCCCCATGCTCCCAATTTATACAAGAGAGCTTGTTTTTTTCTACTTTCCATGTAGATTAGATCCATGTATGTCTCTCTTTGTTGTCTAGGTTCTCTGGGATTGTGAATTGTAGGCTGGTTTTCTTTGCTTTATGTCTAAAAGTCACTTATGAGTGAATTGTTACTGGAGCGGCGGGGCTGTGTCCCGCTACCCGGTTAGCTTTACCTGGAATAATTACACGGAAACTGTATTCTTTTAAATACTGTTTGGCCCATTAGTTATAAACTCTTATTGGCTAGCTCTTACATATTGATCTAGCCCATTTTTAATATCTGTGTAGCCCCACGAGGTGTGGCTTACCAGGAAAGATCTTAACCTGCGTCTGTCTGGAGTGGGAGAATCATGGCGACTGACTGACTCGGCTTCTTTCTCCCAGTATTCTGTCTGTCTACTCCACCTACCTAATTTTCTGTCCTATCAGGGCCAAGGCAGTCTCTTTATTTAACCAATGAAATTAACACAAAACAGAAGACTCTCCCACATCAGTGAATACATATGATATTTGTCTCTCTTGGTCTGGGTTACCTCACTCAATTTGATGTTTTCTAGATCCATCCATTTGCCCGCAAATTTCAAGATGTCATTATGTTTTCTGCTGTGTAGTATTCCATTGTGTAAATGTACCACATTTTCCTCATCCATTCTTTGGTCCAAGGGCATTTAGGTTGTTTCTAGGTTCTGGCTATGACAAATAATGGTGCTATAAACATAGTTGAGCACATGTCCTTGTAGTATGATTGAGCATCCTTTGGGTATATACCTAAAAGTGGTATTACTGGGTCTTGAGGAAGGTTGTTTCCTAATTTTCTGAGAAATCGCCATACTGATATCCAAAAGGACTGTACCAGCTTGCACTTCCACCAGCAATACAGAAGTGTTCCCTTTTCCCCACAAGCTCTCCAGCATAAGTTGTCATCAGTGTTTTTGGTCTTGGTCATTCTTACAGGTGTAAGATAGAATCTCAGAGTTGTTTAGGTCTGTATCCCATCTTTTATTGGATTTTTTTGTTCTTTAGATGACAAATTTTTTGAGTTCTTTGTATATTTTGGAGATCAGCCCTCTATCTGGTGTGGGGTTGGTGAAGATCTTTTCCCCATTCTATAGGCTGCCATTATTAAACAATAATGTGGAGAGATATTGAGGAAAATATCTGTCATTAGCCTCTGTCCTCAAAAGTATATACACACACACACATACGAGAAGGCATCATATGGCCTTTTAGATACCATGTAACATGTCAGGGAGAGATGGATGATGCTGCAGGTCCAGGGAGGTAACAATGAGAGCAAATGAAGGTATAAATGTTTTTATTCAGAGTTGGAATTGTGGAGATGTGGGGGGAATTTCCTATAATTTATTCTTTCAGGCTTGAATGGAGTTTAATTGTGCTGAATGTGAAGAAATACATTTTCTTTGGAAGAGATGGAACCCTCCTCTTAGGTCTGATTGTAGACTATGCAGGCTGGTGGATGTTGGACCACTTCCTGCCACCTATTGGATAGGGATTCATATGGCTGAAAAACATCTTTAGGAAAAATGGCTGAGTCTCCAATGCCTATTGGAACCTGTGAAAAATTGTGGCACCTGACAAGCCAGTGCTTAGATAGTGAAGCAAATCATACCACTGTGGCCAGTGTCTGTGCTCATGGTGCAGTTGGTACCCTTGTCTGTGCTCATGATTTAGTGGGTACCCTTGTCTGTGCTCATGATCAGTGTGGTACCCTTGTCTGTGCCTATGATGCACTGTGGTACCCTTGTCTGTGTTCATGATCAGTGTGGTACCCTTGTCTGTGCCTATGATGCACTGTGGTACACTTGTCTGTGCTCATGATGCAGTGTGGTACAGAAGAAGGAGATAAGTTTCCTTTCTTTGTCTCCTTGGCTATCAGACCTCAAAACTGGGGAAGAAGTAAGAAGATAGTTCAAGGTTTCTATTGCTTCTTTACATGAGGCAGACTTCCATGAATAAGACTCTCTCTGCTCTTAAAAGGAAAGAGGCCAAGGAGTCCATCTACCAAGTGTGTGCTCTGTACATACTTGGTAGTTATTTCAGACATGTGTTTGATTACAAAATACAACGGACTATCTAGGGTATTCCTACAGGGGTGGAAGGGTCTAGTTCATTCCAACGAGGCAAACAAGGGCTCTGTGGGCTCTGTAGTCTCTGTGGTCTCTGTGGTTTCTGTGAGTGCAGTGGTCTCTGTGGGCTCTGTATTTTCTATGGTCTCTATGGTCTTAGGGATCTCTGTGGTCTCAGGAGTCTCTATGGTCTTTGTGGTTTCAGGGGTCTCTATGGTTTCTGTGGTCTCTGTGGGCTCTGTGGATTCTGTAAATTCTGGATCTCCACTCTTGGGCTGATTAGTGCTGCATATAAGAAACTGAGGTGAGTACCTTGAAGTGTCCTCCAGCACTGAATATTCTCAATCCTGTAGTTGAGTGTGGATGGAAAGTCAGCCTATATTCCCCTTATCATGTACAGACGGCCTCACATCACAGACAGTCTGAACTTGCTGGCAGGGACGGGCCTCATTGGCTCCACTGCTGAAATCTCAGCCGTGTCTTCCTTGGAGCAGAAACAGAATTTGGACAATGGCTGAGCTGGCTGTGAGAAATGAGCTCTGGCTGCCAACTGTAACCATTCTTTTCATCTCAACAACACAGGACAAGGAATTGGTGGCACCAGAGCTAACTCTCATAAATCATTTTTCCATGTCAGGCAGGGTGGCTGGGAGGTACGTGAAACAGGGTCTAATGTGGGGGTATAGGAAAGGTGGAGGCAGACACTGAGGCCCTCACCAGAGATAGCTGGGGTTGGTAATTTGTTAACTGAGAGCCATGCACACGAGTACAGCAGGAGTGATGCCCTGCAGAGCAAAGGCTTCAGTCCCAGGGCTTGGGATTAAAAGCTAGCAGAACTGAGGACACATGAGCACCAGGGCATGAGGGCTTTCTTCAGTGCAGACCTCAGCGGAGACACACGATGGCTCTGTCTGCTACTCAAGGTGGGTTAGCTCATGGAATGGAATCATCACAACTGCACCCCAAAGCAGAACGCAAGGGCAAAGTTATACAACCTCTCAGGGCCAAGGAGTAGATTGTAGCACATTCCTCTGTTTCTGAGTTCAGTATCAGGGTGAACCCCTCATCTTTTGACTTTCCTCCTTCAAGCATTGTTAGGTGAGGATTTTCAGGTCTCTGGTTCCTCTTCTGGCCTGTCACACATCTGAGATGCTGCCCAGTGGTGATCCTGATAGAAGACATTCTCTCGCATCCTTTCAAGCCAGGGTCCTTAAGTTAGGAGACCTGACACCAGTGTTTGTGGGGGCTGGAACAAAGGGATCTAGAGTTCTCCAGGTAGTATGTTAGACATGCTTATCTTCCAGGGCAATTCCCCACTTTACCCTGATACGATTTCTTTTCTTTCTAAAAGCAGCTCTTCTTCAGAGCACAGCTTTTCCAATGTTAATAGACAACATTTCTACTTCTGTCCCTAAACCTACTCTTTATTCCCCTGGCCCCAGGTCCTGTGCCTGTTCCTGTCTCCATTCCTCATATGATGTGCAGTTTGAGAATTCCTGGTTGTCTCATCTTCCTGTAAGTGGGACCTGGGTTCCTGACACCTATGTCATGCTGTACCTCATCTGGGGGTTGTCTAGAAAGACATTCAGTTTCTATGAGCTGAGGCTGGATTTCATAGTAGGGCTGTCTCTGCACACATTGTCCCTTCTACCTCTTTCTGCCCACGGTGGGGCAATTTTTCCTACACAAATGTGACTCCTTCCTAGTCATTGTGCCCTATTCTACAGCTTACTGTGCCTTGAAGGGAGAACCACTTGTTATGCACGCCCAATGAGGGCTATGTTCAAACCATTTCTCCACCTTGATTGACTCGAAGGAAAAAGTCCAATCCCACAGTACCGCTGATCGTGCACCTCAGTGTGAGCATCTCACCAGTGGGGCTTCCTTACCTCAATACAAGGATCCTTCTGCCAGATCGGCTTCCCCTCCTCTCTCTGCTTTCTTCCTGACTTCCTCCTGGGCTTCTCAGCTCCAACATGAGACATGAGCTGACCTCCTACCCTAGAGTGGGCATCTCATGCTACACATTTACTGCTCCAACTTTAGTGGGAAGTTCACGTTCACAGCCCATCAGGAAGCTTGGTACCCAGTGTCTGTATCCATGGTGACTGAGCTACTCTATCTCCTGCGTGGTCACTGGCACAGGGTTCACAAACACTCCAAAGCATCCATCCTGAGAAGGGTCCATGGGCATCCACACGTTGTATTTTTGTGAAAGATCAGGAGGCATCACTAAGCCATTCTGTACCACCCTTTGCTGGGTAATTTGGAGAGACTTCTGTGACTCTAAGCCTTTGCTTTTGTACAAATATTTGACGTTTCCAGGTATTTGTGTCATATGTACCATTTGCACTAAACCCAGTCATTTTATCTTTTATTATTGATGCCTCCAAATTGTGCAGATGATCAATTTGGAAGGTGTTGCTGCTGGAACCAAGCTTCTGTGAGAGTTCTGAAGGCAGAGGGTAGTGTTTGACCGAGGTGATTGCATTTCCTGATGGTGTCTGTTTTGACTGGAAGCGCCTATGCATAATTTCACGTCAAACAGAATAAAATAATTTCTCCTGCTGGTGCTTTGTAGTTAGGTTGTAGAGAATCTTCATAAAATATGCCGACAACACATCTTTGATCCAGTATTCATATATTCTCGCACTCACCAAATTTCAAGGCCATGTTTAAAGGGAATAAAGAAAAGGAGCCACTATAAAAAATGACAGCTATGTCGCTTGGTTTACAGAGAACTGCTAACAAACATTTAGATCTTTTGACCTTCAGGCTTAGGAAAATATTAATGTATGTAGGTGTGCACAGGTGTGTATAGATAATTATGAGTATGCACTGGGTGCATGCATAGTGTGTGTGTAGAGGTCAGAGGGCAGCTGAATCTCTCCTTCCACCTTATGGGCTCTGGGGATAGGACTCGAGTTATGAAGCTTGTTAACAATTGACTTTATCCACTGGGCCAGCCAGCTTCTAAGTCTTTAACCCCTAATCCAACAGCTCCCAAATTCCCCCTCAGTCTCTAGGTAGTCACTCCTGGCACTGATAAAATCATGTCTGACAAGTGGTCCATGCTGCCGAGGGATAATTCATGCATGGACTGTGGTTGACCGGGGTCTGTGTTTGCAGTTGGTGGGTTTGCCAGGATGGAAGCTCTGTGTCTTTTGCATGTTCGGACACTGAGAACGTATTGGGGAGAGGCTGTTTGCTAGCATAAGAGAAGTTGTTTCCTTTGGAAAGGAAGTGGGGCTCCAGAACAGCTCCAGGTCACAGCCAGGCGTTCAGTTAGGCAACAAGTCTAGTGTTGTTTAGTTTGAAGATCTGCAGAAGGTCTTCCTGTTTGGAGGGTGAGGTGGAGACAGTTTCTAAGAGACCCCATGCAGATGTGCATGTGTCCATAAAGAAGGGACGTGATGTCCCCAATGTGGACTAGCCCAGCGAAAGGTGGGGGAAATAAAAATATTTATACATATCCAGGATATATTTTCACTTAGCATGGACTGCCATTCAACACCTAGGCATGGTGAGGAGGCCAGGGCAGTTAGCACTTCCATTTCCCCAGACTTTTATAACTCCACTTCTGATAGGGACAGGCAGGCTCTGACTGAGTAGATGGAAACTCATGGGAGCGAAAATGATACCCTGCTGGGTGGCACGGCAATGGTGCCAGGGTGTCAGAGAGCGGTGGTATTTCAGGCAAAATAATGTTAAACACTTTTACTCATGAAAGCAGTCACCCATAAAGGTATTGTAAAGAAGAAACTAGAATTGTTAAGTCTTCCTTCCTTCCTTCCTTTTTTTTTTTTGACAGTGTTTTATTTTTGAATCCCAGGCTTGCCTATAGCTGATGTCACTGGGGATGCCCTTGACCTTCTGACCCTCCTGTCTCCATCTCCAGAGTTCTGAGGTTACAGGCATAAGGACCAGCCAACTTGATGTGATGCTGGAGTTGAATCCAGTGCCTCATGCATGCTGCCTGCTACCCTATCCCAGCCCTTATTCCTATACTCACCTTGCATCTGAGCCCACCCCAACACTCATTGCTGCGCTGGGTTTGTAGCCACGCCCATTCTAGTCCTCTTCACTGCTCTGGGTTTTCTGTCCTTTGCTCTCTTTTGTCCTTTGGCCCAAGGGTTCCTTTGCCTTGGCTGAAATGCTATCATCCTCAGTGTTCTATAGAACAACGACTTTTTCTGCTTTGTGTCTTCACCCTACACCCACAAGAAATCATCAACTTCTGCTTGTCAGTTAAAAATAAAGCAAACAAAAGAAGATTCAGTTTCTTTAGCTTAAAAAAAAATGTTTGTTACTTAGTAACTATGATAAATGAAGATGATGCCAACGTTAACATTTTCTCCACACGGGAATGATGCCAGCGCTGCTTGTCATGGTTGGTTCAGTTGCTGTGACACGCACCCTACAGTGCAGCTGACCCACAAACAACACAGTTTACTGCTTGCATTGCCTGGGCCAGGACCTCAAGGTAAAGACACAGTGCAGATGGAGCATCTACTGAAGTCTGGCTTTCTGCTTCATAGATGGCACCACGTCCATGTCCTCCCATGTAGAAGGGGCAGGGCGCTCTGAGCGGGTCTGATTTATAAAGGCTCAAATCCTGTTTCTATGGGCTCCATCCTCATGACTCATTCACCCCCAAGATCCCTAACTCCCAGTTCTGTAACCAGGTGAATTATATGACACACACCTTGATTCGCTAAGTCTCGGCACCATCAATTGAGAGATAGGTCATAAGTTTATACACAGCTAAAGCGCTGCAGGTAAAATTAGGACATGACCCTTCTTTCCCAGAGGAAATTTTAACTTGCACATTTTAAACAGTTCTTTAAGGCATAGGTGGATAAGCCAGGTTGCTCTTGCGTGCACAGAGATATAGCAGCTCTTGGATGGATAAGCTATATTGCATTTTGGTGCACAGAAATATGTGCATATATATCTCAGAGTCACAAGTATCTATATCTCCACCCACTGTGGACTTCTCAGGTCACAGCCTCTCTAGAGGTGGTATGTCACCACATGTCAGGAGTGTGTTGGTCCTGACTCACCCTAGGGATGACAATGAAGTCCCTGCTTTTTCTGTGCCTTTTGTTTTTAGATGTTTAGAGGTTCTTCAGTTATCTCGCATGGCCAGCAATCATCTTCAAGGTTGGTCTCTTCCTTGAGCCATCTTTGGGCTCCAGGGTTGTTGTTCACTGTGGTGCTTTGAAGGGATGTCCTCTATTCATGAGTTCCTTCCTTAGCTAGGGGCTAAGGTGTGATAGGCAGTGACGTCAGGTATGGGTACCAGGGTCTTCATCCTATGCAAATAACTGAGCTACTGGGTCTCGTCTTACTGGACCAGTGAGGATTGTAAATGGTCACTAGTGATGCTAAGAGGTTTTCTAACTGGAGACCTGAAAACAAAAGAGAAGAAAAGAGACCATTTAGAACCTATGAAATAGGGAAGGTGGGCCAGGCTAGCATGTGTGATAATGCTCCTCTGGAAGCGAGGACATCAGAGTTGCGTGTCCTTGAAGGTACAAAACATCAGGCATGGGACCAATGGTCTCAGAACTCCATGTTCCTGCTCTGTGTGTAGACATGTCTGTGGCGTGTTCTCCCTGTTCCTATGCCTCAGTGTCCTCTCCCCCCACCACATTTAATGTTCCCCCTGCACATCACAGCAGAGCTCAGAGATATCAGAACTTTTATTTTTCAAACAAGTATGGATCCTTATTTTAGTATCAGAAAGCTCCGTCTTTGGCAGGAGTTTTAATAGATGTTTACTGTGCTCCAAATTGTCATCCAGTCACCATGGAGACAGCCCAGAAGTCAAGCTTTATGCTACATTATAAAAGATCATGGAAGTAAAGAAAAATAGGCTTTCTTCTAGGTTTTCTTCACGTGGTAATTCAGGAATGCAATGCAGAGATTTCTTACTGGATTCTCCTCCTCATGCCTGTTCAACCCTTCAGAGTTTACAGGACTCTTTCTCTTGAAAAAGCACTGATCCTATGCAGGGGCTCTCCCTCTGAGCCATCCCTCCATCCCTCACTGGGGAATTCTAGGCAGGGGCTCTCTTTCTGAGCTACCCCTCCATCCCTCACTGGGGAATTCTAGGCAGGGGCTCTCCCTCTGAGCTATCCCTCAGTCCCTCACTGGGGAATTCTAGGCATGGGCTCTCCCTCGAGCTACCCCTTCATCCCTCACTGGGGAATTCTAGGCAGGGGCTCTCCCTCTGAGCTATCCCTCCATCCCTCACTGGGGAATTCTAGGGAGGGGCTCTCCCTCTGAGCTATCCCTCCATTCTTCACTGGTACTTTTCCTACAGGCATTCTACACCCGAGCCACACCCAGCTTCTTACTGGTGGATTCTAGACAAGCACTCTACCACTGGGCCATCTCCCCCCCTGCCTCACTGGAAGATTCCTGGCAGGCACTCTTCTGCTGACCCACATACTCCAGCCCTCAATGTGATATGTAGGTCAGCACTAGGTCACCACTGAGCAATGGCCCCCAGTTCCTCACTGGTGGTTTCTAGACCAGTGCTTTCCCACTGAGCCATGCCCTCAGCAGCCTCAATTGATAGGATTCGATGCAAGCACCATACTTCTGAGCCACATGCCCAGCCCCTCTCCATAGTTTCTATGGCATTAATAATTTAATTAAATGCAATAAGAATCTTAAAAAGTTAAGCTCTTAGTTGAGTACTCTCTGGCTCAGGGCTTACACCATCCTTTCTTCCTGAGGGTCACATATAGGAACGGTGAGCCAGGACTCCTTCCTTCTGACAAGGGCAATGGAGCATCTGCCGCTGCGGTTGCTCAAACGCTCTGGGTCCACTTGATCTCTTTCTCTTCCTTTTCACTGAGTCCTGGGTCCCCCTAAGCAGATGTGGGGAGCTTGGATCCTGCCTTCCTGTCTCAAGTAGGTGCTTGCTTTGGCCAAGCTTTGATAACTGTCACAATCTGCTAAGAGTAAGTGTGGCTGTTCCGTTATCAGACTTTCGTGAAAGTGGTTCAGCCTCTGTGAGTGGGACTGCCACCAAGTTTTTAGGCAAGTGGTGGGGGAGGGGATTGAAACTCAGATTCATGGACAGGGGCCTATGAGAAGCGAGGGAGAGACCTGGAGAAGTATGTGAGGGTCTTGGAGTCTGAACTCCATGTACACATGTAGAGGAAGAAACTGTTTGGAGGGAGGGAAGGAACTAGCCAGAGGATGCAGGAGGACAGGTAAGGGTGGAAGGGAAAGAAGCTAAAAAAAAGAACAAATTATAGTGACATGAAAATTCCACAGTGAGACCCATTACTTTTTATGCTAACTTAAAAATGATAGTAAAAAAGAAAAACAACACATAAACAAAGCCACAAGGTGGTTGTCATTCATTCCACTAAATTGCGCTCTGTGGCAGTTCCACTCCTAATCCTGAACCTAATGCTGAGTCACCGTAGGGTGTCATCAGGGCTCCTGAGAAGTGCTATGGCTAAGTCCTAGCGGAGGGCTTTGGTCTATGGGCCTGTTCCTGCCTTCTTCACAGAAAAGGACAGAGACCAGACCAGTCCTGTCTTCTGACCAGGAGATGGTTTAGCCCTTCTGCTTAGCAGGTGATAATCAACAGAGGAGTATGGGGAGGGGGAGAGGGATTGGGAAAGGGAGAGAGGGGATAGTGTGTCTGTGTGTGAGAGAAAGAGTGTGTGTATGTGTGTGTGTGTGTGTGTGTGTGTGTGAGAGAGAGAGAGAGAGAGAGAGAGAGAGAGAGAGAGAGAGAGAGAGAGAGTTTATGTATGTGTGAGAGAGTGTATGTCTCTGGGTATGAATGCATGTATGAGAGTATGTGTCTGTATATATGTGAGAGTATATCTCTTTGCGTGTCTGTGTGTAAGAGAGAGTCTCTCTTTGTGTGTGTATTTGTAAAAGAGACAGAAACAGACACACGCAGAGAGACAGAGATACAGACACATACAGAGACAGACAAACACACGTACACACACACACAGAGAACATGAGTGAGTGTGGCGTCTCAGCTCTGTGCAGACTGTGAGGCAACCTGTAGTGCAAGTTCTAATTGGTGTTAATAATAAAAACCTGGAGTCATATTGGGGGTGAAAGCTGAAAGATCAGAGAAGCAGAGCAGCCAGCCACTAGTTCTATGAAATCCTCAGACTGAACGGGGTATCCTGTCTCTACAAGTCTCAGACTGAATACAGTTTCTATGAAACCTCAGACTGAATCCTGAGCTCCTGTTTCCTCCTGCCCTCTCTCCACCCATCCATATCACCTCTCTAGTGCTAGAATTAAAGATGTGAGCCACTACCTCCTGTCTGTTTCCCTTTCACACCTATTCAGTCTTGTGTAGCCCAGGGTGGCCTTGAACTCACAGAGATCCATTTAACTCTGTCTTGTCTTCCCAGTGGGGATTAAAGGCATGTATCACCACTTCCTGGCCTCTATGGCTAACTTGTGTGGCTAGCTTCACACTCTGATGTTCAAGCAAGGTTTATTTCTTAAAGTGCAAACAAAACATCACCACAGGTCTAGGAAGGTTGCCAGGAACACTCACAGAGATGCTGGTTTGACATGCTGTCGTTCTGTCTGGGCTAAGATGTGGCAGAATGACCACAGTAGTACGTTTGGCTTACTCCCCACCCAGCCCTTCCCAGTGGGATTCTACTGAGCAGGCACTGAATTTCAAGAAGTCTACTAATCATTTGGCTGACTTTAGTGTTCAAATACTTTCACGCCCTAAATGTTTTTATGGGGAGCCTTCTGACATGACAATCTCACATAATTTCCCCCAGAATCTCATTAGTTTTGATATTTTCTGTCCTCTACATACTGATATCAAAGGTGCAACGACATTACATTTGCATCTTCTCATGAGACTCTTTATTCTTAGAAGTATTTTTATGCTCTATCTCTGTGAACACAACCTGGGCATACTTGTGACAGTTTCTGTGTTTTACAGCGACCAGTATTAGTGAAGGTTATAGGACTTCTTTTCTGTCCCCTTGGCACCCACTGTGTCTCTAGGGGAACCTGAGCCATTTGCTCTCTGGATAGGGAACCCCTAAGTGGTACAGTGCTTGTCAAAACTCAGGCATCCAGCAATGGCGTGAGCCCTTACAGAATTGGGACTCTGGAGAGAGACGAGACTCCAAACATACTGCCAATAACTACAGGAAAACCAGACACCATTTTCTCTCTTCAAGTGTCTCTTCCATTCGGTGTGATCAAGTGACCAATGAAAACAGCTGATAGGAGAGAGTCTCCTCAGGTCACGGTTCCAGGCCCCTTCCCATCGTTACTGGAACTCAAGGCAGCAGGAACGTGGAGCAGGCTGTTCACACCCACACTCAAAGCAGGATATTAATCCAGGCTTGTGCTCGGGCCCAGCTGGCCAGTGCTCTTCGCCGACTCCAGAGCCCCACCTCTGAAATGGTGCTGTCCGCGTTCAACGTGACTGGATTCTCTGTGATGTTTGTGAAAGGTTAATTGGGAGACTAGGTTTTTTTTTTTTAATCTTTTTTCTTTTTATTCTTTCAGTAGGATATTCATAGCTTAAAAGGGGACATGTATATATAGCGAAGAAATTTCAGCCAGAAGAAGAGTTAGAAACGGTCCTCAGGGCAAGCACAGAACAGGGAGGAATTCATACACTGCCAGATGCAGGCGACAGGGCTTGGTGCTGGATTTGTGGACTCCTATCACTGGCCCTGGGCTGCGTGGGATCCAGAACTCTGCTCCATTTGTTTGTTGGGCAATCGCCCCTGGGAAGAATTCTTTTTTTTTCTCTAAGTCACAAGACAAAAACCATCACGGCTTTTTTTTTTTTTTTTTTTTTTTGGTCCTGGTTACAATTTGCTTAGAAAATGAAGCTAGGTAACTGGTACCCATCCCCTGGAAATGTCTGAGTGCAGAGTGATAAGAAGAATCTGAAGGCCAAATTGTCTTGAGACTGAAGCGAGATGGACTGTGGGCTCTTTAGAGAGTTGCTTGCCCCACAATTTATGCTTTCCCGTTTCCTCCATGTGTAGAAGTCGAGGCAGGCACAGATGAAGGGAAGAGATGACAGACAGACACAGAGGACAGACAGCTAGATGGTCTAGGGAGAGGACAGAAGTATGGGTGACAGATGGATGATAGATCAGAGAGGGAGACTTATACACATGTATCTGAGGTCATTGGCAAGGGATGTCTTTATGCATACTATGAACAGATGAATAACCACTTAGGATGAAAAGAATACATTTGCGAGTTATAAACATGGGCTATTTTCTTAAAAAATTATAATGGGCTGAAGAAGTTTTCTTATTAAAGTGACAAATTCCACTGTATAAAGCAAAGATTAGGACTGAGCCATGAGTACTGGCAGGGACACTCAGTACGTGGCATGAAGCAAAGGCTTTAGACTGAGCCAAGTGGACAAACTTTGGCAAGTTCTGTTTCTCACTCAGCACCATGAAGAAGACGACCTCAATTGGAAGATTCCAGATATCTGGCTCATTGCAGCAAGGATACAGGGACCAATGGGTCATCTGTGAAATTTAGAGAATAGAACATTTACCAGACAGACAGATGATGTGGCCATGTGAACCACGGCCAGGTAGAGGAGAAACCTGGGTTTTGTGCCGAGGGCAGTAGGTAATCACAGTGGCTTTGGGGCAGAATAGTCCTCTCCTGGCTTGGGTGTGTTTTTAGCACTATTTCGTGTGGCAATCCATAGGCAAGAACGGAGGCTAATGCAGGATTAAACAGACTCATGTGTGGGTACTTCACACTGCATAGGAAAGGAAAGCTTGGCAGGTGGCAAGGGTCCAAGTTCCTTCGTATTGCAGGTGCTTTTTCCTCAGCTTGGGCTGTGCAACTCTCGACCCATGCCTCTTCCAGCTACATATATGCCCCGGCAGTAGGGACATGGAGAGAGAACTTTGGACTTCTGAGCATAGCGGTACCCACTGTCCATTCATGGAGCTGACTGTTCTCCCTTGGGATTCCTCAGAGTCTGGACAGTTTGAAACCTAGGACAATGGAAAAGTGTACTATCTACATCTATGCTTCTTAAGAGGGTCCCCCATGTAAATTCCCAGGAGATACGCTCAAAATGTACTTTCTAGTTTGGGAAGACTGAGCGGGACTGAGACTCTGTACGTCCAACTTGTGTGTCCCAGGTGATGCTACCAGGGTTGGGAAGGGAGAAAGGAGGGAAGGGAAGAACTAGAAATTTGGCTCTGTAGGTATTGTCTGGGGCGTTTAACATTTTATGCTTTAAAAGTCTTCTTCCAAAGCTGAGTACAAGAGAATTATGAGCATGTACCGTGATTCAACATAATAGACGATATTTAAAAATTGCAGCTATTGTTCCAAGCCATGGACCCATTAATGTTCTGAACTTCAGGGCAAAGGCAAGGTTAGCTTCAATGTTTCTGACTGGCCTCAGCCCAGCAGGACGGACCACTATAGAATTTCATTTCTTCCCTTGGAAAATAGGAGGTTCAGGGAAGGGCATCCTCATTAAAAAAGCTGAACCCCCGTGTAAGGACAAGCCCCAGGACTGTCATATTCTCTGAGTACCTGCCGTGAAGGGTCTACTAGCTTGCTCAGCATTTGTCTGAGCCACAGCACAGAGAATCTCAGTATTCTGCAGGCACATTTTATAAGCCTCACGCTAAATATCATTTCTAAGAATTAGGCTAAATATGAAAAGTCCAAGTAGATTCATTCATCCCAGCTGATCTCCCTCTAAAGTCTAGGGAAGCCACCCTGTATTCTCCTGCCCATCAGTTCGCCAAAGAGTTTCAGAGCCCAGAGATATTTGAAAAAGAACAAAGCTTCCCTGTGTACACTCTAGAGGAGCATTCTCCCTGTGCATGCCCAAGGGACCACCCTCTCAGCATTTCCACTCTGTGAATGTCTTTAGAATCTGATGTCGTGCCCTTAAATGTCAATTTTGTGTGTGTGTGTGTGTGTGTGTGTGTGTGTATGAACTGAGGTCATTGTCCTCACAGGGAGCTATGTAGGTGTAATTTGCAGAATTAAAGTCTTTTGAATTTTTGAAATGCTCATGATTATTTGCTGAGATTTGGAATAAAATGACATAGTTCAAATAAAACTAAGATTGAATTATGCTCAAATGTAGACCCCCCCAAGATGGAGAAGCAGCCTCTAGGCCTGTGGGTGCCTGACCTTGGCACCTCACTCATTTCTGTTTTTTTTTTTTTTATTTTTATTTTTTGTTTGTTTGTTTGTTTTTGTTTTTGGTGGAGAATTTGGAGAACACACAAGTAGCCTGGCAGGTCGCAGCTAACACGTTTAGAGTGTCCACCGGATTCACTTTCTCAGGGCAGGATTCTCTGAAAATTTTCAGAACTCTGACAAATCTTGTTCCCGTCACAGCAGACCATGTCTTCTATTCATCTGCTTAGAGCCCCCCTGAGGAAGGACTTGATCTCTTGGTTGACTATGTGAATAAGGGTAGGGTCACGCCCTTATCAAATAATGTCAACAAAAGGTGGCCAAAGATGTTCAGCAGCCCAAACCTCAGTGTTTGCTTGTGCTGGGGTTGAGTCCAGGACTCTACCCAGAGCTTGGCCTTGCCCTGAAAATTTGGTCCCCCAAGCCATGGCTCCGTTCATCCTGTTTTTGAGAAACTCGGGGTCACACACATGGACGCTGCTAAAGTGACTTTTGAAGCCACCGTGGGCCTGAACCTTTGGGTGTCTATGGACCATTTTGAGATTTTGATGGAATATCAACAATTTAATTAAAATATATACCCCTTTCTATAATGTTCTGAAGTAAGAGTCTCCTAATAAAGAAAACACATATTTCAGATTATGTCTTACAAGTAAAAAAATGTTTGACCTTTTAATATTTCAATACTTACATTATCTAAATAGTTCCCTCTTTGTATCCCACTTCTTTAATGTGATTTGGCCTCTGTGGGTTATAGTTAATCTCTCACGTTTCCAGAGTTTACAGAGTGCGGTGTTCTTGGCACTCACCTTGCGGCCTCTCCAGCTTTAGTCAGTACCTACAGCTTCTGCCTCTGTTCCTTCCCTCAGGCTGGCTATACTGCCCTGCAGGTGAGAAAATGGCAGTGGTTCCCCTACACCTCTGGCTGCTTAGTCTAAGGACTAAACGAGTTCCCACCAGGATGTTTCTGTGGGCTGCCCAAGAAACTGGCTGATCTGGCAGATGCCGTTGTTTTCCCGCAGAGGTGTTTGGTTCTGAAATTGATTTGCTCCGAAGCCAGCCGCACATACCTTACAGGCTGCGTGGTCTCCATCCTGCCTTCCCACCGACTGGAGCCGATTCATTCCTTCGCATTGGTTCATACAACCATGATGCAAAACCCTTCTCGCTGTCTCGCTCATAGTCAATCCAAGTAGCTTTGAAATGCCTTTTCCAATGGACACCGGAATAGAGATGCGGGGTAAAGGACATGTGAGGCGGTGTGTCTACACTCATACACATGAACATACATATAAATATGACTACTTTAAAGTCTCTTTCCCTTCCTACTTTTCTAGTAGCATGTAAGCTATATTTTAAAATAAAATCATTTAATAGCGCCATGTTGCAAATGTTTCAAATATATTGTATTTGGGTTCCCTTTTCTCTTGAGAGTGATTCTTCTTGTCTTGTAACGGCCTGATTTGGGCCTAGAATATTTAGATTGCTATTTGACTTAGTTTTCATTTTAAATGTAGACGATATATTTAAAGATTTAAATACTGTCCATGAATGCCACTCTGTCCCAAGAGCAAACAGTTCATCCGCAGGGTAACAGAGGGAAATCGCTGGGAAGTCAGGAAGAATTGCAAAGAGGAGCATGAGGAGCAGAGAATGAAGCCAGGAGGGCCCAGCCAGGAGATAAACAGCAGAGGTCTGGGGGGAAGGGTCCCAGGCAGCATGGCATCCATAGGAGCCCAGGAAGAGGATGCCCAGCAGCATGGTCTCTATAGCAGCTTGGAGAGGCTGAACCCAGGTCCGACTCAGGTTGCTGATCAATTCTCTCGCTAGGCACCTGCAGCGATGGTCAGCCATCTTTTCAGAGTGCGGACACGGTGACTTGCGTCTTCCTTAGGACTATTACAAGCTTTTTCTGAGATAATACAGGCAACTCCTAATTACAAGTCTATAAAAAAAACTTTGTGAATAGTGACCATTACCACCATCATCGGCAGCTATTTTAAACACTGCCTGAGAGTAGAGTATGAACTAGTCCCAGCTCACACTGGCACACTGGCGCCCAGATCACAGTAATTTCCACTTTTAATTCAGATTGTCAGAGTGCGCTCAGATGAGCTGCCTCTGTTCCAACCTGGCGTTTTCTAAATGCGGAGGACATCCTTGTGAGCGACAGCCATTGTGCATAGCTCAGACATCCCGCTGGGTAACTGTCCCTAGATTCTTTCTGTTCTCCTGCTCATTCTCTTGCTGTCTGCATTTATTTGATTGCCATGAAAACCTCCAACACAAATCTTCTTCCTTGGACTCATTGTGGCCTCTTTTAATTCACCAATTTCAACTTGTGAGTGCCTAGGTAAGCAGGCGAAGACTCTAATCCTCCTATTCGCTACTTGGACTCAGTATCTGAAGAAAAGAGGATTTGGGTCAACGGATTCTCATTTAAGGGCTTCTGAAAGTCACATATTTTCAGAGACCTTTAGAGGAATTCATGAGATGTACCGGCCCCATAGACTATATTGCCCATGTTAGGAACTAAAGTAGATTCTGGAGCATGCTTGGGACATACATGGAGCACCCGTCTTCAGGAAGTGATGTGGTAGCTCTGAGATCCAGGCTCTTCATAGCTGCTCCATGACAGAGTGAAACCCCATTAGAGAGAGAGAAAGAGAGAGAGAGAGAGAGAGAGAGAGAGAGAGAGAGAGAGAGAGAGAGAGAGGTTTTTTTTTTTTTTTAACAAAGTGCCTGTCTATGCAAATCTCTGCCAGCACAGGTTTTAAAAATCATAGGCAGTCCAGTCGTGTCTGCTGAGCTCATTTCTCGCTCTTCCACATCTCCTGGCATCAGAACAAACTTCAAAAAAGAGGCAACAGCATAGTTCCAGGTATTTAGAGAAGCCAGACATTCAATTGATAAATGATTGTTCAAAGCAGACAGATGATATCAATTAGCATTTCTGAAGTGGGCAGCTGGCAGGTGACTGGTGATTTGTTTCCTCAGTTCTTCAATTCATCTCAAAACAAGTTCTTTCCTCACCTTTGGTAGATCAAAGGCAGGCTGAGTTCCTTAGGAATTCTGATCATCTTTTCTGTTTTACATACCAGCCGGTGAACCAGCAAGCAATGCAAATGAGCTATGCAAATGACCTTGTGGGGGGGAGGGTGAACACCAGTGTGTAGTGCCCTATCTGACTCTTCCACATGACTCTCCCGTGACTTACTATTTGCAGAAAGACCCAGTAGGGAGAGGGCGGGTGATATAGGCCACCACTGCAGGCAGTGTGGTGAGGAGACAGTGAATAAGCACACTTACACACATTCTCTCTCACACACACACACATTCACTCACAGATATACACACAAACCCAGTTATGCATGCACATGCATGCACACACATACAGTTTTATTTACATATTCACTCACATATACGTGCACACATGTATAACCACATGCATGTTTTCACACACACACATAAAACCTTAATGGTAAAAATACTTTATAATTAAATGAGTGGCTTAATTGATACTATATCAGAGGAAGAATTCCAGTGGCTGTTTGAGGGCAGGGAAGCATCCAGGCTGAAGACTGCCCTTGCTCTGATGCCTCGGGGTTCATATGAACAAAGGCATCCCTGGGGTCCAGGGGTGGAGATGGTGATGCGGGTGCAGTTCTCTGGCAAAGGCAAGCATCCAGTGCAATTCAACATGGATAGTTAATAAAGCATGTGGGTTCATAATCCCTTCGCCCTGTGCTCTGTGCAAACCAATGTGGTGCTTGGGGTTCAGTGCGGGCTGTTGGAGGTCTGATACCATCTGTCTCCAGCACGGCTCGTCTCAGCTCTGAGTTTCTTGGGAACACAAGAAGGTGGAATGCCACCAGAAATCAAACATCATCTGGGCTCAGTGCTGCTTTCTCTGACTTCGCTCTGTCTCTGTGGCAATCAGATAATATTTATTTCGCCCCCGGGGCCCTGGTGTCACGCAGGGTCATGCTTCTCCTGCACTCGCCTCACTCCGCTGGCTTCTCAGATGTACCTGGCCCATTTCGTTCTGAAATCAATTTCTTTCTTGTTAACAAAAAGGTTATTTTGTGCTCATTAAGATCACCAGATAATTATTTGCTTGCAATTTCATTGAAAATATTTCAAAGGAAGCTGGGGGTAAATGTCCCTCCTTCAACGATAAAGCACCAGGGGCTTTCTGGTCCCCAGCCTTGTCTCCTGTCTGGGTGTTCATAGTCCACTGTGCTCAGCAAGAGGACATAAACAAGCATCATTATTAGATGATATCATACATTAGAACCAGGCATTTAATTTCCACAAAAATTGTCCTTATCCTTCATATTAGTTACCTGCTATTTGTAATTGCTAATTTTGTTTTATTTTTTTCCTCATAAAGTTTCACCAAATGGCCAGTTAAAAAGAAAACAAAATTGTAATTCAGACAAAGATGCTAATTGTGGATTATGCAAATAGATGTTTAAGGTGACAGCGTCAGCGGTCTTGTTCTCAGGCCTGTTGTAAAACTGTTGGAGGTAAAAAGAATGAACTATTTCAACCCGGTACCTGTGCAGACCGTCTTTATGAATGCAATGTAAAAGGAATGAACTATTTCAACCAGTACCTGTGCAGACAGTCTTTATGAATGCAAGCCTCTGAAGCAGTGGCCATTGCACGCAGTGAATGGACCACAAGACCGTCAGTCCTGCACAGCTATGGGCTTGATATTCTGTCTGCCTTCCAGGCACATCCCATCCTGCATCTATCACACAGCCCCACTTGGGAGGTCATCTCCTCCCCCACCAGTCTAGAAAATGTGGAAGACATACCAATGCATACTGCCCTTAGAGCCAAAGCTGACTCCCTGAGAACCAAACACGTGACCCTAGCCATACCCTGCCTCTGTGTCAAGATACTCTGAGTATCTCTGCAAAAGCTGGTAATTCCAAAGGCCTGGAATTTGTTCACAGATATCGAGATTAACATTAGGTTTTATGTTGTAGGTCCAGCTGGGTGCTGGGATGGACCGTTCCCCATCCAGGCAGAGATCAGAGTGATGGAGAAGAAAGAATCAGAGGGGCTTTATGAGAAAAACAAAACAAAATTAGCAATTACAAATAACAGGTAACTAATATGAAGGATAAGGACAGTCTTTTGTGTGTGTTTTTAATGATTTATTTTTATTTTATGTGCGTTGGTGGTTTGCCTGCATGTATGTCTGTGTGTGAGTATCAGATCTTAGAATTACAGACAGTTGTAATGTGGATGCTGGGAATTGAACCCGGGTCCTCTAGAAGAGCAACCCCTGAGCCATCTCTCTAGCCCCTAAGGACAGTCTTTATGAAAATTAAATGCCTGTTTCTATTGTACACTTAATAATGATTCTTGATTATGCCCTCTTGGTGGGCACAGTGGAATATGGTCACCCAGGCAGGAGGCAAGGCTAGTGATCAAAGAAGCCCTAGATTCTAGAGAGGCCCAGGATGACCTGGACACAGACAGCTAAGACTTTCATACACCATTGCCCCTATAGGTATATAGCTGTGGCAGACCCAGCCTAACATGTCATTTAGAACATGTGAGTTATTTGCCTATGGAGTTCCCTATGCAATATTTTTGGACCAAGGTGAGAAGCTGAAGCTTTGGGAAGAGAAATCTCAGATGCGGATCGGGGGAGGGAGGCATGAGCTACTGAATTTCTCAAAGTATCCATGCCCCCAGCTATGACATGGGAGGCACAAACCTCCCTCTAGCCATAGGCCTGAAGGTGATCTTCCATGTGAGGTCATGGGTGACAAGTGCTAGCTATAGCAGGGTAAACTTCAAGCCCACGTCTCCTTCCCACGTCCTTGAGATCCCAGGAAGTTCCCAGGAAGAGAAGGAGGGTGTTTAACCATGGCTACAGGGTCCTGCGTCTCCTATGGCATGTGTCAGGACAGTAGAACATGTAGGCCAACAGAGTAAAAGATTCAGCCACAGACATCCTTGGGGCTGTTGCCCAGATTTATGGCCGACGCCTTTCTAGGGCTGTGATGATAGATGCCCTTCAGTTCTGGAATTTTAGTTGTTTGTTTTTAATACACACAGATCCTCTATTTGACAAAGTGCCAGGCCCTCTGTTGGTTGGTCAGAGCTCCATGACCGAGACACTCAAGGTGATCAGCTGATAAAGAGGGGAAGGTTACTGCGGCTCCGTTTGTGGTTTCAGCCTTTGTGGCTTGGTTCTAATGCTTCAGACCTCAAGCAAAACATCTGTCCTCATTGGGTTGGGAAAGAGAAGAGTAAAAACCCTTATCTCAAGTCAAAGTAGAAAAGAGACCAGGGTACTAGTACCCTTAAGGACATACATCTAGTGACCTGAAACACTCTCACCAGGAAGGCCCTGCCTCTTAAAGGCCGTTCCATGCCCCAATTGCTCTACCATGGGACCCATCCTATAACACTTGGGTCTTAGTCTCATACTGCAAATCCTCAGGTCTGCAGGATCCCTGCAGTACTGTTTGCCAAGGCAGGTGCCTTTCCTGGTGTTTGTCTCCTAACTAGCCCTCTTTTAACCCTTACTGACAGCGTTCTCCATGGCCGGCTTTGGCGATATTTTTGCTCTGTTTTCTTCCCAGCACTTTGTCTCCTTTTTCTGTTTATTAGAGAGAAACTGAGAAAGTAGGATCTCCCATGGGGTAGGAGGAAGTGTGCTGGCTTGCTCAGGCTGAGCTTGCTCCAGCCTCATCCTTTTTGGCCTTATTTCAGGCTTGTTTTCAAAGCTTCCATCCTCTGCCTGCTACACCACTCTGTCTGAAATTATATTAAAATTCTTGAAGATGTTTTACCAATTGCTTCATCAAAGTACCAGGAGAATGTCAGATTTCTCCTCTTGTTTTCTACAGACTGTGGGCACCTTAACATTCTTTTTCTTTCTCTCTTTTTAAACTTTTGATTTAACTAGAATGCCTATACAAAGCCTAGAAATAGCTTTTACTACCATGAGGTAATTTGATATTTTAAGTGCATTTTGAGTGTCTTGGCTCCTCTGAACCACGTTTGTATTCAGACATGGCTTCGTTTTGTAGGAACAACTGCCACAGAGGCTGACCTCTGCTGTGCACATTTGCAAGAGGAAAGATGTTTGTGGTTCTTGCATCCTTCTGGCTGGACAGGGCACTCAGCCATGCAGTGCGAACTCTCCCACGTGAAGTGAGGCCACCACCACTGCTCCTTCGTGGGTCTCCTCAGCATTGCTTAAATTATTTGTTCATTGAAGGTGGTCATAACCGTACCTCGGGAGTCCATGCCCGCATCTTTGGTGTCGTTTCCCCATAGCCCAGAGCATCCTCCAGTGATCCTGCATCAGCATCTCTGTGCTGAAACCGTTGTGAGACAGCATCACTTCTGACAAGAAGGTAGTTTTACTAGAGAGTTCCTCTTCCTGTTGGTATGGTGGTCTTCACTTTTTTCCCCTAAGGCAGGCAGAGTCACACTCCTAAAATGCCAATCAACCATTGGGTTCCTTCCTTCAGTCTGAAAGCATTTGTGGGTCCACGTCCATAGCACCTTAAAACCCAAATTACAGAATGGAAGTTCCCTGGTCTCTCTGGCCCATCCACTTCTCCTCCAGGGTGACCTCTGACTAAGTTAGATACATGCTACACAACACTTCATCCAAGGACATTTCACCACCTCCCACTGCCCCGTGTACCCATTCTGACTGGGTGATGTTTCTTTGTACTCATGAAATACAAGACAATGCTCTAAAGCATCCTTTATTAATAACTAATCTCTTTGGAACAAGGACCACCAACATCTTTTCCAATTCTGTGTCTTCACAAACACTCACAAAACCAAGAACTCCAGACCTTATGCTGCTAAAGTCACAGCTCCAGAGACTGAGTCCAGGCTCAAACAGATCTAAAAGTAAATCTGAATGCCAGGCAGGTTTAGGAGTGTTGACTAACCTACTAAAGGAGGAGACCAATAATGCCATAGGGATGGGAGGGGGCAGAAGAGGAAGGAGTGGTTCTGTTGGGCATGGAGAGTCTTCACTCTCATTATACAGAAACAAAAATACATGCTTCCTTAACCAAAGGAGAAAAACCATGGGTAGACAGGGAGATAATGTCCAAGTATGTTGGCAAGACAGGCTGGGCATACGTGCAAAAAAGGGCCAGCATCAATGATGGTCTTGTTTGGGGCCTAAGGGAGAGGCTGGGGTGCCAAATACCAGGATAAACCCAAGGTCTTGGGAAGACTACAGAGGTCTGTGAAGGGGATGTAGGGATCAGTCTAAGGTTTGAATGGGTCTGGGAAGAAATCCTCAGAGATAGGGCTGATGTGGAGGAGGAGTCGGAGATGTGTGCAGTCAACAGGTCACATAGCTCAAAGGGAACTGGGAAAAAGAGGGCAGAGATGAGTCTGGAAAAGAAGGTTTGCCCACAAGGAGGTGGAGGAAGACAGATGAGGCCAGGGACTGTTCAAGGTCTCTTTCTGGTTTGTCACAAAAAACATACATCCTCCAAGCGATTTTTATAAATGTAAAGGAGTATACTGGTAGGTAGAGTTTCTTTATGTTTTTTTTTTAATTTTATTTATGCATTTGTTTGCTTTAAGCTTTTCCATAAATATTGACAGTGCCCTCAACTTTAGTGAAAAAAAACCAAAAAGATCAAAAACAAAAATGTGACCCCTGATTCTCAGACCACCTTGAGCAATGAAGACAGATTTTGAAAGGGTGCACTCAGTCCCCAAACTAGGGTCTTCATAAAGTGGCCCTGACACAGAGATCCTTACACAGTCTTCACACAGGGTTCCTCAAACATAGGCCAGCACACAGAGGTCTCTATACACCGGGGTCCCCACACTCATGGTTCTCACACTGGCTACCCAAACACATGGGTCACCACACGGGGGTCCCCACTCATGATTCTCAGACTGGAGTCTCCACACATGATTCTCACATGGGGGTCCCCACTCATGATTTTCACACAGGGACTCCCACACATGTGGTTTTCACACTGGGTTCCCCATTCAGGGACTCTCCCAAAGGAACCTCTATACAAGGGCCCTTATACAAAGGTTCCCACAGGGGTCTTGACATAAAGCTCATGACACAGGAGACTTCATACAGTGCTCCTTACACTTGGCTCCTCAATTCAACACAAGCTCAAGTTATCTAAAAGGAAGGAGCCTCAGTTGAGGAAATGCCTCCATGAGATCCAGTTTTAGGGCATTTTTTTTATTTATGGAGAACGGCCCAGCCCATTCTGGGTGTGGCCATCCCTGGACTGGTGGTCTCGGGTTCTATAAGAAAGCAGACCAAGCAAGCCATGAGGAACAAGCCAGTAAGCAGCACCCTCCATAGCCTCTGCATCAGCTCCTACCTCCAAGTTCCTGCCCTGTTTGAGTTCCTGTCCTGACTTCCTTTAATAATGGACTGTGATGTGGGAGTAGAAGCTAAAGAAATCCTTTCCTCCCCAACTTGCTTTTGGTCGGGGTGTTTTTTTCCAAATCAATAGAAACCCTAATTAAGTTAACTCCTCCCACATGGTTCCTCAGGCAGAGCTCTTCATACACTGTTCACATTCGGTTGCTTCCGTGGAGAGTAGCCATATCGACAGTAAAACGTTCATTGATAAGCTGTAGAAATTCTGGGATGGGCCTTGCCAAATTTTGTTTGAAGCTTTAATTGGATCAAGGGAATATTTTTACCTTCAAGCTAAATTAGTGATCACTAATCCCAGAGGAAAGTAATTAGCTATTGAATTTAATCTTAGAGCCAGGCAAGAATATTTTCCATGGTGCCGTGAATTTGTATAGGTATATTTAATACTCAAAACCCATTTTTTTGTGGCTTTTGTACTAAAAAGATGGGGATTAAAATATTGAGCCACTTACAAACTATTCCAATAGTAACATCAAGGCATGTCTGCAGCTAGTTTGAATTATAGCTGAGCTCAAAGTATTCATAGCAGTAGGGTTTTTTTTTTTTTTTTTTTTTTTGGTGTGTGTGTGGGGCGTGTGTGGGTGCGCACGCGCGGGACTATGCATATGTGTTTGTGTGTTTGAAAGCCAGAGTTTAACCTCAGGTGTCATGCCTTGGATACCATCCACTTTGGGTTTTGAGATAGAGTTTATCACGGGCCTAGAACTCTTGGATTTAACTGGGTTGGCTGTCCAACAGACCAGAAGAATCCACCCAGGCCTGGGATTACAAGCAGGTGTCACCATGCTTAGCATATTCATGTGGATTCTGGGGAACTAAGTCAGTCCTTCATGCTTGTGTTCAAGCACTTTACCAACTGAGCCATCTCCTTAGCCCTCAACAAGGCCTCTTTCTTCTTCAACTTTTTCCCATTGGTGAGAAGGTGCAGTGTCTCTTCCGGAACACCGCGGTGCCAGTGTCTTACCCAGAATACTTGGCGCCGTGTCCCTCCCGGAACACTTGGCGCCGTGTCCCGCCCGGAAGACCGTGGTGCCAGTGTCCTGCCCGGAACACTTGGTGCAATGTCCCACCCGGAACACCGTGGTGCCAGTGTCCTACCCGGAACACTTGGTGCAATGTCCCACCCGGAACACCATGGTGCCAGTGTCCTACCCGGAACACTTGGTGCACTGTCCCACCCGGAACACCATGGTGCCAGTGTCCTACCCGGAACACTTGGTGCACTGTCCCACCCGGAACACCATGGTGCCAGTGTCCTACCCGGAACACTTGGTGCACTGTCCCACCCGGAACACCATGGTGCCAGTGTCCCACCCGGAACACTATGGTGCCTGTGTCCTACCCGGAACACTTAATGCAGTGTCCCACCCGGAACACCACGACCAGTGCCCCACCCGGAACACCTTGTTGCAGGTGTTATACTTGGTGCCTCTATTATTAGACCAGAGTTTTTAAGCCTGTAGGGGATGCCAGGTAAAGACTTGTGTGCAATGTCCCATTCCTTTTATTTTTCCTGAATTACATGTTTCTAACTTAGTTATTTTTCACTTTGGCATGGGGCTCTGCTGATGTGAGTGTTCTTACAGGATGCATAGTCAGACCCAGAACCTGTCTGATACTGTATCTTTATGGCTTGTTTGTTAAGGTGGAGACAGAAAAATGTAAGGAACTGGGACTTAATAAGAAATAATTATAAAATAGAACTTGGAATAATTGGAAATTACGCTGGATGAAAAGGGCGACGTAGAAAAATATTTGTTAGTTACCAACTTGTAGTGAGAACGTGTCACGAAGGCTAACTTTGAAACCTGTGATTAAAAATCCCTTCTGTGTGGAGAGAGTGGCAGGATGGACTGCTGTGGGTTGCATGCCAATGTCACAACTCCAAGTCGCTGAGGAGAGAGCCAGGCCCTCAGCCTCGCAGCTAAAGTAACCCTCAGGAAGTGCCGCTGAGTGGGAGGAAGTTAACCCTCCCCTCTTTTCTTCTTCTTCCCAGCTCCTGTGAGATGAACTGCTGTGTCCTACCGAGTTCTACTGGGACACCCTGCCTCTCCTCAGACCCAAAGCAATGGGACAAACCAACCAATGCCTGGCAATCATCCAAAACGTGAGCTGGAGCAAACTGCTCTTTTTAAGTTGGTCATTTCGAGAGTTTTGTTGTGATAAGAGTTGATGAGTACAGCAGTGCGCGCACACACACACACACACACACAGAATGAGTGAGATGTCTTGAAAGGGAGACCTTTGCTGACCTTCTGGTGATGGGCTGAGCACCAGACAGAAGAATGGTGGCGAGGATCAATCCACACAGGTCAGGGATGAAAAAATCTCGATGTTGAGCCGTGATTAGCATTGTTTCTCCTCGATGCTAATTCCTCCCTTGGTTGTAAATGAGCCTGTCGCTCCAAAACTTACGGAGGTGATCAGTCTCAACCAACCCTCCCTCAATGGTATATTATACAGCCTCTCTATAGATATGATAAACTACCTTTATAAACTCTTGATTGGTGCTGTTTTATCTGGGACCCCCCCCCCCAATAAGGTAAACCTCTACCTGTCCATTTATGAGCGTGCAGACTCTCCCCCATGTCTGGCCCACTTTATGTCTCCTGGTTGCTTTCATCTATCACCCGATTCCTGCCCTTGTCTCTATTAGAACCCTGTCTCCTTGAGTTTCCCTGGGACTCTACCACATTCCTCTGACACTGGGGCCATCTCCACCTGTACTGTCCTGGCTGTAGTGGAGAGATTGTTTCTAAATGTAGATTTCATTCTGAGCCTCCCAGGCTCATACCCTCCTGGGGCCTCTAGCCATCATGACTAAAGCCTGCCCTGCCCTGGTACCCACGCATATCCAAACACCCTCTCTCTTCATTTTACTCTTTCAATAGCCACCTTTCACCTGCCGATTCTCAAGTTTTCTTTGCCGTTTTATGGCTACAGATATGTACGTTCCACTTCCGTGTGAAACAGAGTCATGGTTTCTTCCTCTTGGGCAACTCCTGCTCCTACCTCAGAAGTTCTCTCAGAGCGGCTCTCCCCTCCCCCAGCTCCTCCCATCCACTCGATGGCCATGGTGTTTTGCCGATACTGACATTTCACCCAATTTGCAGACTCTCAGAAACGAGACTGCCATAGCTCCTCTGTACACTCCACTGCTGAAGCAGGGTCCAGACTGATACAGACCCACTAGATCATCTTCACCTGCGGAATCAGTTGCTTCTGTCTGGAGCAAAGTCTGCGGGCATCGGGTTAAACTGCTCTGCTTTAGCCTTCTTGCCCTCCCTCAGTTTCAGACTTGCCAAGGGCATCTTTTTATTTCGTGATTTCCTCTCTTAGAAGCCCCAGGTCTCCAAGGATTTCGATTGTGTCATTGTGTCATTGCTGGAATGTGTCATTTCAAATCTGCACACCCTCTGACGATCATTTGTGTGTAGATAGAAGCCAAGCACTGCCAGTTGTAAAGATCCTGGCTAGTCCCAGCAGACCCACTCACCATGACAAGGAAGTGGGAGAAGCTCCGACATCCCTTGATGGCTGGATAAACAAACATGGTACACAGGGGTAGTGGGATACTATTCACCTTTGAAAAAGAAGGCAATTCTGATGAACGACTCAGCCTTGAGGACATTGTGCTATGCAACATTAAGCCAAGATTTATGACTCCCTTATCTGAAGCAGGAGGGTGGTAACTGTCAGGGGCAAAATTATATTAGTGGTTACAAAGGTTACAGGATTCTCATGGAAGCAAGGGAAGGAGAGCAGAGGTCATAGTATGACTGTGTCCTAGTATAGAGATGGTTGGGGATGCTAGCCTTATGCTGAGTTGTTTTTAAGGCCTCTGAAATGGCAGACATTCTATTGGTGTTTTACCACAATGAACACAAACACACACACACACACAGCAAACCCACCTGGGGTGCGTTTGGATTAGCGGGTTCATTTGTGGCAGTGGAAGGTGGGTTTCGAAGGACAGCAGTGAGGACAATTGGGCCTGGGAAGCAAGTCAAAAGCCACTACAGCAGCTCAGATGTTTATTCGAGGGTTGCTTGCCTTTTTGAAAGCGTTTTCTTCTTTAATTTACGTCCTTTGATAATTTTGAAAGGGCCACTGACCTGTATGTTTTTCAATCTGGCGTCCTGTTTTCTCAGGGACCGCTCACAATAGCAGACAGGCAGGCGTGACATTTCTGTGAACTTCTAGCTGCTGCCCTAGCTTTGAAAATATGTTCCTGAGATGAGTCCCACAAAGGGATGGACTCCAGGTAGATGTGTGATTATGTTTACTGAACCCATGGTAGGTCTCACTCCTGACCAATCACTGAATTCTATTCTGAAACCAAACCAACATCATTTGGGGGGGTGGGGTGTGGATACTGATCACACAAAGTGATGTGACCACTAGAATTGAATCTGAATTCTGTAGAAGGAAGACTAAACTTCTAAGTGATGTTTTCTCAGAACACATACACCAGTGGCTTAGAAGGAGGAAGGAGTCTCACGTGAAGAGGCATTGTGGGGCTTGTGCCAGGTTTGGCAAGTCAGTACGATGGAAGGATATTTTGTTGAGGAATCTGGCAAAAGAGATAAATAAGAGTTAAGAAGATAAAGTCCACGGGAAGGTGTTCTTTGCATCCGGCAGCCATGATGTCAGCTAGTAGTGGTTCTTCAGGGTCTACATAAGTTAACTCTGTATCCTCCTGTGGCTTTTTTTTTTCCTTTTTTTTTTTTTCCCTTTTTTTCTGAGACAGGGTTTCTCTGTGGCTTTGGAGCCTGTCCTAGAACTAGCTCTGTAGACCAGGCTGGTCTCGAACTCCCAGAGATCCGCCTGCCTCTGCCTCCCAAGTGCTGGGATTAAAGGCGTGCACCACCATAGCCCGGCTCTCCTGTGGCTTTTATTTGAATGAAAACACAGTCTGGAATGATCCAGTGTATAAAGTCTGAACTGACCCGGTGGATTATCGGAGACAACAATCCATGATATTCACTTATAGGCCTAGGGTATTTCTTTAAACTCTCTGGAATCCAAAGTGTCTGTTTCTAGCCTCGCAGCATCCTGTGCTCTGAGGATCCTGTCCAGCATGCAGCAGTGGCTGTCCTGCTGTTGAATGCAGCCCGAGTGGCCTGCATAGTCATCTTCCAGGCTGCAGAGCCCAGAGGCATTTGGCTTCCCTTCCCCTCTAAAGCTAGGCAGGGACGTCAGCCCTGGCTGTGAATGGTGGAGCGTAGCCCCTCTGCAGACTGTGTACGAGCAGCCCTAGAGGATTCTGGACCTCGACTGAGGTCTGAGCTGAGTAAGAACATCCCTCTGCAAAACATGACTCAGAAGGAGGGGACGCCAGCCATTCCCATGCTGGGGTCCAGAAATATCACCAGGAAACATTGCTTTCAATGACCTCCCAAACTTCAACATCAATTTGGAGGTGTCCATTAATCCTTTAGGATGTTACACTTTATGTGCAACCCCACAGGGTTGTCACCATTTTCCTAAATGCGGCTGCGTCTTTGGCTAAGAACTTCAATTCAGAGACCTTAAACTTCTGCTGTCTTAACATAGAGCTAGCTTTTACCTTTTCTATGAACATAAAACCTTGTGGTCCTGTGCTATTTTTTTTTAGAAAAAAATTTGGTGAGTTTTATAGTTTTTTTTGAAATTCTCCTGGCGATCTCCATTTTCCTAAAGGAAGCCATTGAGAATGTGGAGGGGACAGCAAAGCATAACAGATGCTCCAGCCACGGAAGGCTGCTCACGAAAGTAGGAAGAGGGATTGACAGGAGCCCGGAGTGGCTCCGGTCGAGGCAAACACATCAGCTTCCATGACTATGAGCGTATTGGCCGCTCTCCTTTCTTTCTAGTTCCCAGTTTCCCCCTCAGTGCAAAAGGGCTGGTCTAAGTCTGACATCGTTGGAGGAACTTTCAGCAGCAGTGACAGGTTTCCACCTGCCACCAAGGCCAAGGTGGCAGGGCTCCGGGCCAGCGTGTTGTCCTCTTCTGGGCAAGTTTTCCTGTAAACCTCTATGTTCGTTGTTTTGGAAGCTTCTCACTCAGACAGTGGAAACAAGGTTTTTTTTTATTTTATTTTTTTATTTTTTATTTTTCATGTTCACTGTTTCTATCACCAGTTTGCAAACCATCACACCTGTGTCATGGCATGCGGTGGCAGTGAACTCAAAGTGCTAAAGAGGAAGTGTGCAGAGTGACAGAATGCCATAGAGCCCTTCACTGGGCTGTCGAGACAGGCTGATGGCATCTTCACCTTAGCATGAAGTACGTTTGGAGGATAAATGTTAGGCATCCATATTGAATACCTCTTTCTTGTGAAATGAACTGGCAGTGGGTGTTAGCCTGAAGGTCGTCAGTAGTTAAAAGGTGTTCATTTGTTCCCTTTAACTAACCCAAGGCATGCAGAGTGTTCATCAGGTCCTGTCCCTAGAGAGTCAGGGTGTGGTAGGGACACTTGCCAGATGGCTGTCACTTAGGCAGAAGCACCCAAGAACTGCAGACAGGGATAGGACTGCCACGAACGTGCAGGCGATACTTTAGGAAGTTGGTGTTTTGGACAGAGACACACAGGCCAAGGGGAAGGTTCACAGTGGATATAAACAGATATTGAATCAGGCTTGGGTAATAAGCCCACAGTAGAGGACTTAACAATAGACAGGGGCAGTTAAGCGTGGCACCCATCCCTTCTGCATTTTCTTCAGGGTCTTCAAAACCCATCCAGGCAGTCTGCAATTGTGGGTGACTGCTGTTTAGTGCATAATACGTCCTAGTTTTGGGAATGCTAGAGTTTCCCTTTCCGGTTTCTATCCATCTAAAAGGCGAGTTCTGTATTTGACGTCTGTGGATATTTCCTCATCTGCTCGTTATTTCCTCATCCAATTAGAGCTGTGATCAATTACACCCACGGAGCACCGTTTTCTTTTTCTTTTACATTTTTTTCTTTTTATTTATTTTTTTATTGAAAAAAAAATTCCGCCTCCTCCCAGCCTCCCATTTCCCTCCCCCTCCTCCCATTCTTCTCCCCCTCCCCCTCCCCCAACTCCACTCCCCTTCCCTCTCCAGTCTGAAGAGCAGTCAGGGTTCCCTGCCCTGTGGAAAGTCCAAAGTCCTCCCCCCTCCATCCAGGTCTAGGAAGGTGAGCATCCAAACTGGCTAGGCTCCCACAAAGCCAGAATATGAAGTAGGATGACAACCCAGTGCCATTGTCCTTGGCTTCTCATCAGCCCTCATTGTCCCCCATGTTCAGAGAGTCCGGTTTTATCCCATGCTTTTTCAGTCCCAGTCCAGCTGACCTTGGTGAGCTCCCAATAGATCAGCCCCACTGTCTCAGTGGGTGGGTGCACCCCTCGCGGTCCTGACTTCCTTGCTTATGTTCTCCCTCCTTCTGCTCCTCATTTGGACCTTGGGAGCTCATTCCGGTGCTCCAATGTGGGTCTCTGTCTCTATCTCTATCCATTACCAGATGAAGGTTCTATGGTAATATGCAAGATATTCATCAGTATGGCTATAGGATAGGGCCATTTCAGGTTCCCTATCCTCAGCGGCCCAAGGAACTAACTGGGGACATCTGGGAGCCCCTCTAGGTTCAAGTCTCTTACCAACCCTAAGATGGCTCCCTTAATTAAGATATATACTTCTTGAAACAACACAGTGGTGAGATACAAGCCCCTTCCGCAGCGCTTTCACGTCGTCTACTCCAGACTCCCAGCAGGTGGCGCTGTGAGAATGCCTATGCAAGGGCCCAGCCGCACTTCCCTAGGAGAATAAGGTCTCATGCCCACTGCTTTCCTTCCTTCCTTCCTTCCTTCCTTCCTTCCTTCCTTCCTTCCTTCCTTCCTTCCTTCCTTCCTTCCTTCTTTCCTTCCTTTCTCTCTTTCTTCCTCTCTCTTTCTTCCTTCTCTCTTTCCCTCCCTCCCTCCCCCACCCTGTCCTCCTCTTCCTTTGAAAGTTTTAGAAGCCTAGCAAATTAAGCAAAGTCCATGCTCCACCTAGACATACAGGTGAACCTGCTGTCCTAATCTCTCAGGTCGGTCCTGTGCATCAGGCAGGCAGAGCTATAGGTTTCTGCATGGTGTGGCTACAGCTTGTCAGTAGCCAGCATGTTAGTTACAGGACTGCAAGATGACTCGTTCCAGAAGGTTCTTGCCACATGAGCCTGAAGACCTAAGTTTGATCCCCAGACCCATGAGAAAAGCTAAGTGTGATAATCCTCACGCTCAGGGGCTTAGGACAGCAATAGGTAGGTTTCTGGGGCTTGTCAGCTAGCCAGTGACACCTAACCCATGAATCCCAGGTCATGATGAGAGTTCTGTCTCTAAAAAGAATGTGCATGGCTGTTGAGGAGCAACACCTGAAGCTGACTTCTGACCTCTACATGCACACACACCCATGTGCATGTATACCTGCATGATTACACACATACACCCAAATATGCATTCACACATGTGCACACATATGTGTGTATGCATACACACACCCACAACTCACAAGATTTAATCTATGTTAAGCTCTTACTGAGGCTAAAGCAGTTGTTGCAAGGAGCAGAATGAGGTCATTTTATAACCAATTGATTGATCCAGGGAAAGTAAGTGCATTGGGTGATTAATCTCATCTCACCCATTATCCTCTCCCCTCCTCCCGAGCCCTTGCTGGCAGCTGGCCTGGTCCAGCCTTCTGCACATGCCAGAGGTGGATGCCATAAAAGAAGGGGCTATGCTCTCCAGATCGATCTGCCGTATTGTTTCCTTGATGCTCTTAAAGCCTGCTTGACAGGCAGGCTGCTGAGAAGAACAGGAGGAACACATTAAGGGTTGGCTTGTGCGGTAATTAATCTGAGTCTTGTCCCATTAGTGCTGCTAATTGGCTACATGGGAGGAAAAAGCCCGGCAGCCTTGGAGAGGGGAGATCACCCTAAGATCGGTTCAGCAGTTGCGATCGTTAACTGTTTGCTTTTTATTTGTTTCTTTCTCAAACCAGCCAAACAGTCTTGTTGTAAATGTTTTTGTGAATTAGTTTTAGACTGGGACCTCAGAGCAAACCACTGCCCCTCAGTAACAGTCCAGAAAGTTTTGAAGGCCTCTCTAATTAGGAAACTCCGTGAAGCTTTGTCTTGAATTTTGTGGTCTGTGATTTTTTCCTCCCCATTGGCTTCTATCCTGCACAAATCACCAAGGCAAACAGAAACATGTCATGACTCCGTCTTCAGGAGGGAAGTGGGTGTGGGAGTCTCTGCTGTGGCTGTTCAGCTGTTCCTACAGCACAGAGGTAGCTGAGCTCACAAGTTCTACACTCTTGTTTCTGACACACAGTCAGACAGAGAGCAATCTCATTGGTTTTCCTTTGATCCTTGTCTTGGCCTCTGTCCTTGTCCCTCTCAGAATCCTTCATGAGGTGTCAGAGGGCATGCTTGCCTTCCAGGGCAGGAAAACTGAACTCCTGTGATTTCTAAGGCATAGAACTGGAGGGCTTAGAGGCCCCAAGATTGTATGCTTTCTCTCATATGCAGATGCTAGATTAAAAAAACTAGTCACATAAGATATGACTGTGGAGGAGGGGTCACGTGGGAGAGGGAGGGGTTTAAACAGAATGATGGATGATCAAGGAAGGGCAATAGGATGGGTGGGTGTGTAGAAAGAAGAAGGGACCCTCTCAAGGAGAGCGTGGAGGCCGTCAAGGAGCTTCAAGAGGGAGGAGCCAGGTGCAATGATATATATTGTGAAATTTCACAGTGACATCTATTATTTTTATCCTTACTGAAAACATTATTAAAAATTTAGATTAAATGAAAGACAAAAATGGGTGAAAACACAGAAAGAGGAAATTATGGAAGTATTATACATTAAAAAATCAAAGGATGAATAAAAATGAAGTGTAAAGATATAAGAAAAAGAGGAGGGGCATGCATAAAGGAAGGCCGTTAAAATGTCCAAGTCCTTAAAATTTCACAGATCGCACAGAGGATCAGGAGGTCCCATTCTTCAAAACAGATAGATAAAATAAAATGTAACTTGGTAAATCCAATGAAAAAGAAAAAAGAAATAGAGATGATAACATCAAAACAAGTTTGGACAGAGTAGCAGATACTAAAATTCAGGAAATACATAATATTATGTTAATTGCTCATAGCATTAGATAAAATTCTTTATTTTATAAATGTCAGATAAAGTACAAATCTTTACAATAATGTCAAAGTTATTAAGTGGAAAGTTCTGCCACAAGTGATTTAAGACTGTGGAGGTCTAAATAATCTTATTAAAGGAATGAAATTTGTGGTTTAAAAGATTCCCAGGGGAACTTCCCAGCCCCAGATAATTTTACAGGCGAGTGCTACCACCCTTAGATAATTTTACGGATGACTTCCATCCAGCCTTCAAAGAGAAGCCCAAACTTCCCCAAACAGAGAGGCAAAAAAAAAAGGGGTGGGGGACATCTTTCTTTTCTAAGTAACCAAGCTGGAATGATGTGGATGCCAAAGCCACAGGAACAGCTGCCCGAAGCAAAATGCCAGGACACTCTCCCGATTCAGAAGTCTTAGCTGAAAGGAGTCAATGTTGTACTAAAACATGGACTTTACAAGTCATTTTTGTTTTCTCATGGAGAGAGAGGCAATCAGGAAGAAAAACGTGAGAAGTCACTACCAGATTTAAAGTGGGAAAAGTTTAGTTGTGTTGGTGGGTGCCCTTTGTAAAATGTGGCGTGCACTGATCAGTTCAGAACTTCTAGCACTAAGGGTCTCCTTAACCCAGAACAGCTAACTGTAGAGAGATGACATTAAACTGCTTAAATAAGGGACAGAAACATGTCTGCCCACTCAGGCCCCTCCTAGCCTATTACCTGGCTCCCTGGAAACCTTCCATGCCAGCCGAATGTGATCAGAAGAAGCTAAAATATATATCACATAGGCCTTAAACATAAAACTAACAGTACATGTTCAAAACTGCACGCCAACATGGCAGACACTATTCAAAAGCATTGAAGGACAGTGTAGTCAAGGCGAGTCTGGGCACAAATGTGGTTAGTTCCTAATATTCTCGTAATTTTCCCCAGTTATATAGATATTAATTAAAATTTAAGCTATATTTTTATTAATATTTGGTGTTATGGTTAACATATGGACTCATGGGTCTCTCCCCACAAAGGTTCAAATGCCAGTAACTTGATCTTCAGAGTGCTAGTCTTGGGAGGTGGTGAGGGCTTTAAGAGGTAGAGGCAAGTTTAAGTTCCTTACCAAGGGACCTGGTACCCCTCTGCCTTCGCATTTTGAGAAGTGATCTCTTTCTCATCTCTGTCCTCACTGCTATCACTAAAGTTATGAAGCTGAAGAGGCCCTTGTGGTTTAGACTTTCAGTGTACAAGACTATGAATTGAATAGACCTGTTTTCTTATAAGGCATACAGCTCCAGGTGTTAAATGATAGTAAAAAATAATTGGGATAAAACCTATGTTCAAAGCAATATGACTCATAATAGTTGAAAGTGAAAATCATTCTAATAACCATCAGATCTCAAATAAGTAAATAAAACGTGTATGTCTGCATGACAGAATATTGTTTGACAATAAAATGATTTAAATTATAGAAATATGCTTCAATTTGGATGCCCTTTGAGGAGGGTATGTCAAGGGAGAGACACTGGTCAAAAAGGGCATGGAGGTAGAAGGTGGGCCAGTGGGGGAAGAGGGACAACACAGAGATGTGGCACCAGGACCCAAGCTTCTTCCCAGTCAATGACAACATTCAGTGGCTGGTTGTGGTGTAGGGTACGTAATTGTGAACATGCTGAAATCCAAGTGCACATATTCAGTGGGTGAATTGTGGGGGATATAAACCACTTCTTAATAAGACTTAAAAGTTAAAAATCAACCATTCAATGAATTGATTGGGAGGGGACATTTATGTCATATCAACACATGGGTCCCTAACAAGAAGCTGCAGGAAGGACAGGTCTAGGGGAAAGAGATGTCATGCACATTGGTCTAGAAGCTAAGTTTCACCTAACAGAGGCTCTTTAGATAGAGGTGGAAGTCAGATTATCCCCCAGCATCCTGAATTCCTGGTGATCTCCAGTGTATTTTATACAGTTATCTCTGTGGTCCTGCCAGGTGATCTTGTGATTTCCATCTAAAATTTATTTTTATTTCAAAGGAAATAAGATACATTCTTTAAGTTTATTAATCTCTATCCAGCAGGGTCTTTTACACTGACAGTGTCTTATTAGATCTTGGGGATTTCCAGCCTGGGTACCACTAATGTAAATTGGGCAAATCACTTGAAGGTCCTTGAAGTTTAGAGTTCAAAAACCATCAAGTCTAGCTAGTCATAGATATTCAGGGTAAATTGAATGTGATTTCTTTATGGGTTGCATTTGGTCATTCGGGCATCTTTTATCATATAGATTTTCAGAGACAAGTGGTCTTGTAAAGTGTGTCATTTTCCCATTAAACCCAGGCATCACATAAGAGCCTTTTAGATTCAGAATCAAGGGCTTGCCATTCAAATTTCTTCCAGAATAATGTTAACCAAACACATATCTAGATGCATAATTTTTCTTTGGGAAAATAATGAAGGATAGTCAAAGTAAGGGCATGTTGCCAACACATTCAAGCCTTTTAAATGGAGTCATCTGTCTTCATGATTTCTGTGCTCACTATGAAGTTGTCCTCACATTTAGACTCACTGTCAGGTGCTGGAAGAAGTGTGTTAAGATGAAATATGATTGGATTTTGTCATTTTTAAAGCAAAGATAATTATATCGTTAACATAATCATTATAGTTCTGTGATTGGAAGTTGCATTTCTTATTTCCATGAAACTGCTTGTGCAGTGAACACTCTTGCTCAGTCCTACTGGAAAACAAGATAGCAACCACAAAAACCTCAGAATCCAACAGAAAACCATGTAAATGGGACTTAGCTGGCCAAGATTTGAGCTAGAAAAACTCCAAGAAGGAAATCAAATACAGCTGAATGCTCTTTTCCTTGGTGTTCTGCCTGTTTCTCATCAAAGAGTGGATCCTAAGATAATTAGAAGACCTTTTGCAGTGCAACTGGGCTCTAAGCAGAGAAACCAGAATGAATTTGGGAACTCTTGCTCAACAGGATCAACAACTAGAGAGTTAAGGGTATCCCATCTAGCCAAGCAATAAGGAAAGAGTCATAGCTATATCTATATATGCATACAGCTCATTATATGTTGTCAAAATCATTATATATAATACATATCATATATAGTATATGAAAATGTTGGAGGGGTACAAAGGGACTCTCATGACAACATTACAATCAAATTGCTTTTTGCTAGAGGAAACAGTCTAACTGTTGCTAGACAGAGAGACGGTTGGTTAAAGTCAGAGATGAGAACATCTGCAAACACAGCAGGAGGCTAAAGCTGACGTCTGATGCACAGTGATGGCTCCAAGGACATGAGGACAACACCTTTTAATACCAAAAGCAACCAACCAGCCAGCAAAACGTGCTCAGCCAGTGGAAGTCAAGATGAGGCTAATGACTGTCTAAGCAAAACAATAAAAAAAATTCAATAAAAGAGAAAAATAAAAAGGCAATAGAACACACCGGCAGGACTGTGTCCAAGGAAGTATTAACGGGAGCTTTTGCAACACAAGGAAAATGACCCCATTTCAAGACATGGCCGCACCGAAACTGGGGAATGTCAGGGTTATTTACTTACTAATTTGTTGGTAAGGCGTTTAGGTGAGCATCACTTGTAAAACAATGAGATTGTATAGACGCTTAAAATCTGAACAGAAGGAGCATGCCTGACTCCGTGGAGGAAGGTGTGCATTGGGGGGATTTCAGTGTTCAGTGTTAGAGGGAGAGGTGGGTGGAGATCCTTAGTCTTCCTGTGGAGGCTCACAGCACAGGAGGTGCTGGAAGTGTCCTTCAGAAAAAAGGGTTGATGCCATGGCTACCGGGATTTTCAGCCTGGGTACCTACAATATACACTGGCTAAACCACTTTCATATCCTTGAAGTTAAGAGTTCAAAAACCGGCAAGTCTGACTATCCATAGAGATCGAGGGTAAACTGAGTGTGATATCTTTATGGGCTATTGGGAGGTTCAGCTATGGGGCACTTGAATGGGGTTTGTGGGCCCGGGTACGCTGAGCAGCAGCCTGCTGTGTCTGAGGGCTGGCTAGAGCCACAGGCAGGGAGAGTCAATGCCCAATGTGCCACAGTGCTGGCGAACCGATCCCAAAAGAGTGGACTGGTCCCTGTTCAGGTGCCAGATGATGACAGAAGTTAACAAAATAATCCCACACTAGTTCAGAATTATGTATAATAAAAGGTTATTTAGGGGGGACTCACAGATCACTGTCCTAGATCACAGTCCTCTGCATGAATGGGGGGAACAGGAACAGAGTCTAGCAGCCTGGAAGGGAGAGCCAGAAGCAAGAGAGCAAGCACACGCTGTACAGCTGCATTTATAGTATAAGAGACCACATCTAAGTGGGCTGGTATCTTAAAGGCTACTGGCCAAAGGAGCGCCCCCAGCAGTCATTTATGCATCTTTTATCATATGGATTTTTAGAGACAAGTGGTCTTGTAAAGTGTGTCACTTAGCCTGGACTTAGAAAAGTATAATTAGAAAAGTATAAGATAATTACTTATAAAGGGAAAACCTTATTTTTAAAGTTCATACAATTATTAAAAGTAGATTTAGGTTAAAAATATAGTTACTAATAAGATCTCCTATCACAAATGTTTTTCTGGGGCTGGGGTGGGACCAAGAGGCACAGTGCTTGCCTAATATGCACAAGGCTCTGGTTCTCTCTGTAGAACAGCAAGAAGAAAGGTCCCGTTTTATGGAGTGGTGCTGTCCACTTTTGAGACTGTGGGCATTGTTCAGAGGATTTGATTTCTGTCTTGATAGTTTTAATGTCTTTATATATTATTAAAATAAGTTAAGGCAGTTCATAAAACACATATTTGGTCATCTTACTTAAATAATTACTGATATAGTATTGTGGAAAAAATACCATTTCTTCCTTCGGCTTTACATCCTTCCCTTTGTTCATATTTCTTCTCCCTTCATTTCACTTTCTTTACAGAAGTGATGACTTTTTTCCTGGGTGTACGCATTTCCATTCAAGTATTCTTCTGCCTTGCCTATTCTTAGTCTTGCTGTGTGGAGTGCTGATACCCACTTACAGTTAGCTTGTGCTTACTGAGTGTCCAGTGGTACTGGCGTCATCCTCTGTGGTTAATATCTCCAGCCAAACTCCAAAGCAGGCATTTCTACTCTTAGTTTTGCTCTAACAAGTTTGTGGTCCAAGATGCTGTGTGACTGACCTCTAGATCCTGTAGGAGAAGATGCTGGTAACGGGACTCCCACCCTGACCTTCTCAGAGTGTGTGGTTTTAATTGCTATAATGCTTTGCCTCCATCCTGTCTCCACAGTGAGGAGGGAGGGGTGGGTGGAGATCCTTAGTCTCCAGGTCTCCACTATTCCCAGACATAAATAACATTCTGGCTGCCTTTGTAGTTTCTCTCCAATGCCCTTTCTTATTCTTGATCCAGGACTGGGAGATGAGACGGTAGTCAGTGTGTGGCTAAACTTGTGTCAGTTCTAACTGTACTGGTGGTAGCAGACAGTCGCCTAAGGCCTCATCCCTAATGACTTTCCGCCAAATTATATTCAGTTCACCTGTCATATTTTAACATATTTCCGTAATAAACTTTGATATTAAATAATAAAAGTGTTTCTCATAGTAGTAAATTCTCCACTTTTACACATAAAACAAAAACAAAGACCCATAGACACCTCTGGCCCCTGTCTATGTGTCTTCCTCTGTACTTAATCTTTCCAGTAATGTTCCTACAATCAGGTCTTTACCTGAGTTCTGTGATCAAACCAAGGAGCAGACTGTAGGAACCATAACCCAGCCTAGGGGGATGTCTCATGTCCAAACCATGACAGACTCGTTTTCACAAAAAGATTAGATAGGGGGAAACAGGAACTAGTGAATTAGTGAGAGCACACTTTTCCATGTCATTGAACCACACCAGAGACAGATTTCCCCAAATACCATGACTTACGTAAACTGTTAATGTGAATTTAAAACCTCAGATGATACATAAGAATTTCTTTTCATAGCATGAACTAGAAATGTCAAGTTTAGTGCTGTTGTCTTTAAACAGGGTACAAAGGGACATATTCCCCTAATACAGCTGGTAGCTATAATTATCTCCATGAAACAACAGATGATAAAATATAATTGTGAAATGAGCCTATGAAAATATGCAAATGAATATATATATATAAATTTTAAAAATCAAGTATATAATTTCAAAGGAACTAACTTCTATTTGTTCTTAAACATGGCTAAGGAAGGGTTTTGTCTTTTTGTCTGTCTGTCTCTCTCTCTCTCTCTCTCTCTCTTCCTCTCTCTATGAGTGTGTGTTTTGCTGATAGACTCTCAGAAATCAAGTGAGAATAGAATTCCCTTTTACTGGATAAGGAGCCCTATGATAATTTGGGTTACAGTGAGGGCGTATATGCTTCCCTATGCATTCAATGTTTATCACCAGCATGAGTCTAAGTTTTTAAAGTGTCCTTAAATCTTACTGTGCACCTTTCCCATCTTGCTTAAGCATCTTCCAAATTGCTTGTGAATTTCTCTGTGTTCTCAAGAAGGAAAGCTGGCAAGTTACTTCCTATGGTCAGGGATGCTGTTCCATGAACAAACTGTGAGATATGATCATGCAGGAAGGGAGCTTCAAACCTTTGTTAGCAGCCTCAATGTGCAGAGATGTAAAGCCAGCAGAGTTCCTTTCTCGGTCACCCCACGATCTGTCATCCAAGGAGGCAGCTCATCCTCTCTTTGTCGTCCTCTGGAGCTCCTAGCGAAATAATGATTTAACAAGATTATCCTTTCCAGTAGAAATGCATCTCAAAAACAAAGTGTGGAGTTGCATGCCCCAAATGGCATCCCAAAGGGGGAACATTTTTCATCACAAACACATGGCCATATTAAAAAGAAGGGTTTCACTTGGTGTAGAGATACGAGTGGCGGGCTACGTTCCTGGCACCTGGCCGCCCGCACATCTAGCTTTACCCGAAATAATTACACAGAAACTGTATTCTTTTAAACACTGCTTGGCCCATTAGTTTTAGCCTCTTATTAGCTAGCTCTTACATATTGATCTAACCCATTTCCAATATTCTGTGTAGCACCACAAGCTGGCTTACCAGGAAAGATCTTAACCTGCGACTGTGTCTGGTGGGCAAATCATGGCAACTCCTGACTCAGCTTCTTTCTCCCAGCATTCTGTTCTGTTTACTCCACCCACCTAAGGGTTGGCCTATCAAATGGGCCTAGGCAGTTTCTTTATTAATTAACCAATGAAAACAACAGATTAGAAAGAAATCACTCCCACATCAACTTGGCAAGGGATAGACTTGGAGATGTCATTTGACTTCAGGTCTTGAGGTTGTGGCAAGAAAATTTGGCATCTTCTATAGGAGAGCAGTTATCTTGAGAGGGGGCAGACTCAATATTCTCCATAAATGGATCACTTCTCTGGTGCCCAATGATTTTGTCAACTGGTTTTCCCTTATCTGTTGTGGAATTATTGGCAGTTGGTAGACTGAGCAAGGCAATGTCCTTTATGTCCATGAGCTTGTGGACTCAGGGGAATACTTCAGAATAAAGAATAAGGTGTCTCAAAGGACAAAATTTCTGCCTCTAGAACTTAGGAGTCGTTCTTGTGGGTTTTCCAGACTGCCCATTATTTTAAGGACTCAGATTTGATAACTCTGCTGTCACATGAAGCAGGTCTTTAAAACCCCACCCTCTGTAAGTGCATGAATTTGTATATTTGAATATGTATGAGCTGTCCTATCTATGCTTCTATCTCTTATCTGTTTGTCATATCGTTATCATTTGTTTATTATTGATCATCTGTCATCATACTATGTATTGTCCTGGTTAGTTTTTCCCCCCATGACACAAGCTAAAGTCATTTGGGAAGAGGAAACCTCATTAAGAAAATGGCCCTAATAGATTGGTCTGCGGCAAGCATACGGGGCATTGTCTTAATTGATGATGGATGTGGGAGCACCCAGCTCACTGCGGGTGGCACCATCCCTGGGCAAGTGGACTTGGGATGAGTCAGAAAGCAAATGGAGCAAGCCATGGTGAGCAAGACCGTAAGCAGTGATCCTGGAGGATTTAACAAAATTCACTTGGTACAATCCTGTTACTTCTGGAGGTCTTCAGGCTCTGTGTAAACTCAGCAGTGTTATTCTCACACTTCTTAGCTTCTTGTCCTATAGGCTACAAAATTGTTTGGAGCAGTGGTTCTCAACCTGTGAGTCACAACCCTTTGGGGACTGAGCAACACTTTTATAGGGGTTGCATATCAGATATTTACATTATGATTCAAAACAGTAACCCAGTTATAGCTATGAAGAAGCAATGAATTAATTTTATGGATGGGGTCACCACAACATGAGGAGCTGTATTAAAGTTACAGCATTAGGAAGGTGGAGAGCCACTGTGGAAATGGACCACAGTTCCAGAACAGCAAGGCCACTATCATCTATCTATCAAATATCCATATTTATATCTATCCTATCTATCTGTTTGTCTTTCCATCTGCCTGCCCTCCTGCCTTCCTCCCTCTCTCCTTCCTTCCTTTCTTTCTTCCTTTCTTTCCACTTCTTTATATCTACCTATCTACCTGTTATGCACACATGTAAAACATGTTTTTTACATATCAAATACCACATAATAAAACCCCTAAGGCATGTCATCTCCTCGCTAGCCTAAGTTTTCCTTCACCAATTCTCCTCTGAATGTTACTTTGTGATTTTGTTTAGGTTTTGAAATATTTTGTTATATGCTTTTTTATCGCTTATATTTTCTCTTTCGGTTAAGCTCACAATTCAGAAAAAAAGGCTCATGAATTCTTGGATTCCCAGGGTGCCACTGTGCCTAGAAAGTAGCCAGCATTTTCTAGGGTGTGAATGTAGACACTGCTCCAAAATTCATGTATTGAAATGTAATCACCAAGTGACAGTGTGAGAAGCTGGTGGCTTCAGGAGGCCATGAGTCACGGGGCTACACCCTCGTGAATGGAAGCACCTTTGCAAACAGGATCCCGGGATGCCAGTCTTAGACTAATCCATTTTCCCACAAGGGCCTGGCAGCAACCAATCTTGGATGCAGAGAATAGACTCCATGTTACACTGATTCTGCCAACACCTTGGTGTTGGCCCTTTCAGTCTCCAGATCAATGAGATACAAAGTCTTCATCCTTCAGCACCATGCAGTGTGTGGTTCTGTGGTCCAGATGAAGGTGCTGCTCAGTTTAGCTGGAGGAGTCAGCTATATTGCCTTCAAAGCATTTTTTAGCCGTACAATCCTATCATTGTTTTAGGGGATTTCTTTTAAACTTCCAGGTTTACAGGCAAATATTATAATCCATATTTATGCTATACATTAAAGTAATCCTTTTCTGATTTTCAAGCAAACAGGAGCCACCCCTACAGATTTTCTGTAAAACATATTTACTCTGCAGGCTCCCGCTGAGCTTGTGAATAAGTCACGTGATTCATAATTGATTATGGATCAGGTACTAGAGAGTCTGCTCAATGTAACAAAGAAATACTGGACAAATCCAATCCCTGAGTCTGTAGATTTTGGTTAGTATTTATTGATTTTCATTACGGAAAGCCTGGTTTTCTTGGATTAATTAGTACCACTCTTAGAAGAAAGATATCATATCTAAAGCAATTCATTTCTCTTTCCTTCAAGAAATTGATATCCACCAGAAACTAACTGAAGCCTTCTGAGAGCACTGCCCTACTGAAATCCATTACCTGCACTGCTTCTCACCCCAGGGGGAAGGAGACACTTAGCATTTCAGCAGAGAGCTGACCTGGACAGGGATCTGCTTCCTGCTTAGAGCCCTGGCAGTATTTTTGCTTTGAGATTTTAAGATAGAAATTTTTAGGGTCAGAATTGATTGGTATGAGAAAAAAATAAGCCCCGGACAGTATATTTTGTTTTAGAGAGGAGAAAACAACCCTGCACACCATACCCCCAAATAAGTCATCCATTTGGCATTTAGAGACCAGGAGACATAGTGTGCAGGGTTTGGATGTCAGATTTCCATCTTGGATATGATGGAGCTACCAATCACAACACAGCAAGAAACTTGATCCAAAATATAATTTTTCTTCCTGTTTGAAGGTAAGGACATGCTTGTCACAAGATTTATATCCTGGATAGAGCAGTGGAAAAGACTAAGCAATTGTGCTCACCTGAGTAGAAGTTTAAAGGTATTTAGGCCAGCAACTCCTTTGAACGCTCTGCGCTGGAGGCTCTGCTATGGATTCTAGTCACTTTTGTATTCATTAACCTTTATTTGAAAACTTGCTGTCAATTGTGATGACAGTTATATGAGTTATTATGGGGAACATGGTATAATTAGGCTGCATTCAATCTGGAACTTCTGTAACTCAGATGTGAGGAAACCCTAAGCGTGTATTGAAACATCATCTATAACCCGACAGCCACCGCTGCTCTGGAAATGAAGGGATGTTAAAAATTCGGTCTGTTTCCCGACTTCTTGTGGCAGAGACACACCTGCTAACTCAGTAGCACTGTGATGTATGTGTCCCGATGAATCGTATCAGTTCAGTGAGGAGGAAAAACATCTGGAAATACAGCAGCTGTTAGAGTCAGTAATTGTATCATTCACTGAATTCCACAAGGATGTGTTCATCTCCACCATTGGCTGAAGTGTGTAGAACGGGATGACAGGAAACACATCTCTTCATAAGGGTCATCACTGATGGGAGCAATGACCTCTGATGTCCCATGCTCGTATCCATCTTGATTTGGGGTCACAATATTTAGAAAAAAAGGGTGACTTCGTAGCATTCGGTTGATGCTCCCCAAATTAAGAGCAGGTGCTGTGGGATAACCCTTCTGCATGCTGTGAATTTATGTTGCTCTCATTGGTTGGTAATAAAAGCTGCATTGGCCTATAGCAAGACATAATATAGCTAAGTGGGAAAGCCAAACTAAAAATACAGGGAGAAGAAGGGTGGGGGAGAGAGATGCGAGCAGTTGCCCAAGAAATAAGATGCCAGCAGATGGTAAAAGTCACAGCCACGTGGGAATACATAGATGAATAGAATTGGTTTAATTTAAATATAAGAGCTAGTTAGTAATAAGCCTGAGCTATAGGTCAGAAAGTTTGTAATTAATATAAGTTTCTTGGGACCATGTGGACGGGAAGTGAAAGTTCTACCTCTGATTGCAAACAGGTTATTAAGGGGCCATTGTGGTTCTACCCATTGCTGGTTGTATCTTCTGGAACTGGAAAGGTACTGCAAGATATTCCCAGTAGGATGGACTTAGAACACACTCCCTCTTGTCCCCTGAATAGTTAAGATACTGCTATGGTCAGTGGGACAGTATGGCATTCTGGGTTGCCACCTACTCCCATTAATTCTGTGTTAATGCTAATGATGGCTTTATGAACATCCGGGTACTCAGGTCTACCCTCATTACTGACAACAGTTACCTTTGAGAGGTTTGTAGACTTGACCTGACCTGTTGTCACAGAACATAGTCAAGCATGCCAACTTTCCCTTTGCTGAACAACTGGACTGGTGGAATCTGAGGCTCTTGAAGGTTATTGCAGCTTTGCAGAGATGATTTGGGAAAGCAACACCCAGAGATTCTCCTCTGGGTGATGACATCATGGGAGGTCAGAGGGTCTGGATCCCAACCTGACACAGAAACATCTAGTTGGGCGACTCTCCAGGGACTAGGAAGGATTTCTTTGTGAGGACTCCATGGCTGAGCCTAAGTTCCAGAACGCTGGTGCTGCAAAAATATCTGAGAGCAGATGCGCTCAAGAGCGTGTGGAGTCAGTTTACCTTACATGTGCACCTGTCCCACAGGATGGCACAGCCCCATGTCCTGTGAGTCCTATCGTGAGCCAAAGGAGAGAAGTGAGTACCTGACTTCTCCGGCCTTGAAGAATGCTGTACACGAGACCCACATCTGTCCTGGTTCTTACAGAGAAGCCCAGGGGATTAACATGGCCGGGCTATTCGAGGGCACTGATCCCTTCCCTATCCGGTTACTGTCAGCTTTGCTCTCGGTGGCCTCCCTCTACTTTCTGGTACTTGAAAATACCTGCCATGATGGCTATGAAGCTTCTGGTCCATGATGTGTGTGTGTGTGTGCATTTGTGTATGTGGTGTGTATGTGTGTATTTGTGTGTTTATGTGTGTGTGTTTATGCATGCATGTACATGGATGCTGTTTGTGTTCCAATGAATTTGTGCTACAGTGACCCCTCATTTACACATTTGCACACAGGAAGCATCTTTGGAAATCTGACGTTGTTGCTAGCAGACTGATCATTCTACTTCTTATTTAAGCTTCTCCCAGTTATCTCACAGGATTCTAAGCTTAATTACAAGTTCTTGGTTTATTCTACAGTATTTTTCTTTACATGGTCTCCTCTCATTCATTAAAACAAACAAACAAACAAACAAAAAACCAGCCCTGTGTCAGACCAGAGAAGTATCCCTGAAGAAATCTGCCTCCTAGCCTCAAGGAGGTTAAGAGCCAGCCTACACAGCAACACCTAAGGTAAGCATTGTGCATGACTTGGTGGGCCTGGGGTAAAGATTGATATGGAGAATATGGGGCACTGTGAAGTTGGTGAAGAATAATTATCTCCTGTAAGTCGTAGAGTAAGCCAGCCAGGGTGAGGCAGACTCCTGAGGGACCAAAAGAAGCAGGAGCTCAAAGTTAGTTATGGACAAAGGGAGTCTCGGGCGCAGGAGAGAACTAGCAATCAAGGGTCCCGTGGCAGTGTTATCAGGAACATAGCGACCTTTGGTGATTGCTCAGGCATACTTTGTGGGACAAGGAAAGATAAGAAGACGAGGTCCAGTTTTCCCCGAGGGCAGATGAGCAGCTCTGTGATCCTTTTCTTCTTTCCCCTGTCGAAGTGGTGAAATGACATGGTCTTTTCCCACCACAGCTGGCAGGTTAGCTTTCTTAGCCCGTTAACCTCCTTTACTTCCAGATGAGCCAACGCATTTCCTGACAGCTTTTCTGGTATTGCCCCTAGTAAGCTGTTTAGTTGTTCTGATGATTGAGGAAGTATCTCACCTGCCTGCAGCCTGAGCAAGTTTTCCAGTGTCCTGCTTTCTTTTGGAAACATTCACACAAGTTCAGGAAAGCAACTTAGAAGGTTCTACACTGAAGACTGGGCTGGTCCCCAGCTTCTCTCCACACCTAGTTTTCCTTTATCCTTTCCACTTCCTGTTTCCTCCATCTCTTGATATCAAACCACTCAGCCTTGCTTCTACCTTGACCCCTTCTACTTCAGTGGCAAGCTATCTGCTTCTTTTAGCTTTCTTGAAAACAGACAGACAAGCAAACAAATATCCCCTGCTAAGTGAAAAGACAACAACGACTTTCTGTTGGCTTTCTTACAGAGAGGGAAATCTGAACTTTGTTCCCCATATTGCAATCTAAATTTCAAGATTAGATCATTTCATAGAACTTTAACAAAAGAATTTTGTGGAGCTGCCTAGATAGAGTATCTCTCTGCTTCAGTTACTTGGAAGTTTCATGATTTTGCCTCAGTTAAATATCTCAGGAGGAAACTTTACATCATTTAACCTTAAGGAAATGAATAAATCAATGAAGAATTAGTTGGTGAATTGCCCATTTCCTTAGAAACAGAATACATTTCTTCTCTTAAAAAGATTTCATATTACAAATACTTTCTTCTCTGGGACCTGAGACCTCATATTGCTGCCATTGCCCCACCCCACCCCCAGTAGGCTGGCTCTTTTCTCTTGTATGTGGATGAGGTTCTGTGGGATCCTCAGCACAAACCCTTCTGGTTAGCCTGGCCTTAACATCTCTCCAGCTCAGAGCCACACCTGACCATGCCTGAACTTGTAAACTGAGCTGCTAGGTTCTGACACTTGGGAATGCTGTGTCTCCAAAATCCCACACCAGCCATTGCTTCTCTGACCAAGGTGGAAACGTGATAGTGTGAGATTCAGCGTGTCCTAGAAGATTTTCCAATTGGAGACAGATGCAGAAGAACCAAATGTTCAATGTCCATACCTGCTCCACTTAGGGATAGCACAATGCAAGCTCTCTGCCAGCTGAGCCCCATCCCTAAGTCTTTAGTTAATTTGCAAGATCACACCATTTCCCTATGTTTCCCTGTGCATACACAGGCAGAAATCGGCTGTCATTCAACAAACATAGATAGGAAATGACATATTGTTCTCTTAAATAACCTGTTTCTTCTTGAAGCATCTTTTTCAAGCTGATTATAATTTTTTTCTGAGAATATTATTAAGATCAGAGGTGCCACAGTAATCCCAAGTCAGTCACTAGATTATGTGGTATTTTCTGAAATTATGAGTGACAGTGGCCCCCTTTTAAAGTCTAAGTCCTCAGTTATCCTTGTAATCTGTAACTGGAGGTTTTTCTACCACCTGCCTGTTCCTGAATAACTACTCTGAGGCTTCATATTAATTATAAACAAGCTGCTTGGACTATTAGCTCAGACTTATTACTAACTAGCTCTTACAACTTAAGTTAATCCATTTCTATTATTCTATATTTTACCATGAGGCTCATGGCTTGCTACATCACATCTTGCTTCTCAGGCAGTGTCTCTCTTGGCTGTACCTTCTTTCTCCCTATATTCAGTCTGGCTTTCCTGCCTAGCTCTATTCTCCCACACCAAAGGTCAAAGCAGCTTCTTTATTAATTAATGGTAATAAAACATATTCACAACATACAGAGAGGTATCTCACATCATAATCCCCTTAAAGTATTATAATAAATAGAAAATAAGTCCTTAAGAACTAGATACTCACTCTTTACCTGTGGGCAACTGCTGGAATGAATAGATTGGAAATGAAGAAGACTCACCACATAGTGATGACTCCCTCCCAGACCCCAGATTAGGCACAAACCACACTCAAACACCTGTTTTCAAAGAGAGATCATTTGATAAGCAGGGAACAAATGTCAAAGTGGCTGCTTTCTGACGCTGGCAGAAAAACAGTAACAAATGACCTTGCAGGTGTCATTCTTTTTAAAAAAATAATTTGTTTATTTTATATCCCAGCCACGGTTTCCACTCCCTCTTCTCCTCCCAGCCCCTCCCCCCAATCCCACCTCTGTTCCCATTCCCCAATCCACTTTCCCTTCCTTTATGTTAAGGAAAGAGCAGGTCTCCCTTGGCTATCATAAAACATGGCATGTCATGTTGCAGTAAGACTAAGCACCTCCCCATGTATTGAGGCAACCAAGTATGAGAGGTAGGCTCCCAAAAGCCAATAAAAGAGTCAGAGCCAGCCCATAGAGGACTAAGCTACGCAACGGTAAAATGCATGTAGAATGCCTACCTAGCTCAATCCCATACAGGCTCCCTGATTATCTGTTCAGTCTCTGTGAGCCCTTATCAGCTCAGGTTAGCTGATTCTGTGAGTTTTCTTGTGGTGTCGTTTCTGATCTCGTATAATCTTTTCTTCTCCTCTTCTGTAGGATTCCCCAAACTCCACGTATTTGTGTGGCTGTTGATCTGCACCTGCTTTCATCAGTTGCTGGATGAGGCCTCTCTGATGACAATTGGGCTAGGCACCAATCTGGCCAGAGGAGATAACCATTCAGGCTACACCTCCACCCACTAGGAGTCATAGCTGGGGTCATGCTTGTAGATTTCTGGGCTATTCCCTTGTACTAGGTTTTACCTGACCCCATTTCCAGTAGTCTCTTTCAGTACTTCCACCCCCATCTTCCCTAACCTGATCATTCAAGTCCCCATTCCCACCTGCCCTCTGTCTTCTCACGAAATCTCTTCTTATTTCCCCTTCCCAGGGAGATCTGAGTGCCCCTTACATGAGCCTTCCTTGGTACCCAGTCTCTCTGGGTCTGTGGACTGCAGCAGAGCTGCTCTTTATTTTACAGCTCATATCCATTTATGGATGTTTGTCTTTCTCAATCTGGGTTATTTCACTGCCTTCAAATATCCTGGTATCCTTGTTTTTAACAGCTGAGTAATACTCCATTGTGTAAACATATCACATTTTCTTTATCTATTTCTCAGTGGAGGGGCATCTAGGTTGTTTCCAGGCTCTGGAATGACAAATAAAGCTGCTATGAACATAGTCAAGCAAGATCTTTGCAGTATTATTGTGCATCCCTTGGGTTTATGCCCAAGAGTGGTATAACTGGGTGTTGTGGTAGATTGGTACCCAGTTTTCTGAGAAATTGCCACACTGACTTCTAAACTGGCTGTGCAAGTTTGCACTCCCACCAGCAATGGAGGAGTGTTCCTCTTGCTCCACCTCCTCTTCATCACGAGCTGTCACGATGTGATTTGTTCTTAGTCATTCTGACAGGTGTAAAATGGAACCTCAGAGTGGTTTTGATTTGCATTTCTCTGATGACAAAAGATGTTGAACATCTCCTTAGGTACTTGTTTACAGGAAATTCAGGGTCTGGTGGTCTGCAGTCCCCAAGACTAAGTTTTTTTGGTTTTCCATATGAAGTTGAGTCCTGTTTTTTAAAGTCTATAAGGAATTGTGTTGGGATTTTGATGAGGAATGCATTGAATCTGTAGATTGCTTTAGGTAAGATGGCCATTTTTATGTTAATTCTATTGATATATGAGCATGAGAGATCTTTTCATCTTTTGATATCTTCTTTAGTTTCTTTCATCAAAGACTTGAAATTCTTGTCATACAGGTCTTTCACTTGTTTGCTTAGAGTTACAACAAGATATTTTGTATTATTTGAGACTATTGTAAAGGATGTTGATTCCCTGATTTCTTTATCAGCCCATTTCTTGTTTGTATACAGGATGGTTACATTTTCTTTATTTTTGAGTTAATCTTGTAGACAGCAGGCATCTGGAGTTCTATCTCTGTCACTGTAAAGCTTACACACCTGTGCCCTTCTGAAGTTGCCTCCCAGGTGTCCCTCCCAGCCTCCCTTGACATTTACCCTTCCACTCAGCTCTCCCTCATTTCTTAGACTTCATTTATCCCGCCGCTGTGATGGCTTTTCAGAATAATAAGACAGGTATGAGTTTGCTTCTAGCAGGTGAAGTGAAACACATTCTTTTTGTTTTCCAAATCTCATCTCAACATGGGTGTTGGAGGCATCTCCAAACAGCCACCTAGCTGCTGTGTCCTTGTTATCTCCATGTGTGTTACTTCAAGTGGTCACCCAGCACTAAAGATGTCTCATTCTGTTTCCCGTATGGCTATAGATCAGGATGCCTCCCCTTTCAGTAACTAAGCCCATATTTCATCAAACCAGCTTTCAGAGTAATGGAGATCTTTGGGTCAATGAAGTTATGTTTGTGTAAGTAAATGCACTCTAATTCCTTTGGTTGAAATTCATGCATGACGCTTTCAGGAGGAGTGATGCGTAGTGACTCAGTCTTTGGCTAGAAGTTGGGAAGAAGGGATCTTTGCCATTCGGGTTACACACTAGTCCCCAGGCCTGACTATTTACACTCGGGTTACACGCTAGTCCCCAGGCATGACTATTTACACTCGGGTTACACATTAGTCCCTAGGCCTCATGGTTTACACTCAGGTTACACACTAGTCCCCAGGCCTGACTCTTTACTCCCTTGGAAGGGCTGTGTTTTACTTGGATCTGAAGTCGCTGCTCTCTTCATCATTTATACACTGAGTGTTCATTGGGTTAAAAGTTAATGGAACGAGCAGCAGCAATACAAGGAGCAGACAGTATACACAGGTGACAAACATGGGCACAGTGCTGTGTAAATTCCACAGCCAGCAGGCAGCGATTTTGGTAGAGTGAGTGAATTAAGCAGCCCCAGGGGGTGGTAGCCACTCTGCAGAGCACCCTGTCCCCTGAACAGCCAGCAACTCGCAGCCTGGCATTAGGGTATGGCTTCAAGAAAAGTAATAACAGAAGTTGTCTGTGGTGTCATCTAATCCAAAAACACTGTGGACTGAAATTATTTTACTAACAGTCTAGATAAAGTAAAATATTTGTACAAGCTCAATGTAGTAGGAATGAAGCTAGTTCAAAAATCTGGACTAGAGAAACAACATGACATAAGGCATAAAGGAAAGTAATACTGGGAAAGTTTGTGTTGTTGTAAGGGTTGTGTGAATACCAGATGGTGAGTTTAAAGATTTATTTCTTTATTTTCATTTCCTGTGTACGCGTGTTTTGTCTGTGTGTGTGCATGCAAACTGTATACACCCAGCGACTGGGGAAGCCAGAAGAGGGCATCAGGTCTCCTGGTACTGGATTTTACAGACTGTGGTGAGCTGCTGTGGAGTTGCTGGGGATCACCACATGGGTGCCTGCTGGGAGCTGAACCTGTAAGAGCAACAGTGCTCTTAACTGCTGAGCCATCTCTCCAACCCCAAAGAAAGTTTAAATGTCCATTTCTTCAGAGGTAATGCTACACGGGCCTCTGCTGGAAGGGATAGCAGAACCTGTCCAAAATTAGGAAGGAGTGCCATGCTGGCATCTAGTAAATTAATACCGACTGTGTGCAGGTGTTTTCTCTCCACCCTCTGAGTTCTTAGCCTGTAGCTGCAGCAGGTCCAACCAAGCAGCTGTTTTCCTTGCTTGCTTCATTTCCTGGCCACTGTGAGCACCAGGTTCAGGTTTTTCAGGGACTCTGAGAACTATCTTCTCCACCAGGATTCAACTTCCCATTTCAAATCATCTATTTACATCCTATAAACTAGAGTGATTGTCCTGATACTGATGGGTCCTGTGTCTTATGTATTTTGTGTAGTATGAGTGCCAGGAGACCAATGATAAATGGATTTTCATAAACCGTGTACAAGCTTCATATCTGCGGCAGACATCGCTGTGTGATCTTAATTGGTGATGCCAGGAGAGTTTGTTCCAATGATGTGTTGTTTACAAACTAGCTTTAATCAACAGGAAATGTGCTCTGAAAGGAGGGATGGGATTGTGAAAATGCAAACAAAACATTAAAATAGACTGCTGGCGTGCGTGTGGGAATGAAGACCTAGCAGGGAGTGTCAGCTCCTGAGAAATTGGGACTCAGGATGTATACTATGGAGCGGTGTTTTGACCAAAATTTCAAGTCCTAGAGTTAATTAGTTACTATTTGGGCTGGCTAGCTTTAAATGTCAACTCGCCACAACCCAGAGTCATCTTGGAAGAGATTTTCAATGAAGACATTGGCAAAAGGTAACTTGTGGGGTATTGTCTTGCTTTATTAATCAACATAAGAAAACCCAGACCACTCTGGGCAGCACCATTCCCTAGTAGGGAGTCTTGAGACATGTGAAGGAGGAAACTGCATGACATCTAACAATGCACGAAGCAAGCATGCAGGGGTGCACTTATTCTTTCCCTGTTTTTAGCTGTGAATGTAGCATAACTAGCAGCTTTTGTTCCTGCCCTGACTTCCCAGAAACGATGGACTCTTAACTTGGAGTTAACTGTCAGCAAAATAAAGCCAACAGAAATGAAACTAGAGCACAGTGCCTATGTGAGGTAGTAGGTTCCTTTGTTGGGTGGGGTTGCTTTCCAGAGTCCCATCCATGGCCCAGGCTATCACCACCTTCTTTGCTCTCTGTCTGATGCAGGCGTCTCACTTCGCCACTGTCTGCTGAATTTACATTTTCGCTTCTGATACTGTTTTTACTTTTACTAATTAGACTTTTAAATAGTTTTGCTTTCTTTTTCTTTGTTACTGGTGAACCAAAATAAAGTGAGCTTCAAAGTCTATACTTTGGGAGTAAGATGAGGAGACAGAGGTGGAAAACACAGTCCTGAAATCCTGAGGGGGGGTGTCAGAGACAAAAGTGGATTTCCACAGCTTCCCCACCAGTCTGCTTCTGGTAGATAGGTTTCTCTATCCTGAGCTGAGCTCCACAGAGAAGACTTACCAATCACATACAGTCATTGGGAGGCTGGCAGAACATGGGAGAAGTGGAGGGGTCATACACACCGCAAGTAGACAACGCTAGAGAATAACAGTGTTCTCAGGAATGCATTATTGATGAGGCAAAGGGAATTCCATGGACTCACTTGAGTCTTAGGTTTGCACGTCTCTCCACGTTGAACACACTCTCTGCAGGAACTTTTTGGAACCTGGGCACTAACTGCAATCGTATTGACAATGAATGCATATACTAGAAGATTGGATTGACCACATTGTACTGTTTTCTAAACCCTTTTCTCCTGGGCTATGTCATCTGAACACGCTTACTGGAATATGGGCTCTGAAAATACTTAACTCCTGGACTGTATTGTCTGGCCATGTGTGCTGCAGCTCCTGAATGTGCTTTTCACAGTACAGAGGGAGTGGTGAGCCATGCTGTCACGTGTGGGATAATGCGAGGCTTTCTTGTGAGCCTTCTCTCTCTTGCAGCCCCTAAGTACAGGTCTGAACTCTGCATTCCTCAGCATCATCATACATGGCCTTCTTGCCTGGAGTGTTTCTCTTGGTTCATTACAGCTGCCCCAGTCCTGACCATAGTGCATCAAGTGGATGGAACTGTGGAGCTAGCTGACCCAGTTCTGAAACAGGTTAATCAGAATAAATTTGACAATGATTTTTCTAGAAAGAATGTTTTATGTGATTCACTTAGGAACTGGTGTAGAGAACTAGGCTCGGTGACTTTGTGGTCCTTTTCTATTTCCTTCTTACCTTGTGAAGTGAGATTTAACATTTTCAGAAGGCACCTACTGAAATATTCATATAAATGAAGCAAATTTCCATATAAAGCGGAAAAATCCAATTCAAGGTTTTCCCCCCTTAATACTGCCTTTTCAAAGTCAATGTTTGCCAAGAAATCTGTTCACTATTTTTTTGTTATTATTGTGGCAGCTCATCTCATTTAAGAGTAGATTCTATTTGATCTGCCTTCCTTGTTCACCCTGAGCAGGGACTCTGTTAGGTGTTGGGCCAGTCCCCCCCCCCCGCCCCTGTTACCTAACCTTCATCTGCCTCCAGCTGTTTCTCTGCCCTGCCCCTGATAAATAATGATGATGTTATGAGCAGAGCCTATGACAGGTGCTGGCTGTGGGCTTCTTCAGTCAGAGCCTGTGTTCATTTCCAGTGCTCGCTTGGGTGAACTGTCATGGAGTCTCTATAGAGATGAGCATCCCCTACACCTCCCAGGCTTTCCCATGGGTTTGCAGCAGACTTCCTTCTCAGGAAAGACAGTTTTGTACCTCAACATGATCTTGTCATGCACTGGTAGCCAACAGGTAGAGGTCTTTCCATACCGTATCCACAGGACACGTGGCTCTGAGAGAGGATTTGACAGCAGCTCACTGTCACGAATGTACAAGTTACTACAGTGTATCCTTGGCCGTATGAGATGTCTCTTCAGGAATCCACATTTGGCAAATGACTTTAGAACAAATTAAAGTAGAAGTCTTAATGTAAAGTCTGTCTTGAAAGCATAAGCTTTGGGTAGAGCCCTAAAGAACACCTGGGCCTGCCTTGGTTCTGAGACACAGACACCTCTTGTCCTGTTTTGCACGGGGCTAGTCCAGGTGGTGCTGTTTCCTTTGAGGACTTAGTACTCAGGAAGTATGGAAAACACTTGCCCTCTCGAAAGCAGGAGTGGTTCTCCTTCAGTTAGCATGTTATATATCCGCGTTGTTCTTTAAGTGCTCAGTTTGTTACTAAATAAACACTTCACGGCATTCTGTGAGTTCTGTTCCGTGGTAACTCACTTAGACATGAGCATCGCTGCCAAGCCCCTGGCTGTGTTGGTGACAGTCCATCCATCTTGCCATTATCCAGGATTCAACCTCGGCAGTCATGTGATGCCCCTCCTGAGTAATTTGCCCAAAGCTCTGATTTAATCCAAGACCTTCTCTGGTTGGAGCAATGACTGCTCCCATGGGCTGTACACCAAGTTTATTCTTCAGAAGTATCCCCCCCCCCTTTTTTTTTTACCAGTTACCTATCACTGGAGAGAGAAAATCATCCTAAAGAACACAGGCATTAGTAAAACACAATTAAGTCTCCTTGCACGTCAGACTAGATGTGATGTTATAGGGCAGTCATCCCAACACTTGGGATCTCGAGGCAGGAAAGTTACTAGTTAGTTTAGCCTGGTCTCTTTAGCAATGTTGACTCAGGAAAATTGTTAATTTTATGGTGTATAGAAGCCAAACCTATTTGAAAGCTACCTTTAACCACTCAATGCCATTACAACAATGAAGGAGAATGTAAGCATCTCAGATGTGATTAAACACAAAAAGTGTTTTGCGTAGAAACACCAAAGCTCGAGAACGTAAAAGACCATAACCAACCTGCAGTACCTCTAGTGGGACACAGCTTAGGTCAAAGAGCGGCTAGTGGAAATCCATGCTCATGCCGTAGACACTTGTTCATTTGGTCCACCTGCCTATTTACCTGGGATTGGACAGCTTCAAGCCATGCAGAGCTTGTGGAGTTACGGACCCCACAGTGTGGAGGGCCTCACTTCCCGTGACCTCATCTTACCTAATTACCTCCAATCTCTAAATACCACCCTGGTGTGAGGGCAACTGCCTGCCTCCATGTAGCATGAATAATAAAAACCCAGAGATAGGAATTGGGGTTCAACCCGAAAACCAAGGCAGCCAAGTCACTAGAGAAGTCTTACCTCTACCAAGGCTGGGTGACCACAAATTAACTAGAATAAGCCTCTCTCTCTTCTCATTTTATATTCCCTCTAGTGCTGGGATTAAAGGCGTGACTCCCTAGTACCAGGATTAAAAGTGAGGCACCATCACCTGGATTTGTTTCTGCATTGATCTTGTGTAGCCCAGGGTAGCCTTGAACTCACAGAGATCCATCTGCCTCTGCCTCCTGAATCCTGGGATTAAAGCTGTGCGTCATCACTGTCTAACTTCTAGTGACTTTAGCTTTGCTTCTGGTCTTCAGGCAAGATTTATTTATTAAAATACAAATAATATACCACTATCCCTCCGTGCTGTGCAGCATTGCAGCCCACAGCCCCTTCTTCACCTTCCACAAAACTGCCATCTCTGCTCCCAGCTCCCGCCGTACTGATACAGCACACTGGCAAATGTTAAATACACATAGTTTTAATTTTTTCTTTTCTTTCTTTCATCATCTTCTTTTATTTATTTATTTTTTGTTTTGTGTTGCTAAACTATAGCTAAGGTAATTCGGAGAGCACCCTTCAATGCACGTCTGAGTATCACATACTTTAAGCTGCAGTTTCCTGGGGACCTTGACTCTGAGGATAGTTCAGACTAGTCCATTCCATCACACAGTTAATAATGTATCCCGGTTTGTACTTCTGAGGGATGCCTGCCACTGTGAGCCTTACAATGCGATGGAGAAAATGAAGTTAATACCAAAAAGGATTAGTAAGCAATCTACATTAAGCTTTGTTTAGCAAGCATGGAAATGAATGCTATTTCCACTCAATGACTCATCAAGAAGGATGCGGTGTATTGGGCTTAAGCTACACAGAGGAGGCCTTGCTGACTGCTGAGGCGCCCAGACGGGGACTCTTAAACAGGCAGCAGCCAGGCCACATGTGTGTGCAGAGGCACAGGGGTTGCTGGGAACTAAGGTGGTTACTGACATGGACATTCACTACTTATGGAGGGAAAGGGCCAAGAGATATGTACACACAAGACTGGGGAGAGAGAAGTGAGCATAGGGCTCTGGCTGTGAGCATTGAGGGAGGACAGCGCTCCCTGGGGGAGTGCTTGGGAACTACACTCCCGTTATTGACAATCGGTTCGGGACCTTTGGATGGAATAGTGTTGTCACTTAAACTTCATTCTCAGTTTTCCTCTACTTGGCATCATTTTTTCTGTATTTGGCTAAGAACAGCATGTTACTTTGCAGTTTTACTAGTGAGAATTTTCCCAGGTTTAGGAAGAGGGCCAGGGTCTCCAGGATCATCTGCAGAGGGTCTGCCTCTGTGGGGTGCCTGGAGACATCCCCAAATTTTTGCTTTGGTGGTCAGGCTGCACTGTTGCCGATGGGCCACACGGGCTTTTGAATCCTAGTGGGCCAGCCTTTCACAGCATTTCAATTGCACCCTTGGTTTTTGGCCTCCCTGCAGTGCTGACTCCGTCCCTGCAAGGCCAGCGTGTTTCTATCTGATTTACTCTAGGTGTATGGAGAAGCCTGTCCTCAGTATGTTTACCCTGAGGGCAGAGAGGATGCTCCAGGGCCCGAGGCTCCCATGATGCCCAGCCACTGTAAGGTACATATCTTAATATGTGTGAGGAGTCAGCAAGCAAAGTCAGAACGGAAACCAAGAACTATGGAAGCAGAGCTAGGGTCTGGCTTTCACCTCACATTTGTGCTCATGTAGTCTAGAAGACCTAAAGACACACAGACACACACACAGACACACACAGACAGACACACACAAACAGACACACTCACATGCACACACACAGACAGACACACACAGACAGACACACACACAGAGCCCGGGAATGTCAGTGTCCCCCATGTCTTAGTCACTTACTTCCTGTATATCTGTGGACAGCACAGTAATGTGGGTACGGTAGTCAAGGCAGATTTTTTAATATTTCATCTGAAATTGGCTTCCTTTGTGGATTTACTGCGAGTACTGATTTTCACTCACTTAATGTATGCTATTTGATTTATAAGCTTGATGATAATGCTATAGTTCCAGCTTCTCAATTACAAGTCAGTCTTCCTGGCCTGCCGTGCTTAGGGGAGGGCGGCCTTTGACATCTTTTGCATTGCAGATGCCCGTATTACTGGGCTGGCTTGTCACGTACCCCAGAATTACCTTCCGGCTTGGAAATCAACCCCTGATCGTTTCGTGTTCTATCTGGGGGTGATTTCCTGTATAGTTTCATAAATTGAGAGTTACTGATGAGTTTAATTTAAGATCTACCAAATCTTAAACGGTTTTAGAAAGAAAAAAAATGTACTTAAGATATTAGTTCATTACTATTTAAAAAGAGTCTTAGTCACAGAAGTTTAAAGTAGTTATTTCAGGAAAAAATATCCTTTGGAAGATTTTTTTTTTTAAATCAATAAACTTTCATTTCTTAGGCAGGTTTTTTTATAGCACGTTAAAAAGAAGATCCAGAGAGTCTTTACACACCCTGACCTCCACTCCAATTTTCTGTAATTTCTTCATTACGTCAGGTGTGGTGTTCTGGGCCTGTATTCCTAGGGCTGAGGTTCTGAGGCAGAGGGATTGTGTTGATTTCAAGACCAAACTGGATATAGAAGTGTTACCTGTCAGAAAACCAGAAAAAGAGGAAAAGCTCCAGGGTTGTTCAGAATATTGTTGTCATAGTTTGTAAGCTAACAGTAAAAGTGGGGTGTGAGTGTATGTCTGTGTGTATGTGTGTATATGTGAGTGTGAGTCTCTGTGTCTATATGTATGTGTGTCTATCTGTGTGTGTTTGTGTATGTGTATGAGTGTGTGTCTCTGTGTGTTTATGTATGTGTGTGTATGTATGTGAGAGATGGGGGAGGAGGGAAGAGAGAGAAGACTCTGTGACCAAAAGCAACATGGGAGGAGCAGGCTTACTCTTACAGCTCTCAGGTCACGTCTTATCACAGAAGGAATATCTGGACAGGAACTTGTGAGGCATGAACATGCAGGCAGAAGCTGATGCAGAGGCCAAGGAGGAGTGCCTCCTCCTCATGACTTTCTCAGCCTGCTTACTTATAGTATCCAGACCCTGTGCTCTGGGGTCACCCCACCTACAGTGAGCTTGGCTCCTCCATATCACCCATAAATCCAGAAAGTGCCCTATAGACTTCAGGCTATTCTCAATTAAGATTCCCGCCTTCCAGGTGTATCCAGGTTTGTGTCAAATTGACAAAAATTCAACCAGGGCATTCTCATTAGGCGAACAAGCTTCTCTTGTCTTCCTTAGGATGTGGAGAAATGTGTGCATTGCTGCAGCATTGTATCAACGCGGCTTTAAGTGTCCCCTGTGCGTCACCTGCTCTTCCTCCCACCAGCTCTGGCACCACTAATATTTTCAGGGTCACCATCGGTGTACTTTTACTCCCCTGGGGCATCAAGTCATTGTAGTCAGGGTAAATTCCCACCCTGTCATTGTCGTGGCTTTCTCTCTCATTCTTTCTGTCACTGGAGAAAAATTGTTTATCCATTAAAAGCATCTTGGGCTCAAGAGTGAGAGACCCTGCTGTGTGAGTATGAGGATGTGAGTTTGGAACTCCAGCATCCATGTAAAAAAATGAGTGTAGCGCCCCAGCACTGGGGGACTGGAGGTATGGAGGTCCCTGGGTATTGTTGCCTAGCTAGTCTAGTAGAATTGGTGAGCTTCAGGTTGGGTGAGAGACCCTGCCTCAAAGAACACAGCGGGCAGTGACCAAGAGAGGTGCTTGTAGACCTCTGGTTTCCACACATACAATTGTGCATGTGGAAATTGTTTGTTGCTCACACACACATATACACAAATAAAACAAAAATAAAGTTATTTTGATTCTTTCTACCCTTCACCAATTATGAACAGAGCTGTAGGAAGCATCTTTATGTGCACATAAACTTCCAGGGTCTCGCTGGGCAAATGCATACATTGGGTTATATAAGGAATAAGGACTATTCGAATTAGTCAAGAACTGCCCAGCACGTGGGAGTCCCACCGTAGGGAAGGGATTCCTGTGACGCTTTCTCCGTTTGTGCTTTTGGTGTTGTCATGGTGCAGGGTTACAGCCATTCCACTGGCATCTCCTATTTTGGTTCGGAGTTGCCTTAGAGACATAGAGTGATCAACTCATTGGCCAGCTGTGAACTGCCGAGGCATCTAGTCTCACGTAGTTTTTAACCATTTTGCTCCCTTATTTTTGAGTGTTGAAGTTCTTTGCGGATTTTGGTTACTAGTCTTCATCATTTATGAATGAAATAGATGTGGGAGGAAAGGCCATGACTGTTCCTAGGTGTGGTGGAGGAGAAAATTGATTGCAGATAAGAGGGAGACTCAGTCAGAGGCAAGGACAGGGACTTCTGGGAGAGTCCAGAGTGGACATGACCAGGCTGAGCTGGGCCAAGCGAGGACAGGATGAGGGGAAAGGAATGGGAGAGATGAACCAGGTGCAGCAGCCTGGAGGCCAAAGGTACAAAAGGGGTGAGTAACCATAATATCTAGATTATATAGGGAAGTGCCTGTGGGGGAAGGGCAGCCCAGACCAGGCTGGAGAGCTCAGGGTAGCCTTTTGTCCCAGGTTTGAAACTTAGCAATGTATGATTCTTTTTTTTGTCCCTAATCTGTGGCTTCTGTTTTTCTATGAACACTGTCTGTGGCAGAGGAGGAGTTACTCATTTTGATGGTGTCTCGTTTTTCATATTTTCTTGTGTGGATCAGACTTTTTATTCTGTATGTAAAAGTCATTGCCAAACTCTAGGTTGCATGACTTTTCTCCTGTGCTGTTGTGTGTGATTTATGTCCCTAATTAAGGGCTCATAAGAACTCATTAAGGAGTTACATAAGTTGTCTTTATTTCTACATCCACATTATTTACACATACACATTTGTATTGTCTCCCTGGAATCTGTCCCAGTTGGTTGTGCTGAATTCTCTTTATACCAGGCTGGGCTTGGGTTTGATGTGTGAGTGTTTGTTGGGCTTTTATGTGAGTGAGTCTGCTGTTGTCTTCTCTCTCTTTGTTTGACTTTGTTGGAGGGGTCCTGATGTCAGAAGGAAGTGAAACATTCCTGACTTCTGTTACCAGGAACACTGTAGAGTTGCCATCATTCATCTTCCTTAAATGTATTTTTTTTAAAGATTTATTTATTATATATACAACGTTCTGCCTGCATGTATGCCCACACGCCAGAAGAGGGCACCAGATCTCATTACAGATCGTTGTAAGCCACCATATGGTTGCTGGGAATTGAACTCAGGACCTCTGGAAGAGCAGTCAGTGCTCTTAACCACTGAGCCATCTCTCTAGCCCCCGACTGAGGCATCTCTCCAGCCCCCTTGTTGTTGTTTTTAAGACAGGGTTTCTCTGTAGCTTTGGAGCCTGTCCTGGAACTAGCTCTTGTAGACAAGGCTGGCCTCAAACTCACAGAGATACGCCTGCCTCTGCCTCCCGAGTGCTGGGATTAAAGGTGTGCACCACCATCACCCGGAGGCTCCTTAAATGTATTGTATACTGCATAGGCACCCTGACTGGGCCAGATACTGTCTGATTTTGAGAAGTTACCAAGTCTGCTTCTTTTATTTGATAAAGGCCTGCCTGTTTAGGCAATTCACTTTTCTTTATGTAGGTTTCATTAGCAGTATTTTTCTGGGTGTGGTGACACATTCCTTTAATCCCAGCAGTGGTTGAGGCAGAGGCAGGTGGATCTCTGTGAGTTCTAAAACAACCTTGGGAGGAATTTTTCATTTCTTCCTGGTGTCATAATTGTGGGTATCTAGTTATTGCTGTCATAATACTCCTTTATTATCCCTTTAATGCTCTTTATTTCAATAGAATGGTAGCACTTGTATCTTTTCTCTTTTCCCACCTTATTTATGCCTGGGAGATCCTCGCTTATTTTACCAATCTTCAGCTGACCCAGCACCAGTACCTGCAGGTCTTCACTGTCAGTGTTAAGATTCTTCAGTCATTGGATCCTTGTATAGGAGGCTGGGGTGGAGGCCTACTGTGTTAAACAATACACTTTGATAGGACGTTTAGGGTAAGAAGAGGCTGTGTCACTCAGAAAGTTTTCAAACCCATTTCTGTATACTCCAGAGCAGAGATGCCTTCAGCCACACCCATCCTGCTCCAGGACTGCAGACAGACACGTAGCACAGAGCCTTGGCACTGGGCCTTGCTCATGGGTGTGGACTGAAGCTGTGGTTAACAGTCCCTGACAGGGATATTAACTGGTTTGGGGGGACAAAAAAAAGCTCATACATGTATTACAGTTTTGAAGGCAAGCACCTTCCATGCATAAGGAGAGTCCTGAAACACGGAAATCAAGTGGCATGTGGTTTGGTACAAGTACAGTTTACGTGGAGACTTCTCAGGGATGATCTTAAAACTGGCGGCAAGACCTGAGCATGTCTTCCATTTCTAACTAAGAAAGGAAATATTTTAAGCAGGCGTCATGCTTTTGTATTGATAACATGTCAATCACCTTGGGTCTTTTCAGCTCAATGCCAGGCTCACCACCTCACAAAATGAACTGGGACAGAGCACCTCTATGGCATCCTACAATGATTGCGATATACATATAGGACATAGATGGCGTTGGTCAAGTTTTGCTTAGGAGTTAATGTGATACTTGCATCAGCAGCTCCCAAACACGTGTTTTGACTGTCGTTTGAAAATGTGATGGAATGGTTCTATTTTGTTCCATAAATACGAGTCTGTATGTGTAAATAATCCAGATGTAGGGAATAAAGACGATTTATGTAACTCCTTAATGAGTTCTTATGAGCCTTTAATTAAGCACATAAATCACCAAGAAGCCTTTGACTGTAATCGCTTCTTGGATCTGTGGTTGATCTGAACAGCAAAGCGGAGCACGAGCCTTCAACTTCTTGATGATGCTGCTCACTCCCTGCGTTCACACCTGCTGAAGAGGGGATTGCGTGCTGGGCTCCTGTGCAAAGTCGGGTCTGGGATGTGAGCTGTTCATGAGCTAGGCATAACTATGACACTATCTGTACCTTGTCCATGTTATCATGACCACGGCAAACCTGCTTCCTAGACAGTAGTAATTGTATCTTTCTGTTTGGTTGTGATTTTCACCAAGCAACTTTTCTGGATCAAATGGCTCACCATCTCAACACTTCTCTTACAAGTCTCCTCCACATCCCTTTGGCTACGTTCAGAACTCATTTGATTATTACTCATGCATCTCTTATAATTAAGTTTGCATTTTCCTGAATTAGTCTCTGTAGTAGGATTCTCTGAAGGGAACAGAACTTACAGAACATACACACATGCACACACACATACATATGTATATGCATACATACACATATATGTATGTGCATATGATGACTATTCATATTCAACATATATAATGTACATTATAAGTATATGAGATCTGTTAGATTGACTTACAGGATGTGGTCTGGGTAATCCAACAATGAATGTATCACAGTGGAAAGGCTGAGAATCTCATAATTGTTCCATCTATGAGGCTGGATGTCTCTGAAGTTCCAGTCTGGTGCTTGAGTCTAGATGAGTCCTGAAGAGCTGCTGGTTTATAGTCGATGTTGGAATCATGAAGAAGACAGATTTAATACCATCTCCAGTAGCAGGGAAGATGAACTTGCCAGAGAGAGTGAGGATAAGCAGGCAAAAAACAAAAGCTTCCTTCTTCTATGTCTCTATGTGAGCTGCCAGCAGAAGTTGTGGTCCAGTTTCAGGGTGGATCTTCCTGCTTCAGTCTGATTAAGAAAACCCCTCATAGGGGCATCCAGAAGCTTGGGTTTTAGTTGATTCCTATGTAGTCAGACAGACTACTACATTTAGCCATTGCTCTCATAATGCATAGATATTTGCCCTTTTGATTTTCCTTGCAACATCATGCAACTCGACAGTTCTCATTCTCTGGGAATCATTTTATATTGAAAACATCTGGAAGTGCATTAACTTACAAAAGGGACCCCTCAGTCTATAAGGGGTCTCTCACACTGTGCTGCTTCCATTTTGTCGAGGGGGAAACTCAAATGCTGGCTTTGTATTCTTAAGACCCTGCTTCCCCTACTTACATAAGAACCAAAGTAGAGGCAATTATTAAACTGGACAACAAGTGGAAACAATTAGAGGCAAAATATCTTGGCACATAGGAAAACCTTTTGGGATATATTTTATCTCATGGGGAAGTAAGGAAGCTGTATGTCCAATTTAGGAAAGGTTGTGGCGAGTTAGGGAGCCCTGCCATGTAAACCATCACCTTCTTTTCCCCAGGTCTGGACACAACTCTGCCACTGAACCTTTGCGGAGGTACCGACTGCTCCCACTGCTTTGACCCAGTTCTAGGTCTCTGTGTTTGATATCTAGCATGAACCCTCCTTCCTACCAAAACTGCTATGCTCTCGTCAGCTCAGATTTTTATCACATTTACACTGACCCAAATATTGGCTGTAAGTTGCTTGTGTGTGTGTGTGTGTGTGTGCATGCGCGCGCGCACGTGCATCTTCTGACCAGAACTGTGCTAAACTCACAGAAACTGTTCAGGAAACCACCATTAAGTTAGAGCCCATTTTTAAATGCTCCTATTGACAGAGTTGCTGCTGCAGAATCAGTCACTACCAGGAGGTCTGTCCCCACCCCCAAAGTCCCTTGATCACTTTCCCCAAAACGGTCTCCTTCTAGCTATCAGCCAATAGCACAAAACTCTGTCAGCCTATTTGTGATGTGTGCGTGTATATATGTGTGCACGTGCGTGCACTTGTATTCCGTCTTCTATGTAAAGAAGGTCGAAAGAGATTGCTCCAGACTCCACAGGCAGAGTGCACGGTCTGACTGCGCTGCAGTTAGACTGGAGATGAAGCCACTTCTGAAGCTGTAGGAGCAACGGTCTTGTGCTCCCATCCAGCAACTGTGCAGAGATTCTGCTGGAGAAGCTGGGGTGCTGTGCAGCAGGAGATGGATGCTGACCACTATACAGTCATCAGCTTGTCGGAGTGCTGTGAGTGAGACCCTGTCCCCTGAGGGGTTCTTAGGCCTCTCACACACCTACATGGAGCTAATGCCCATTCTTATATCTTAGGGAAGTGCTCATAAAAACATAAGAGATAATTGGGTATCTAGCATGTGGTAGACAAGGAGTCCTCTTGAACTCTTTGTGGGACTATACATCAGTGTGAACATTGTGGAAAGCAGCATAAAGCTTCCACAGCAAATTAAAAATAGAGTTACCAACTTCTGGGAATATACCCAATGGAAACGAAATCAATTTGCTGAAGAGATGTCTGTATTCCATGTTCTTGCAGCAGTAGTCACAGAAACCAAAACATGGGGTTAGCCTCAGTGCCCATCAGTAGATGGATGAAGAAGAAATATACTGTGTCTCCAGGTATAGCTTGGTGATCTGGCTTTGTGATAGCAGACCAGTTGTGAAAGGCTTGATTCCCCAGAACGGAATAAAATTCTGTCTTTCTATCTATCTATCTATCTATCTATCTATCTATCTATCTATCTATCTATCTATCTATCTATCTATCTATCATCTATCTATCTATCTATCTATCCATACATAATAGTTTATAATATGGTTTATTCTTAAAACAGAAGTGAATCTTGGCATTTGGAAACGTGTTAAAGCTCAGAGGACAGATCCTACATGGCCTTGCTAATGTGTGTGTGTAGCTTTTTACTTCCACTGTCTTAACCCTGGGTGACACCTTGAACCCAGTGTGTATCAGTTCTTCTGTACATTTAGAGTCAGATGAAATAAGACTTTGATTAGCAGAGGGACTGGCAACCTCAGGATAAAACAGCCATTTTTGGTTTCTTCTACCACCAGGAAAGTATCTTAATAAATGTATTGCATTCATCAGGATGATCTCGGAATCATTACTGTTTGGGCTGTTGCTTTGGTTTCCACTTTAGAGGTGATATTAATTTTACATCTTTCCTCCAATATTGTGCAACAATATGAACTCTAAAATCATCAGTTCCATAGAGAGAGTGTAGAGCGATGGTTGCTAGAGGCTGGGACAGGTGTGGAGAATTTTTATCAAAGGACACAGAGTTTCTGTTATAAGTTCTGACCACCAACGTAGACCATGGTCCTTATAACTATCACTGTTGCTCTACACATGGCATTGCTAGGAGAACAGTCTTTACACTCAGCAAAGCTAACCCTGTGAGGTGATTGGTAGTAGTTTTATAATGTGCTTGTGTTAGCCAACTTTTGCCTCTGTGACAAATGTCAAGAAACAATTTAGGGGGAGATTTATTTTGGTTTACAGGTTTAGAACCTTAAGCCTGAGGTTGGTGGATTCGACTGCTTTGTGTCTGTGGTCATGTAGAACATGATGGCATCTGGAGATTGACAGCAGAAGTCACTCACTCCCATGCAGCCAGGAAGTACAAAATGTGCAGACTTCATTTGGTGACCTATTTTGTCCAAGTAAGCCCCATGTCCTATGCATCTACCACCTTCCAATAATGCCATCAGATTATTATGGGTTTAATTGATCATAGAAGCCACTGCACCAAAGTTATTCCAGCTTATATCCTAATCCTTTACCTGGAAACCAAACCTTGAACACACAAGTCCAATCACGACAGTATGCACACATCAAAGCTTCATGGTGGGCATTGCTGGTGCTTCCATGTTACCATGACCTCATGGCTATTTGAGGGTGCGTTTGAGTGCCTAACATGTTAAATCCATTGTAAAACATTTTAAAGGTATTTGTAGCTATTTTAACTACAGTTTCAACTTCTCTATAATTATACATTTTTCCTTTCTTCTGGGGGCACTTCATATTCTCAGATTAGGATTGACCAAGGCCATCCTTCATGTCCTGATGTCCACAACCACCACTAGAGTTTCTTCTCTGCCTTTTCTTACTATTTCCCAGGAGACTTTTCAGACTTCCTTGTATGTGGAATTGAGCTTTTATTTTGATAAGGCTACTGCTGTGATATCTGAGTTTAGGAAACTCAATCCTCCAAGCAATGGTGTTGCTTATCAGGGCCTCTGGAAGCTTGTTCCTGCTGAATGGACTGAATTTGATCCACATTATCACAAAAGTGGGCTGCATATGGAAGAATGAACCTTTCTCTTTCCCCAAGGGGATGATAAGGTGAGAAGGCCCTTGACAGGGATGGCTCCTCAGTCTTGGACTTCCAGACTCAAGGACCGTAGGAAACACATTTTTGTTGTTCATAAATTACTCGTTCTCATTTATCATTTGTAGTAGCACAAAGTGGAAGCCCCTCTGACTGTCAGTCCTGGGAAGTTTGATCCTTTCAGCTACTGTCATTTGTGTTCTGTGAATTGCTACCCTAGGCTTCCGACTCAGTTCAGCATCCCCAGCCTTTTGTGTTTTCTGAGCACTGGAAATTCTTGTCCTCCTTTGGCCTCGTCACCAAGGCTATGACTGTGTCCTTGCTCTCTGGTGGTATGAATAACCTTCTCTCCTCCCACTGGTACAGTCACCATCTCAGGGGGTCAGTGGAGCTCAGTATTCCTGACATCCAGTCTTGAAGATAAGGACAGGAGCGACATATATGACAATTCCATCCCGATCTTGCGTCCTTGTAGGCTCTGCCACATAAATGTTCTTATGGTATAGGTATGAGGCAAGACCAATGACTTCCCCTGCCTCCCTGGCCTTAGGAGCTCACTGTGTTCACTGGACTTCAACATGGATCCAGGTGCAGGGAGGCATGCTGACTTGTGTCTCTTTACTGGTGTCATTCATGTCTATAAATCAGCATCTATTTCCATATCTGTCTCTAGTATCCAGAAAATCTAGATGATAAGTAGATACATGACTATGTAGACATATTTATTTACCACGATGTAGATTCTATTCCTATTTATCATCTGCGATTGGCTTAAGTGTTTCTCTCAAATTTAGAAGCTGACGTTTTTGTGCCCCCTTCTTCCTTTACTTTATTTATCTTCTGACTTAGAGCTGCCCTTTTAGGCAGAGAAAACTTTTTTGAAAGTCATGTTTTTTAATTTGCATTTATTTATTATTTATTGTCTTATAGTAAGGATCTACACTTTCCCTACTGCACACAATTAAGCCTCTTCCTTCTTTCATAGTTTTGTCTATAACTCAAGGGTATGAACTGGTCAAAGTGAGCCATGCTTTGAGCCGGTACAAGATTTCTGAGAATTTTAATTGTGCAGGTTGGTGGCTATGGCAGAGCACTTTATTTTAAGCATTGTGACCCATGACTTTCTTCTACACTGTGGATGCATAATTAAGAAACAATTTACATGCAACATGGAGATGGTGCTCTTTTGGGGGAATGTATGAGGACCAGGGGGATTGAGTGCACAGTAAAATGTAAAATAATCTCAATATATTTTACATATGATTATGCTTTAGATACACTGGCTTAGACAAAATATTAATTTTGTCGGCTTCTGTCTACTTTCTGATGCGTCTCCTGGACCATTGTTAACTAAAGACCTTTCTCTGCCCCCATTTCCATTGCCGGTGCTGTTCTGGACTTTGTAACCAGTTGAGAGATTCTTTTCATTCTCTGGAGTTCTCACTGTGATGGGCTGTCATAGAAGGGTTTTGAGCAGAGGAAATTATGTGGAGACATCTGCTCTGGTTGCTAGAGCAAAGGGTCCCTAGAGTGGACTTCTGACATGGTTGGAGAGAAGAGGCTGGTATAGGCAAGGACTTGGTGGCTGATGAGGTAGGTGGTCCTGGAGCCTTTGAAGAGCCATCAGCTTTGGGTCCATGCTGAAAGTACTTGTTGAAGGACCTGGAGTTTCCATAAAACTTTACATGTAAGAACTATCTCTCCAATTCTTTTTTCTTTTTGTGAACCTAAGAGAACTGTTGGTTCTCTTTAGCTCTTTTCCCTTGAGACTGGGAGTGGATCTCAGTGGGAAAGGCTTGATGGGCTGACTGTTACAGAATGCTTGTCTGAAGTACTATTGAAATAGGTACTCATCATAGTCATGTGACTTTAGAGAGATTGCCTGTGTTTATATGAGTGTGTGTATGTATGTGTGTGTATGAGTGCGTGTGTGTATGAATGTGTTTGTGTATATATGTGCTTGTTTGTATGTATATTGCATGAGTATCTGTGTGTATGCATATGTGTCTATGCATACATGTGTGTGTCTGTGCATATGAGTTTGTGTGTGTGTATGTGTGTGTGTGTACACTTGCTTCCTATATGTAAAGGCCTTTAGGTTTTATGTGGCCAGGAGTTTATCTACCTCTGCTCATCATGTCCCCTCTTGCTCTCATGGAGTTTCTTATCAAGCTGATGATGAACAGGCGATTGTGTGAACAAGTGATAAAGGAACTATGAAGTCACTCCTACTCTAGACACCCCATTCCAATAGTTGCCACCGAACAAAGGGCATGGGAGGGTATATTTTACACCAGGACTTAATCCTCCCAGGGTCCGCCCTTTCTTAACCAGCTCCTCTTTCTCTAGAGTGCTTCTGATTGTACAAGACACTCCACTCCACTCACACTGGATCACATCTGCAGTAAATGTAATCTCCTGACCTCATAGTTGAGGTCTGTAGATGCCGAAAACAAACTCCTCTGAGTGCTTTGGGTTAATAGTAGCGTGGAACATTTTTGTTTAGAAAGAACCAAACCTGACCAACATTTCATCCGGAAGAGCTGAGGATGTATTTAGGTTTTTAATGTCTCCCATCTACCAAGAGAGGGAGCAGTGGGCTCCCCTCCTGCTACCTCTATAGTTGGCTGGCTCTCCAGTCTACAGGAATATGTGAAGTATTATTTTTCAAAATTTTTCATCTCTACAGGGAAAATACGTTTTAAAAAGTATATACAACAGCTTAGTTCTCATTTTTGTTACTGTCTGTCAGTTTGGAGCCACTCAGACATCCATACCACATAGTGCTCCTCACTATTGTTTGGAACTCAAGGTTCAATGGAAACAAACACAAACAACTTTTCACCACTGGGCTCAAGGGTCAGTGTCTGGAGATTACCAAGAGACCAAAGCATTACTGTGGTTTCCTGCTCATCTGTACAAAGACGTTCGTAGCCCCTTGAAAAAATGTTTTAACAAATATTCTTTAAAAAGCTGCCTAAAATCTGATCTGTTAAGTGGACCTAATGATTTAATCTTAGTGGTAAACTTGGTTTTTTTTTTGCATACAGTGTCCTGCTGGCATGTATGCCTACATGCCAGAAGAGGGCACCAGATGTCATATATGGTCGTGAATTGAACTCAGAACCTCTGGAAGAGCAGTCAGTGCTCTCTCGGAGCTCTCTCTCCAGGCCCTAAAGATAAACTTCTAAGCGTTTTAACCTTGACTTTAACATAGCTTTATAATGGATCTAGGACCCAAAGAATTTTGTAATCTGACCTTTGAAATAAGATTCCCAGAGCTAGGGATTCAAGAATAGCCCATTTGGGTATTTTAGTAACAGTGAGCCAAAGTTTACTGCAGACATCATGCTAGTCCTTGTTACGGGAATTAAAAGTTGCCTTAATGAGTTCTTTTAAGATTATCTAATTATGGAAGCTAATACTCATAATTCCCAGTACTTGGGCTGTATAGTGAGACCATTTTAAGATATAGTTTACATGAATTCTATTAAATGAATCACATCAACATGATTGTCATAATACACATGCTTCATATAGTTTTATGTAAGAATACGACTAAAACACTACAAAAGCAAAATATACACTTGTTTTGCTTTCTGGTGCTGGAGACAAGGCAAGAGCTCTGCCTTTTTGACCTTTTTGTTTGGTTTTTAGGAATGTCAATAAGATATCCAGACTGACCCTGACTTAAGAAATTCCCTAGCCATTAAACTCAGATCCTAAACACAAAGTTTATATAAAATAAGTACTAGACGCTTGCTTTATCCAAAAGCTCAAGCTCTACTTGGAAGAATGTTCTTGATTTACATTTGACCAAAAAGATGTTTAAGCAATCCTATCCTGCATTTTAAAACTTTTCCCACCTCCATCTACACACTGAAATACTTCAAATCACATCAAAATAGATATGTGGATCACAAATCTTGTCATTTTTTTCTAATCTAATATCTACATATACAAAGAACTGCAAAGCTACTGTAGCATGTTATAGTAAAAGAAAGAAATGCTTGTTAGAAAGATTATTTAAAACTTTGACTATCAAGCAAATAAAATATTCAAATCAGAAATTATAATTTTCTAATTTGATTTGAATCATCTTTCAGATAATGTATCATTTCTGGCACCATTTTATCCAACCATGGAAGGTTTACCATATTTCTATGTAAGTTTGCTACTTATGCTACCCAACTTCCATCTAGCAATGATTAGCTTCTGCTAAACAGGAGAAACCCACTAAAACTGTTCATTCGGGTTTTCAGCGAGAAACTATTTTTCACATGATTTCCTTTAACAAATATAAAATGTAGCATGCCATATTTTTTAAGTCATTTAAGTTATTAGATAAACTTTGGTAAACAGACAAAGAGACTTCAGAGAAACATCTTAAAGTGATTTCATTTAGGAAGGTGATTATGTGTTGGTTGAAAAAGAGTATCAACATTAATATCACTGAAATCAGTGAAACCACAACAATATTTAAAATGTTAAAGAATTCAAGTTCTTTTTTATGCTTGTCAGGCCAGGAACATGGCATCCGTTTTGAAAAAATTCTCATTTCAGGAGTGACAGCTTTCTTGATATGTCTAATTTCTGTTCTGTTCCACTCTTCCTTAAATACTCTCCTTACTCGGGGATACATCTCAACAGGCTGGACCTCAGGGAGTGTTCTCTGCTTCAACATCTGCACACGCTGGCGGACATCATCAATTTTTTCTAGGAATTTAAGTGGAGACTCATCTTGTAAAGATGTAGTCACTGCCATTAGCTCAAGCTGCTGTTCTCTGATCTCCTTCGCCCTTTTAATCTGCGGAGTGTATTCTCGATTGATCAGCTTGGCAATGTCACAGAGAGCTGCCAAAAACAATTTCTTTTTCTGTTCTAATGTATCACTAAGCTCCTTAAAATACTGAAGAACAAATTCCTTATCACCTTGAACCATTTTTTCAGAATGACACTTCTGTTCTTCAAGCTTTTCAATAAGACGGGTGATGTCTGTCCAGTGTGTGTCGGTTAACTGTTTAAACAGCTTCTGAGGTGTATCCTTTTCTTTCAGATAGAGACTCTGAAGGTCATCTATAGGATGACCATGATGTTGGCCTATGGTAAGACAATGGCCACAAACTAATTTTTTATCTAGTAGGCAATAAACATTTAATGGCTGCCTGTGGTGTTCAGGGCAGGTGACAACATCTGGGTGGTCTTCTTGCAGGTACTTTTCAATAATTGCTCTCAATGCAAAATTTACAGGTAAGGATTCTATACCAGTTAAAGAAATTTCAATAATCCTTCTGCAGTTAGGACACTTGAATGGAATTTGCAAAGGTCTCCATAACAAAGAGTTTCTAGTTGCCTGAAGAACATTTTCCAGACAATTTCTACAAAACGTATGAGAGCATGGTAGGACTCGAGGATCTTTGAAAATACTGTAACAAATGGGACATGTTAACTCGTCCTCAAAATTGTGCATTTCCTGATTTGTTGATCCCCTGATCTGGATACTGAATATACTTTATCTTCTCCAACTTCTCCAGGTTCTTTTGTTATTCGCAGAGGCCTGGAGTCTTCAACGGTCCGGGAGGGGCGCTGCCATCACCGGGCTGCCTCCTAGCAGCTTTCCACCGCTGCCTTGGAGGGCCCCGGAGAAGCTGGGCTGGGTCAAGCGATCCTAGGGGGGTGGGGTTGCGGCTAGGAGGGGAGGGCCGGGGACCGGAATGGCTCCAGGACCGGATGGTGGGGCTAACCCGGGACGCCCTAGGCTTCTGGAGACTGCTCAGCCCGACTGCTTATTACTGGCGACTAAGCCCACTGGCCGGGGAGCTGGCCATGGAACTGGAACTTTCCATTGTTACCTCACAGGTTCCTGGCTCTTGCTGGCTGGTGAAGTCACCTCCTGGAGGACAAGGCCTCTGCCCGCCCTGCCCTGCCCTGTGGAGACCTCTGGGCAGTGTCCCCCTCCTGCCACCCCCCACCTCGGGCGCGCTCAGCGGGACTGGCGCCTGCTCCCTCACCCTCAGAAACTGTATTATTTAGAACATTGCTTCGCCCATTAGCTCTAACTTCTTAATTTAACCCATTTTTAGTAATCTGTGTATCGCCACGTGGCTGTGGCTTACGGGCAAGATTCCACCTGGCATCTGTCTCTGGTGGGGCTACATGGCTTATCTCTCACTCTGCCCTTCTTTCTCCCAGCATTCAGTTTAATCCCCCCCCCCCAGCTCTGTTCCCCTATAACATGCTATAGACCCAAAGCAGTTCCTTTATTAGCCAACAATATTCACAACATACAGAGGGGAATACCACATCAGTTGTGTAACATGTAAAAGAAGAAAAATATTAAGGCAAGCTAGGGATTCTGGGCAAAGCTGTGGATGGGACAAACAAGTGTTTGCACAAAGTTGAAGCCATCTCAAATACAAGGCTACTCTGTGTTTGGTAGGGGAAGGAAGAAAGATTACCTTTATGACTGGGGTTTGCCTTGGTAAATGTACATTCTCTTTGCTAAAGGGAAATCTATGATCTGTGGTCTCCTAAACCGTCTTTCTTACATAGTACGTAGCTATGTGCCAGATGGTAGATTTATGGTGGCTTTTCTGATGCCATGAGAGGATTATACTCATGGCTCCTGTAGGAACTTTAGAGAGCTAAGGTGGGACAGACAATCCCCCCTATTATTTTGTCTCCTGGGCCTTAGCTTTTTAGGGATTCCATCTGAGTCCTTGTAGTCATTGTCATGGGGTTTCTATTGCTGTGATGAAGTACCATGAGCAAAAAGCAAGCTAGGGAGGAAGGGGTTTATTTCAGCTTACACTTTCATATTCCTGTTCTCAGGACAGGAACTCAAGCAGGCAGGATCCTGGAGGCAAGAGCTGATGCAAAGGGCATGGAAGGGTACTGTTTCCTGGCTTGCTCCCCATGGCTTGCTCTGCCTGTTTTCTTATGGAACCCAGGACTACCAACCCAGAGATAGTAGCTCCCACAGTGGGCTAGGCCCTTCCCCATCAACTACTAATTAAGAAAATGCCTTACAGCTAGATCTTATGGGGACATCTTAATCAAGTTCCCCTCCTTTCAGATAGCTTCAGCTTGTGTCAAATTGACAAAAGACTGGCCAGCAGTCTTCATAACTCATTTTAAGTCAGACTCCTGCCAACTCCCTGCAGCTCCTGGGATCACATTGATTGGATGGTTCACTGTGCTTGGGAACTGTGCAGCCTTTGGATGCCCAATGGCCCTCTCTGTGAGCTTGCTTCATTGTCTACTCTCCCATTGGGCCTGGGTCATGTGGTTTCCAGTGATCCAGCTCATTGCTGTGGTCTCCTCTCTGGACCTCCTCTTCTGTATTCCTCATCTCCCCAGTCCTTCTGATCTTTGTGGAAGAATTCTGATGGGATGCATAGAAAACAGGTGAAATTCAGGGCAGAGGAGGGAGGAGCACTCACAAGGGGTGAGAGTGAAGAGCAGCCAAAGGGAACAAGAAAGAGACACACAATGGGATGAGATGGTCACACCAGTCTACATGTTAGGCAGGTTTTATACCACGTCTAAATTCTCTAGAACAGACAGCATCCCCTGAAGGGATTGTCCTGTCCAGGAATTTCATAGGCCTGTTTGCATTGGGAAAGTACGGCTGTGGGGCAATGGTCTGTACCCTGTCAGTTGCATTTTAATAAAATGCTGGTTGGCCAGTAGCCAGGCAGGAAGTATAGGAGGGGCAACCATTCAGGAAGTCGAGGCAGGGTAATGAGAACAGGAGAATTCTGGGAGATGAAATGGTCAGTCTGCAGTCGTCACCCAGACAGAGAGGAAGCCAAACACAGAGCAAGCAAGATGTGACTGCCTTGCTGAAAAATGTACCAAGCCACGTGGCTAAAACAGATAAGTATTATGGGCTTATATAAGTTATAAGAATTAATAAGAAGCCTGAGCTAATAGGCCAACCAGTTTATGATTAATGTAGACCTCTGTGTGTTTATTTGGGACTAAATGGCTGTGGGACCTGGTGGGACGGAAACCCTTGATCTAAAGCAGAGTCTCTGGCTGGCTAGTTACTAATCTAACGATCTTCTAGGAAGCTCAGAAGATTCTGTCTCCACTCCGAGATGCGATTCATATCCCATTCCTTTGAGTAACACTCATAGTCCTTCCTGCCAACGGTGAGCCCTGGCTGTGCCAGTGTCGAGCTAACTACCTAACAAACTAGCTTCAAAGTCCAACGGAGTTTCCCTCCAGAGATGGAGGCTTCCGAGATGACTTTGATGGGAGTTTCTCCAAGTTATTATTATGTGTACTCCATAGGTCCCTGAAGGAAAAAACTTGGCTGTGTTTATTTTCTCCTGGTCCCTGGGGTGTGTAGTGGCTCTTATACAGGGCCTGGGAACTCGGAACACAGTGAATGGAACCAAGTGCAGCTTTGTGGAGTGCTCAGTCTGTCTTCAGATTGGCCAGGGTGAAGAAACAGTTTTTCTCTGGTTCCCTGTGGCTGAAGAAAATATAAATGAATAAAGCCATGTGAAGATGGAGATTTTTTGCTTTGATTATTTAGGCAGTACTTTGGGTATTCTGAAAATGCTCTTTATCTTAGTTCCATAGAAGAACCATATACAAAGGTTTATTAAAGTCTACACTCAAGGCTTTGAGCCTGAACAATGCTAGTCATACTTAAACTAAGAACGGGGAGAAGGTTGGGAATGTAGCTCAAACGGAGAGCAGTTGCCTAACATTCATGAGGTTTCATCTCTAACACTGGGGGTGGGGTAAAAAGAAATACACGAAAGAAATTTCACTCAGCTCGAGGAGCCAAGGCACTCATTTTTAATAATAGCGCCAGCGGAGGCAGCTTGTACTGACCATCGCCTGCTAAAGAACACACCAGTTTCCCCCATGCCCCATTCTGTCTTGGTCACAGCTCTAAGTCCTGGCAGTATTGGCCTCTCTGTGAGTGCCTGGGTCAGCATGATGCTGCTCACAGACCCAGTCAGCTGCAATGCCGCTTTCTTAATCTTTATAAGGATGCTTGTTTCTTTGAAAGAAAAACAAACAAATTTTTCAAATGAAAACCATTCTTCCATTAAATTGGCTTTGGCTTACAATGCTAACATTGAAGGCAACTGTTTGAATGAAACGGAGCAAGTGGGTGCACCATCTGTCTGCTAAGGAAGAAGGGCACCTCAGGGACTTTTTTAGCCACCATAGTTTGAGACTTCCAGGGCTGAGGGTCTCAGGAAGTTCAGAGATTCCTCACCCAACACTCCTACTCTGACTTTTTTGAGGGAGATAATGAGTTTAGTTCCACCAAAAACACTAGTCCGATCTATTCCTTGACATGCAAAGACAAAAACACAAAACCAAAAACAAAGCAAACAAAAACCTCTTACGCTCCCATTCTATGTTGAATGGAATCAAGCTAAGTATTTTTTTTTTATTTTTTTTTATTTTTTTTTTCAAGCTAAGTATTTTTGTCAAATATTGCATAATGGGGGTCTTTTGCAGTTTTTAATGTCTCAATCCTGTTTTTATAAAACTTACACCGGGGACCAAACAAAGAAAGATCTTTGCAATGAAATCTAAATATATTAAATCTGTTGTGTATTTTCTAAGTTACAAGTGGAAGAATGTTGGGAATTAGAACAAAGCTTGGGCCACGTTTTCTTTTCTTTCTTAAGAATGAGACAGGGAATTGCTTTTGCTTTTATTTGGGAAGTTTTGGAACTTACCCAGGTGGTTAACTCCCTGTTTTCAGAAACATAACTGTACTGTTTCTGCTTTATCTCTCATTTTCTATGAAGTTCTCAAGGTTCTTGTTGTTCTCATCTATTGCTGAGTTTTAGCTGTCCTCCGAGGCTCAGGGAAAAGCGATTGAGCATTTATTCCAGCAAACAGCCCAATGAACAACCCAGTGTTTGAATTTCAAATAGGAGTGATTTAAAAAAAAAAATAGAACAATAGCCATGAGATTTTAAAATTCTTTAATGTTAAGTAGTTTGTATTCTAAGTTTGCAAAGACAGTTTTGTAGTGGGTAAAAACTTTTTACATTTGAAAACTCACATTGGGTTGAGATGGGTCACTGCTGAATGTTCTCCATAAAACAATGAGCACGGGTCAACAGATGAGCTTAAACAGATGCAACTGAGCTGAATGTGGTGGCGCACGCTTTTAATCCCAGCATTGGGGAGGCAGAGGCAGGAGGATCTCTGTGAGTTGGAGGCCAACCTGGTTTACAGAGCAAGTTCCAGGACAGGCTCCAAAACTACAGAGGAGCCCTGTCTTGAAAAAAAATCAAATGAACAAACAACAGTGACAAAAATTAGATGCAACTTAGAGAGTAGATATTAAAGCGGAAGTTTAGGCGGTTGGGTATGGAGTTGTGTAGTTGACTCACGAGAGATGATAAGAAGTTTAAAAATCTAGTTGACAGTTTAGGAAAGATAAAGGATGTCCTGTAGCCAACGACTTTGAGACCATTGGCTAACAGATGTGTTAAAACCTGTCTTGGTTGAGGTCACAAGGAACAGTAATGTTATTTTAACAAGGAGCGCTTTGAGCTTCTCTGTGGGAACTACAGCATCTCCTTCTATTTTCCAATGGCCCCAGAAATTAAATACAGTGGCATGAGATCCTTAAGGGCTGTGTGCCTTGGCCTTCTGTGCCAAGTTCTCCAGCTGCTGACTTCATCTACGGATGAAGTCTGTGAAGCCCGTGTTCTCAGGGGCGAACCACTGAAACGTTCACAGGTGTATGTGAAATAGTCTTCCCTAGTTTCACCTTTCAGAGAACGTACTGCTCACTGAGTCTATATTCCAGTTTCTATACCTTCAACTCTTCGAGTGGCTCTTTAAATTTCAAACAAGTCATAGAACCACACACCCCATTTGGCCTGCTTGGTGGATACAACTGGCAAGAGGCTTCATTCTCTGAGTCCTTTTCACCAAAGGAAACTGGTGAACAGGTCCTCAGTGCCATTTCCTTCTTTGCCACCTGCCTGTCGAGTGTGTGAGTCTCCGTGTTTGCCTTTATCTCGAGGCTGTTGTGCGGATCACGTTTAAGCGCTGTTGGAAATGACACCTACGAGAAGGCCCTGCATCTCCTGGCCTCTCAGGTGAGGGAAGTCTGTTACCCTGATGTCAAAGCTCTGATCTTCCAGACTTATCTGACGTGATAACAGGAGAAACTAAAAGGCCATGCTAGTCATTTTTCTTGTGTCTGTAACAAAATACCTGGCAAAAACCAATGTAAGGAAGAAAGGATCATGGTTTGAGGTGGTAATAGTCCATTGTGGTGGAATGTCATGGTGATAGGAGTATAGATCATCCTGTCCTGTGTCCTTGGGCAGAAAGCAGAGGTAGATGAATGAGGATGTTCTGGTGATTTTCTTTTTTCTCCCCAATTTTATTAAGTCTGGGATGTTTGCCCTGTTGTTCATGTTGGCACCACCAACATTCATTTGTTACTTTTGAGTCTTTGGGGGGTCCAGCAGCCAGTTCCCAAATAAACACACAGAGACTTGTTCTTAATATGAATACCCAATCTTACCTTGACTTGTTTCTAGCCAGCTTTTCTAGCTTAAACTATCCCATTTCTCTTTAATTACATTTTTCCTCAGAGCTATACACCTTTCTTTACCCTATTTGTCTTTCTTCCTGTCTTACTCTGTGGCTGGTTGTGTGACTGGGTGGCTGGCCCCTGGCATCTTCCTTTTTTTCCTCTTCTTGCTCCTAGTTCTTCCCTTGAGCCTAGATTTTTTTTTCCTATTTATTCTCTCTGTCTGGCAGTCCCACCTATTTCTCTCCCCTGGCTAGCTATTGGTCAGTCAACTCTTTGTTAGGCCAAGGTGTATTAGGCAGGCAAAGATACACAGCTTTACAGAGTTTTATGTGCAACATAACAGAATAGAGCACATCTTTGCATCATTAAACAAATATTCGAAAACACAAATGGATGTAACATATCCTAAGCTAATATTCTACAGCATGCACGGTTTGCCTTCCTTCCTTAGTTAAACTGCTCTGGAAACACCTTGATGGACAAACCCAGAAGCATGTCTCCTAGGTGATTCCAAGCCCAGTTGACTTGACAAGTCACCTGAGAGATCTTCTCTACCTACTCACAGATAACCACTGTCTACTTGACCCTCAGGATGACTTACATTTTCTACACATAAATACAGACCATACTGGGAAAGCATGCCGAGAGAGAATCACAGAGTTATTTAAAGGAAGGTTGAGGCCAAAGTTGCCAGGAAGCCAGACTAACTTTTACAATAACAATTAATCAGAACCTGGAGAGCTGTCACTGGGGCTTCTAACAATAGCTGATTCCATTAACCTCAACGGGACTTTAATTACTATTGCTGTGACGAAAGGTGGGCCGGAAAATCTTCGTAGCACTTTTTGAATGAAAATCTCTTTACTTTTCTGCAGTGTGCAACTCACATGGTCCTCCCAAATTCTCAAGAAACTCGAGCGACAAATATATAAGGCCCTGGAATAAAAAGGTGCCCAGTCATTTTTATAAGAAAAGCCTTGCAGGCCAGGCAGAGAGGCTTGCAGCCATGAGCAGTATTGTTGGCATAGCATCTCTGGAGCAGTGTGCCTGTTCCTGTGCTCCGCCGATGGCAGGCAGTGGTCCTGGGTATGGAAGGAGGTCTAGGAGAGGGGGAGTCAGTGTGGATGGCCGTGTGGGTGAAACGGAGGGTGTGAAGAGAACCTCTCAGAAATGGGGAGGTGGGGCTGAGAAGAACATCACATTCAGGGAGATGAGAGTGATGCTTTGTCTGCACTGAGACCTGGACCCGTTTTGATGCATGACAGATATCAACACTTCCTCTTAGAGATTTAAACTCTCTTAACCTGAAGGTGCCTTAACCCAGAGGCTGGAAACCTTTCAACGGGGTTGAATGATCTGAAAGTGTATATCTCCCAGAGACAAACACAAAAGCACTCCGGTGAATTTGATGAATCTGAGAATCAAAGTTGGAATTCATATGGAGATATTTTTTTCGATTTTGGAAGTCTTCTGTTCAGTAAGGCTTTGGGGACAGTGGTCAGTAAGCTACTACCCACTCTACATTTGTAAGTTGTGGGATGCTTATTTCAACTTGTGTCAGGGAATAAAGAGACTTATGAAGAACATGCATTACTGACCTTAGACAGTTGGAAAGTCACCAAAATAAAAGAAATACGGAATATCTTAGGTTCAAGTTCTGTCTGATTGAAAGCCCCCGGCTCCTCCGTCCATCTGGCAGTCAGCATTCTTCTCTTATGTGGCAAAGGTTTACATAGGAAACAGGCACAGGGTGAACTGGCAAGACGCTCTAAGGCATATAAGTGCCCAGAGACACACCAAGACTGACAACTGTGGCTTAACATGACATGGCACCTTCTGATACATGGAACTGTGCAGAAGCCCATCACTTGCACACAAGTACAAGAGCAGGCAAGCTATTGGAGCCTCTCAGCCAGGCTGCCACTAGCTCTATGATCTGTATTATTCAGACATACTGTATTACATATAATGCATTCTCATTATTTCTGTGAGTATGATGTATTTGAACTTAAAATTGTACACATGAGCTGTTGTGGAATATTACTTTAAGATGTGCTACATTCTTTTATGCTGTGTAATACTTGTTTAATGAAGCAAAGATATGTTGCATTCTTTTATGTGGCATTTGTTTAACTCTGTGAATCTATGTTACTCTGCCTGCCTAAAACACCTGATTGGTCCAATAAAGAGCTGAATGGGCCAATAGCTAGGCAGGAGAGAAATAGGTGGGTCTGTCAGGCAGAGAGAATAAATAGGAGAATTCTAGACTCGAGAGAAGAACAAAAGGAGAAGAGGAGGACGCCAGGGGCCAGCCACACAGCCAGTCACAGAGTGAGAAGGGAAGAAGCATACTTATATAGAATAAAGGAAGGTAAAAAAAAATCCAGAGGCAAAATGTAGTTAAAGAGAAACGGGACAATTTGAGTTAGAAAAGCTGGCAATAAAATCACGCTAAGGCTGGGCATTCATAAGCAAGAATAAATAACTGTGTATTTGTTTGGGAGCTGGGTGGCAGACCCTCAAAGAGTAAAAAAAATAAAACGAACTACAATGAGTACACTATAGTTAATGTATGTCTACACAGCCTTGCATAACAAAGTTTTTTCAGTGACACTGGGTTCTCTATTAGTGTACATGTAGCTTTATTGCTATAGTTCCATTCTAAGTTGCAGCTTTGATAATACAATTTGGTGTTCTTATTTAGTTTTGCTTTTAAATATTTTATTTATTTACTTATTTTTAAGTTTATTTTTTGAGAATTATAATATTTAAAAATATAATATATACTAATGTATAATAATATATTGTATGTTATTAATATATAATACAGTATAACTAATATATAATAATTTATATATGTATAATGAAGTGCAGTCACTAAATCTTGAGTCTGAATTCTTAGTAGAATTGCAAAAACCCTTTATTTCTTTCAGTTAACTTGCATATTTGTTGTACTTTATTTACTTTTATAAATCTTTGTAAGTTAAGTTTGTCTCCTGACTCTAATATAATTTTATCATACTCTTTAGGTAGATTAAAAGTTTTTATCTTAATATGGATGGAAGCCTCACACATATTTGTTGATACATATTTTAAGAGTCTCCAAATATAGATTTGTTTGGATCACTTTCACGATTTGTATTATAATTATTTCAGCATTTAAAAGTTATTATATGTTTCTTTAATGTGTTAATCTTTGACTATCTTTTTAAAATGTATTCTGGTATTTTGGAGAATTATGTTTTTGTCCAAGTAGTCATTTCAGGTTTATCCTATTTTAATATTCATGCTGCTCTATTCCCTTACCTAATTACTGTCTAGTATCCGTTTTAATTAAGTTCCCCTCACTTCTGTAAATTTTGAACACAGTAGTTGATGAGCTTTTATCTCTTGACCGCTTTCATTCCCACTTATCACCTGAATTTAGCTACAGGACTCTCACTTAGAGCACATGCCACCATTAACACAGGCTTGTCCTGCTTCTCACTTCACCCCAGGCCCACAGTCCCAGTCTCTGTGAAGCTGCTGGAAGACGAAAACCTTCCAGGTCTTTCCCTTCTTATGCTTAAAAAGGCAGTAAGCGCAACCGAGGAAGCGAAAGACCAGCTGAGATCCCCGGAAGAAGCTTGTGAGGGGGCTGCAGGCTGTGCAGTGTGCTCCGCTGCCAGCTTTCCACGCCGGGGTGGGTCATCTGTTCCAAAGGAAACCTCTCACCTTTACTCCTGTTAGTGGCGCTGATAAAAACGCATTGGTTCACCAAGGTGGGTTTTGATGGTGTCTTTAGTCTGTTGTTGGTGCGTAGTTGTTTGTTCGCACCTTCTCAGGAATCCGGTCACGTGGGAAAACAGAAAAAGCGGTGCCTGTTCTCTCCAGACACGCTTGCTTCAGTACCCATTAAACCTTGAGCCACTTACCCTGAGTCTTATGCCAGGTCTTTTTAAAACATTTATTGCCATCCTGTCTCACCAAATAGCCCAGGCTTTTCCTGACCACCCTCAATTTCTTTTGAGTCCTATCTTTTCAACCCATACTTGGTTGAATCTGTAGGTGGGAAACTCTGTGTGTGGAGGGCTGCCGGTGTCCGTTTTTACAATACTCTAAACTAAAAATTTCCCATGGCAGTAAATCAAAATTACAAAAAATTTTTGTTTCTGAAGTTTCTCCAGCCGGGGCCTCCTCCGGAAAGATTCTCTGACATTCCTTCTCTTAGTGGGAGATTGTGTTCCGCGGGGACGGAGGGACATTTGTATGCAGAACACCTGCAGTGGGGCTTAAGCGGCTTAATAAGAAATAACCAAGGGCTTTTGTGCTGAGGTGTCAGACTGGCAAATGAAGGCACATGAAAGTTTCCTCTGAACTTTAGGAGGAAAAAGAAGTGATTTCTGCAGAATACTCTCAGGTGTTTTGCTGTCTGGGTACAGAATGCAGAGCAATTGGGGACGCGTGTCTGTCTCAGATGCAGCACTGAATGGGACAAACAAGGATGGCCTGTGTCCCATAATCTTATGTTAAAGAAGGAGCTGGGGAAGGTTCCACAGCAGAGGGTTTGAGTATGATTTATGAAAACATGACTTTTGTTCTTTAAAAAAAAAAAATCACTATTTGCAAAACATGCACCTTAACTTTTAAGCTCTGGACTTTTCGGACAGCAGAAACCGAATGGACGATGTTAGTTATGTCCATTTCGTTTGTTAAAATTAAGCACTTTTACTTTTGCATCTTAAAATTTGATGGAATGGTCATTTTCCTGGGTTTTAGTAGCTCTAAATCAAAATTGGTCAAATCAATTTAAGTATAATTTAGTGAAATAAAGCGTTTCCCTGTGGTCTGACAGCTTCCATGAATAATGCATCTCTAATAGCTGCCAATTAAGGTAGTTCCTGGAGACTTATGATGGAGGTGGGGATGTCTCTAAGGGTGATTCATGGCACCAACTCGACCGTTCTCTGGACAAAGTGACTCTGACAGCATATAAATGACTGTATGGCAGGAATGTCACAGAAAAAGCTTCCCATGATTTTGTCTGCTGTATCCTACATCCTTTTGTTCCATTCTCCCAGCCAGCAATTCCAGAACTGGAACCACAAAACCTTTGGACCCAAAGGAACCTGTTGCATGATCAGTTCTAACCCCCTTTCACACCAAATCCTCTTTATAATATGCACTTCCTATACGTAATGCAAAGACCTCAGAACCTGAGTGTGCACCAACCCCTCCAAGGACACGCAGAATCTGGAATTCCATAAAGATGAAAGAAAATATTTATAATGGTCCACAAAATTTTTAGTGTATACCAGTTGCACAAAGAGATCTAACATTTTTGAAAGGACCAGTAACCGTCTACCATAAAACTCAGTGATTCAGCACAAAGACTCACATGTAGACAGTTCTGGAGTCTGGGGTGTCCCTTTGAGTACACACAGAGCAGGAAGCCTTATGGTCCTTGTAGCAGGGTGACACAGCTTACCTCCTGGAGGTCAAAGGTCGCTCTTGTTCACCACAGAGCTTGAAAAATTCCATCTCTCCTCTTTGGAGTAAGAGCAGAGACAACTTAGTAGCTACACATCTATCTCATCACAGAAAGCAAAGGGGGTATGTCCTGTCAACACATTTCCTTGGGCAGCAGCTGCTTGTATGGCTACAAGAGTTTCCCATGGGGACCTGGAGTATCACTGACTGTCTAAGGTGGACCTTGTACTTGAACGCCCTACCTACTGTTGCACCTCAGTCTACAGAGGCGGGTCCACACATCAGGCTTGAGACAAGAAACAGCCACATTCGGGAACAGGCAAAAGTCCAATAAATATCTCATGGCAGCGGCAGTGAGGAGGGTTCACCTAACCTGCCTGCCTTAAGGCTGGACAAGGCTTCAGTGGGGGCAGGAACACTGGTTACAATGACTGAGAGAGAAGAGATAAGAGGAATCAGTGTGGATGGAGGGTGCAGAGGCAGACAGAACCCTGTGCATCAGAGGCCGTGTTCTGAAGCTGTGTGAGATGCGTGGAGGAAGCATGGGGGAGGGAGGGAGGCTGAGGAGGGACCATGCGAAGCAGCGGTATCGAGCTCCTGATGTCACCATGCTCACTGTGGTGGTTAACACTGTCAACTCGTCACAGTCACGGAGCACACAGAGATGAAGGCTGGCACACAGATGCCAGCCTGGTCCACAGCTGGACCTCCCAGGCCCTGGTCACATGGGCAGAGGAGACTGCCTGCTACCCTTAGCTTTATAGCATCCTCAGAGGCTTCTACTCCCCTTCCAGAAAGGGGCAAGGCTGTGTCAGTGAGGTTAATAGAAAGGACCCATCAAGAGCCCTGAGTGTCAGAATGACTTTCCAGGCTGCCTGTAAGAGTTTCTGACAGCAGCCTTATGGGGTTTGTGGCTGAGTTGTTTCTAATCCAATTGAAGTGGCAGGGTGAGTCACACTTCAAAACCACAGTAGAAATGTTTTATATGGTAAAATAATTGTGGGTTTTGTGTGTGTTCATCGTGCACAGTGACGGGCTTCATCTGGCTGTTTTTATGCTGGCACACCATGTACTTTAACTGGATCTACCCACCCTCCCTTTCTCCAGTCTTAACGTACTCTTGCTTCTGCTTTTCATAAAAAAAAAAAAAAGTGGGTCCATAAACGAAGGAAATATATATCTGCATCTCGTTTACTTTACTTTGATAATCTTCAGTTGCTTATAGTTTTCCACAATTGATATCATTTTGTTCTTTTTGATGGTTGAATCAAAACGCCATTTTGTGTGTGTGTGTGTGTGTGTGTGTGTGTATGTAATGCTTTCTATATCTGTTCATCCTTTGAGAGACATTTAGGCAAATAACAATACTTAACTATTGTGAACAGTACTGTAGTATGATGTTGGATGCCCCTCTGTATGATATGAATATGTCTCACTGCCATTGGTTATTAAAGAAGCGTTTTGGCCAATGGTTTAGTAGAATAAAGCCAAGTGGGAAATCTGAACAGGGATATATAGAGAGAGTAGGCAGAGTCAAGGAGATGCCAGGTAGCTGCTAAAGTAGTAACATGCCAGCACTGGTAAGCCACAGCCTAGTGACAATACACAGATTAGTAGAAATGGGTTAATTTAAGATGTAAGAGTTAGCTAGCAATTTAGGCGATGAAAGGAGACAGAGACAAAGACCCACATTGGAGCACCAGACTGAAATCTCAAGGTCCAAATCAAGAGCAGGAGACAGAGCACGAGCAAGGAACTCAGGACCGCGAGGGGTGCACCCACACACTGAGACAATGGGGATGTTCTATCAGGAACTCACCAAGGCCAGCTGGCCTGGGTCTGAAAAAGCATGGGATAAAACCGGACTTGCTGAACATAATGGACAATGAGGACTACTGAGAACTCAAGAACAATGGCAATGGGTTTTTGATCCTACTGCACGTACTGGCTTTGTGGGAGCCTAGGCAGTTTGGATGCTCACCTTACTAGACCTGGATGTAGGTGGGTGGTCCTTGGACTTCCCACAGGGCAGGGAACCCGGATTACTCTTAGGGATGATGAGGGAGGGGAACTTGATGGGGGAGGGGGAGGGAAATGGGAGGTGGTGGCAGGGAGAAGGCAGAAATCTTTAATAAATAAATAAATAAATAAATAAATAAATAAATAAATAAATAAAGAGTTAGCTAGCAATCTGCTTAAGCTATTGGCCAAACAGTGTTGCAATTAATATAGTTTCTGTGTTATTATTTGGGTCTGGGCTCCAGGAAATTAACAAGCAGTCTCCGCTTACAGTAATATACATGGATATGCCGGTGTCTCTGTGGTGTGTCAACTCACTTAGAGTTCTTTGGTAAATTCTTAGGAGTGGTTTATCTGGGTCATATGGTGGTTCTTACTTTAGGTTTTTAAGGAACTGCCATACTGATGGCTGGTGCACTAGTTTGTGCTCCCATTAGCAACATAAAAGGACTCTTTTTTTTTTTCCCCCAAATCCTCTCCAGCATTTGTTAGTTTTCTTGATAGTTCTGGTGAGGGTGGGGGAGACTTGGAACCTAGATGAGTTTGCATTTCCCTAGCATGTAGAACATTTTTCATTGGCCATTTGCACTTCATCTTCTGGGTGCTATTTCATAATCTTATTTATTGATTCATTTCAAATCAAAGGTCTAGTCAACTGCAGTTAAGAAAATAATTGCAAGTAAAAGTCTATAAAAATCTTTGAGAGAACCTCTGGATGGATTTGGGCTGCAGCCCCTCTGGGTGGATTTGGGCTGTTTCCTGGGTTAAGTTAAGCTCAGTTCCCACTTGGGTGCTTTTCTCAACAGGTAGAGGAGTACAGCCTTCCAGAGATGAATCAAGTTATAGAGGTGATGTAGGATTCCCCTCTGTATGCTGTGAATATGTTTTATTACCATTGGTTAATAAAAGAAGCTGTTTAGGCCTATGGAAAGACAGAATAGAACTAGGCAGGAAAACTAAACTGAATGCTGGGAGACAGTAGGCAGAGTCAGAGAGATGCCATATAGCTGCTGAAGGAGAAAGATGCCCATGGGAGCTCATGAGAACCTTACCAGTAGGCCATGACCTCATTATAATGACCAGATCAATAGAGATGGGTTAATTTAAGATATAAGAGCTAGCTAGCAATATGCCTAAGTGATTGGCCAAACAGTGTTTTAATTAATACAGTTTCAGTGTGATTATTTCAGGTCTCGGCTGTCAGAAAATGAATGAGCAGTCTCTGCTTACATAGAGGGTACTCTCACATTAAAAGAAAAGGCTCACTGACTAATGGCGACCAGACCATCTGTAGACTGTCAAGAAGAAAGGGTGAGCAGAGCCTACTGGATGTCAGTGTTAGAATCCTGCCCACTTGTTTACATTCTGTCACTCTTCTTTAACAGTCCAGTTTGTGTTGTCTCTCACTCCTCCCTCTCCTTGACAGAGCTTGAGATTCCAACTATCTCCATTATACATACACATAACATTTGCTTATGAGGGTCTCACTAGTGGCAAACCTCTGTGTCTTTGATTTTCTGTGGTACTTGTTGTGGTGTAGATTCTAAATCTGAGCACTGGGGTTTTAACACTACAGCAGAAGGCCCCCAGGACTCAGAGAACTCACTGTGGCATCATTTTCTTGTAAAGACTCAGGTTAGGAGCCATGCCTTGCACTAGACAGCAAGAGGTCAGTGTTTCATTCCTGCGAGTCCCTTAGTGTCCCACTGGTAAGCGAGGGTCCTTAGCTAGGTGATATAGATGTGTTAGTTATTAATATTCATGCTTCTAAATTTTCATGATGAGATATAAGGAGGATTTTTTTCTAAACAAATTTCTCTTTACACAGCAATATACTGATATCAATATTAGGGGAGTAGTTCGTATGTGTAGTGAGCCCTAGATAGAATGAAACTTATGGAGTTGGTTTTGTGCCGGAAGCAAGTGTCATGGCCAGGGAAGTATCCCACAAAGAGGAAAGAGAAAGAAAGGCAGAATTCCACAGTGTGGGGTCATGGGTGGGAAGAAATAGAGGCTCCCCACCAGAAAGCAAGAACAACAAGAAAGCAATAATGATCAAAATACATTTTATCAGTATATAAAAATTTGAAAGAGTAATAAAAAAGTCATTTAAAATGTAATACCCATCTCTTTCTTTTAAATGTGTTTTATGCTGTATTATGTTAAATATTTAAATCTAAAGTGATGTAAATGAGACCTACTAAATTGAGATAGAAAAAGAACAAGAATGCATGCTCTAGTGACAGATGAGAGCTGGTAAGGGGTGGTAAAAATTATCTCCTGCTGGGTCTTGTGGGGTGGGACCCGAGGAAGGCCTTCACCTCAGCTCAAAGTCCTCAAACCCATTTGGCTGCTGAGCTGAAAGCCTGGACTCCAGAAAGCTGACCATCCTCTCTTGAGGATGAGCTGCTGTGACGTCAGAACTGGGTGTGGGCTCCCTTCACACGCCCACGCTTCATAGGTGGCATACTGATACATGCTGACACACGCTCACACTTTGTGTGCTTAACTTTATATATGCAGTGTTATTCAACCTGTGACGATCGAATCCACCTGTTATGTGCCTCCTGTCACTGGCTTGTTAGATTGAACTTTATGCAAACCGTAGTGCATAAGAGGTAGCTTGGCAGCCTTCTCTCCATAGCTGGATGCTCTTGGTTCCTGTAGCATGCGGGAATGCTTGTGCTAAGGAAAGATGTGATCTGTCCTAGGTATAGGGTGTTCATGCCTGGAAACTGCGTACCCACGGCATGTGGGAAACGACTGTGATCAGCATGAGTTGGGGTTGGTCTCAGGCTTCAATGGAGCTGCACATGGGTGGTGCACCCCAACTTTTGGCACCACTGAGGGTCTTCATGGATGGAGCAGGTGTGGCTTCTTTTCAGGGATCTACTAGCTGAGGTGTTGACAAACTGACAGAAACCAAGGGTGCTGAGACTCTAGGAAGCCATGTTGTCATGGTAACCAGTGCAGGTGTGATGCTGTAGGAGGAAGGAGCTTTTTGCTCTACCCGCATTCCGAGGCTAGGTGCCACGATGGTGGCCAGTTTACATGATTTCTCTGGAAAGACGGTACCACACAGAGATGTAGCTTGTGTTCTTCCCAGTCCCTGGAGATGCATCCATGAATGTTTATGTGCATGTTTTTGGAAAAATTCTACATACTGTATTTTGCTCTTTTCTGGGGGGGGATGGAGAGAGAGAGAAAGCATGCTGGCCTTTTGTTATCCAGAGAGCTGAGAAAATACTTGCATACACTGCTATAGTGTAGCAGACCCTGGGACCTCAGGAGGTGACCGCAGAAAGCTAAACAGTGGGCAGGTCACCCAGCTACAAGGAAGTCAGAATTAAAAACCCATGAATGCATTTATCCATTCATGTGCTAATATTTTCCCTTCCTTCCTTCCTTCCTTCCTTCCTTCCTTCCTTCCTTCCTTCCTTCCTTCCTTCCTTCCTTCCTTCCTTCTTCTTTCATCCTTCCCTCTTCTCTCTTATTTCTTCCTTCTGTTTTGAGACAGGCTATCATAATGCCCCAGTTGTCCTGAAGTTGAATCCTCCCACTTCAACCTCCAAGCGCTGGAATTGCAGGCATTTCCCACCATGCCTTGCTCAAGATAACATATTGCATCACATGTAATCGTGCACCAGGCACTGTTATTATGGTGGTCACACCGAGAATGGACAGACTGCCCTGCCTGCTCACAGATATTTATGGATAGCACCAGTGTGCACTGTGCCCCCAACAGAAGGAATGACTTCCTTCTGCACTACAGTTAGAGCAACAGCAACCTTCCCTTAATTCTTGTTAAGAACTCGAAAATGCAGCAGATCTCAACTGCTCCTTTCCCTTTCTTACAACTGAGATTTGCTTATTAGATTTGGACCTGAAAAACTTGCAAAACTCATTTCCTATATCCATGTAAAGGAGAAAAATAAGCAAAAGATGAATTGCACTCTTTCTACAAGTTCCCTGGGGAGGTGAACACATGGACATGCAGTACTTCCGGTTTTCATTTGGGTATGAGACAATGTACCACAGCCGTGTTTAACTTCTCTCCCACGAATCCTAGGAAAGACGAGTGTCTTATAAGTCCCGGGCTTCTAAAAGGTCTTTCCCTCTAAAGCCTGGTGTTTGCAGGGAGCTTTTAATTGCATGGCATTCCTGAGGAGAAAATCAAGTTAGTTATCACACCCCTCAGAAGAACGAAAGACCCTGACTTGTCATGTTATTCTTGTGCGTCAATTACATTTTCCTTTCTCTCTTGTCTGCTGTTCCCCACAGTGAGCTCACTCTCTGCAGAAACTTCAGAAATTTCCTCCTGCTTGGTAGGACAGTGGCTTCACCAGGGAGTGAGGTCTCTGTACAGAGAATTGTAGCCTTCATTGCAGATCTGTGCACTGTCAAATCTCCCTGTACTACCAAAAATACAGTGGATGCTTCTTGAGGTCCCTCTGGTGCTGACCACATACTTTGTTCATAAAACATGGTTCTTCATCTTTTTTTTAAGCCCTGGCAATGCTGAAACATGCATGGGCAGCCCATATATGACACTTCTGATGAATTTGTCCATTTTGGCTTCCATGGTCTAAGTTGATGAGGATGATTGACCAGGTCTCTTCCTC